>NW_024609835.1:41762575-42328252 GCF_016920785.2 Ixodes scapularis
AGGGAAGGAAAGTTTCAGCTACTGTTCTTGCTAACAAAGCGAGAAACACGAATAACTGAGGTATTTCTCCCCCAGGCCCGTATTAGAAAATAAAATATATAGCAATGCCGTCCGAGGCTTTGTGCTGGTTACGTGGCGACGTTTTAAAAAAGAACAATATACTCATGTTGTCAGTGTTATGACTTGGCAGGTATCATAATCAATTTTTGTTCTAATTGTCCCTCCAAACATTGCTAAAAATAAATGCGTTCATTTTTTTTTTTTTTTTTTTTGTCCAAAGCAATAGTTGAGAAGCTGTGCGGGGGGAAGCCAGTGTCTGAAGAATGAAAGAAGTAAAAAAGAAAGGATGAGAAAAAAAAATGAAAGACGTTTGCAACTTCCTGTAATGCCGAGTTAGAGCGCAGCTCTTGAGGAGGAGATGAGGGTATGCCCCTCCTCCCCCTCCTTGCCTTCTCTTCTGCTCGCCTCCCACTTAGCGGGAAAATTTTTCTGTTAAATTTAGCTCCGAAAATTTTTCACTAAATTTAGCGGTAAAATATTTCCGCTATTTTTAGCAGTAAAATTACCCGCTGCTAAATGTTTTCCGATGAACATAGTGGGGACATTTTTCCGCTAAAATTTGGCGTGGAATTTTTTCCGCTAAGTTTAGCGGGGAAATATTTCCGCAAAATTTATCGGGGAATTTTTCCTCTAAATTTAGCGGGGAGACTTTTCCGCCAAATCTAACGGGCAAGGTTTTCCTCTAAATCGGGCGGAAAAAATTCCCTCCTCCTCCACCTCGTCCCTCGTGACGCCACTCGTGACCCTCGTGACGTCACACGTGACGTCACATGTGACGTCATTATGGGAAACGTCCCGTAATGCAACGCGTGGTTACGCCGATGCCGACGGCGACGCCGCTCAAGCCGAAAACGGGCGCCTAAAAGCTGCGCTCTAAAAGGAATCCGTTTCAATGGAAAGGCCAATAGCCATTTCACCCCATAAACCAGTAAATCCTAGATTAGCTAATTATTCAGACGCAAGGTCGGCACGCCGCGTGATACCACTGATCTTCCCCGAGGTCTGAAGGACAGGAATATTTACCTATCTTCAGAAGTGCATTATATAACTGTATTTTAGGATGAAAACCTTTCCTATGGGAAGTGCTTACTTTCGTAAAAAGACCAGTGCATATTTTTTTCGTAAATTTTGTGCATACGGCATTAGTTTTGTGCCAAACGCTATTTTTACGCGATCAATCGTCGTCAAGACTGCTGTTCCCGATATTGTTCTACGCAAATGCGGTCCACGAAAACTCGTCAATGTTTATGAAGTTTCAACTAGGGCTCGAGAGGAGTTTTCCAGCCCTTCAGCGAGAAGTGATTATCACACCGGTCTTTCTCGTTGTATCATCGAAAGCAAATATTCAATTAAGGAACCTGTACTGGTCATTACCTCAGTCCCAAGAGTCAGTTATCTATCGCACAGATCGAAGGACCGATGGTGAATGTATTTTCTCGTCAAAGATTCTGACACATAGAGTAATTTGGCTTCCGATGGTGAGAATAACTCAGTGAGAATAAATCATATTGCTTCCCTCTGCTGGGACTAGGGCGGACTTGATTTAGGCGATTTATTTGGGATGCGTCAGATTATAACTAGGGCAGGGGCGTAGCCAAGGGGGGGGGGGGGGGGGTGGGGGGGGGGGGGGGGGGGGGGGGGGGGGGGGGGGGGGCTTATGGGGCTTCGGCTCGCCCCCCCCCCCCCCCCCCCCGAAATATTTTGAGCCCCCCCTCCCCCTCTCCGTACCTCAAGTCTTGGACATGTCAGCCACCTCAGCCCCCCCCCCCCCCAAACCACCCGAAAAAAATTCCTGGCTACGCCACTGAACTAGGGCTCACTCGGTTCTTCGTTTTCGGGTTTTATATTTTTGTCGACGTCTATTTTAGCGTCCGTCCAAAAACTACGGTGACGTAGTTCCGGGAATTGCAGGGTCAGCGAGTGCAATCCTAAACGAGGACACACGGAGTACAATGAGGACACGACCATCGGAACAAGATAAAACTTAGTCGAAGTTTTATCTTATGCCGATGGTTGTGTCCCCAATGTCTTCCGTTTGTCCTCGTTTTCGTTCAGGATTGCCCTTCCTCTTTGCAACTCAAGAAGGTATGGGGCAAGGGAAAGGAAGGCCGGGGAGGAGGAAGCAAGCGGAACGCTGGAGAGAGAAGGAGGTTTCGCCCTCTTTTTTCCAGCGTTCCGTCTGCTTCCTCCTCCCCGGCCTTCCTTTCCCTTGCCTTATCCGCTTGAGTTGCAACGGAGCTCCCGAAGTCTTCAATGGGTTTTGCCCATTTTCCTGTTTGGGCCATCTGGCTTAACCTTGACTTTCTTTTGTGTGTTTTTCCGTTTAGGGTCGTAGCCTGAAGAAAATTAAAAAAAAGTATATTTTTATTAAAGAAAGGTGAAAAAAAAAAATCCCGTTCGGGAAGTAACGCAGACGTGAAAATAAACTTAAAGGCCGAAAACGAAGGACCCTAAATGTAACCGGTTGGACTTGTATTTCACTTTTCTTGCGCAGTGCCGCTCGGTGTGCAGGTGTTCAGGGAAAGGCACGTGTTGTGCTTTTGACACCGACCTGGCGGTGCATAGGCTGAGACTAGGAAAGAAAAGAAAAGATCACAATAGAGATGAAGCACACACACACACACAGACGGGCGGCGGAGAAAAGCTCACCGGAGAAAAGCTCACTGGAGAGAAGCTCACCGGAGAAAAGCTCACCACAAAACATTTCGATGCCGAGAAAAGCCCACCGGCCTTTGGGGAGATGCGAAGGAAAGCTCACCTACGAATCCAAAAATCGAGCGTTCACTCAAGTGAAATACGGTCACTCCAGTAGAATGCGCTCACTCAAGTGAAATACGTTCACTCAAGTGAAATACGATCACTCTACTGAAATATGTTCACTCAACTGAAGTAGGTTGGGATGCCTTATATGCGCATGCGGTCATTCTGCACTTCACCAAAATAATTTATTTTTTAGAGTATAAAAAGCGTCCTGTAACACGTCCGGCCTTGCCCGACGAAAATGCAATAATTAATTTCAATAAAGCGCTAATTACAAGATAACAGGGGGAAATATAACCTGCGTAGAGGGCTGCAGCGTGAGGTTTCTTTGAATATTTATTTATGAAATTACATTCAACGTAGTATACCGACATCGCACGGCCAAATTTTCACATTTAGCCATTTGATTCAGAAGCAGTGGATTCAATTCATACCTCATTCGAGAAAAAAAAAAGAATGCCGTATTTTCTGCATTTCGGTTGTCTGAATTAGATATGGTAACACCCACGCGAAAAAGGTTGACATAAAAGTGAAACGAGGGCTACAGCCAGAGTGGAGAATAGAAATAAAGATTATTTCAATCGTTATTTATATCATAATTTAAATCAGACCGGTTTTACTAGGATGATTCAAATCAAACCTTTTCCGCAGATATAATTCTTAAAATATATTTTTTTATTATTTAACTTTTTTTTTCTATTTTATGCTTTATATGCGCATATGTTCTGTATTTAAATTAAAGAATGATCAAAAACAATATTTTATCGGGCTGAACACAAGCAGAAGGCAGCGGTCGGGGGAGCAAACCGATTTGTTGTGCTCTACTTGATTATTTCTACCTTCGACTTCGTTCGTCAGTTACATCCTATCATTTTGCAATCAATTCAGAACGCGAAAGGGAGAAACAAAAACTGTGGAAGTAATGTCGTATTGCAAGAAAATTAGATCGCGAAAAAGCCAACAAAAAGAAAAAGCTTTTCTATTTTTTTTTTTTTTTTTTTCAAGTATGAGAGGATTTTCTAAATAAAAACTTGTTAAAATTGCGGTAATTTTTTTCCGAATGGTGTTTCACTGTTTAGCAGAATTGAAATAAATATAAATATATGTTCTTTTTATTTCTCTTATTTATTAAGTTTTTTTTTTTTTTTTTTCAGGCTAGGGCAGAGCGATTTGATGGGAAGTGTGCACGCTGCGTGACACTGACAACATAAATAAACAATGGGATTTTTTTTTTTTTTAGCTTTTAGTGGTTGCTGTTAAAACTGATAGTGCGGTGGAAATTGCTCTTTCAGCTCACAAAATTAAGTGATAAAAGTTGGACGCTGGTCAATCCCTTCTCTAAGGAAAATGCGAAAAATCGCTTCGCACTAACTGCGTTGCACAGAGCACTGCATGTATAAGAAAGGCGCCTAAAGCCTTGGTAGCGCTACTGCTACTAAATGATAAGGACCACTTTACATTAAAATTTACTTCGAGGTGAGCTTTTTTCCGGGTCTGTAAGAAAACTGGTGAGGTTTTCTCAGGACCGGCAGAAAAGGGGTGAGCTTTTCTCCGGTGAGCTTTTCTCGGGGATTCCACACAGACACACATACAAACACATTGTCAGACACACACACACCATGAGGGGAATCTGATTGCTCTTAACAGGTCCCGAATGTCATCGCAGTTGTCCGGGAATGTCTCCGCCAAGTGTGGAGAAAGGGACCTCCAGAGGGTGGAAACACGTAACAAGCAAGACTTGCGGTGGCGCAGGGTCCGCGCTAGAGGGGACTGCAGCCTGCCGGTGAGTTTGCTGAGGCGCGTGGTGCAACAGGGACTTCAGGGGGACCAGTGCACATAAGGAGGCAGAGCAACCTGTTTGAGGCCACATCTCTACGGTGTTGCAGGCTCTGCAAACCTGGCGTGCAGCAGGATCCTGGAGGCGGAAATGTCCCTGGAGGCTGTGTGGTGCGATGGTAGGAAATCACGTCTCTAATGCGTGAGGGCTGCTCTCCGCTGTGTGCTTTTGAGGGAATACCTCAGAGCAGTTAAGGAAGGGTATCATATCGGAGAACCAAACTCGAGTTGAGGGAGCACTAGAGATATGTAAAGGTCTCTTAGCGATGCCGCAGGCATGCCGCGGGTGACGTGGGTAACGATGTTGTTCGCTTCGCGCGAGAAGTAGTTTCGTGCACGTGTCGGCTGAAAACTAGGTGCTAGTCGAGCGCATGACTCCAAGAAGTTTGCTTTGGCTAACACGAGGTATATGCCACCAAGTGTGAGAGTGCACGTGTGTGATGGGTTATTAATGCGAAAGCACTAACTGTCCCACGGAGCGCAGCCGGCGTCGACCGCAACAGCTAAAAACGGCATAGATATTCCCTCCGCAGAACGGCTTTTTTAAATGACTGCGACGCATAGTTTCTAAGGAACGCCACCCCACATAGAAGACCTCTCAGCGCCGGTAAGACAAAGCCCCACTATCCTGGGAAAATTTACGGGAAGAAAGAGAGGGTGGCGCTCGCGCGGCCGCCCCGGAGGCCCGGAGGGGGGTCACCGTATCACGTGTTCTGCGCTCTGCTTCCAGCCATGTCGCCCCCCACACTCCCGTCGACGCTGCGGCCGCTTTTGCTCCTCTCTTTGCCGAGGATTCCAAGGAGTGCTCATCGGCGTTCAATTGCACAATTATGCTTTCGCACTCACAACTCATAAGAAGTGCTTACGTGTCCTTGGAATTTTTTTGTAGAGAGAGTGACGGTCATGCTTAGCTTTTTTGGGGGTTTAACGGCAGTTTGTGTGCCATAGACCAGTTGAAACAGGTGTCGAGGTCATTTTGTAGGGAGGTAAACGCATCACGTGAGTTTAGCGGCTGTATGAGCAAGGTATCATCTGCATATAGCATGGCCTTGAATTTCATTCCATTAATGGGTAGTGTCATTCACGGAAAAGGAGAACAGCGTTGGTCTTAGGACACTGCCCTGTGGAGCACCGGCAAGCACGGTGCGGAGCGACGAGAGATGACCGTGGAACGACACTTGCTGGGTCAGGTCACTGACAAAGTCCATCAGGCAGTTCGCCAGAAGGCTCTCAATGCCTATCTTTTTCATCTTATAGGAGAAAAGCGAAGGGTTAAATCGGTCGAATGCCTTGGAGAAGTCCAATTGCGCAAACTCGCAGGGGATCCGCTGGTCAAGGTAGAAGCTGGGTGTGTGGACAGCCACGGCAAGGGCTGCCTCACTGCTGTGCTTTCTTCGGAAGCCATGCTGTGCCAGGTTGAGCAACCCATTGTCTTACATGCGGTTCAATATTTTCTTGTTTATCATTCGTTCCAGTGTGCGGCACACTACTGAAGTTGAGGCGATGGGTCCATAAGAGTCCATGGTATCCATGCCAAGTCCACATCTCTTGTAAAAAGGTGTTATGACAGACCTCTTCCAGGACGAGAGAACGGTGCCGGGATGCAGGAGGCGCTGGAACATTGTGGTCAGAACAGGCATGATTACAGGAACAGAGAGCTTGAAAAATGCGGCATGTATTTTGTCTTTCCTGGGGTTTTGCACTGTGCGGAGGGATGTCACCGAGTCTTGTATGTCGTGTTCCGTGACTGATAGAGACGACAAGGTGGCATTAGCCAAGAGGGTGTTACCGTACTGTCAGTGGCTGAGGGAGATGCTGGTGGCGGTGTCAGGGAAGTATGGGGTTCGGGGGGGGGGGGGGGGGGGGGGCAGATTGACGAGAAGTGTTCACTAAACAGGATAGCTATTGGGGAGGTGTCTTATACCAATCTTTGCTTGTGCTTGAAGGAAAGGTGACTGGGTGAAGAGGATTTTCGTTGAGAGCGTATGTAAGCCCAGAATAACTTGGATTCTTTGGCTGCACGGGCCGCGATACTCGTGACATACTCCTCGTGCGATACGTGCACTAGCCTCTTAACTTCCCTCTGCAGTGTCTTGACTTTGGTGTAGCTGTACTGGCAGTGTCGTTTCCGTGCTTGGTTGAATAGTTGGCGCTTCCTTTTTTGTTATATTTACAATGTCTCCAGTGATCCATGGGCCTTCTCTTTTTGGGTGCAGGGAAGTGAGGGACATTTTCGGACTGAATAGCGGCCATGAAGTCGAGCCAGAGCTTACACATGTCGTTTGGAGACGGTTCAGACAGCACCATTGACCAGGGGTCAAGGTGGAGTAGCTTGGAGAGGTGGGAAAAGTCCGTGTGCTCATAGCGATGTACCATACGGGCAATGCGACCCCGGCGGGGAAGCGAAGTATAACTTTGGATATGTATGGCCTTGGTGATCACATCTAAGTAGACTACCCTGGGCATAACAGTCTGATGCGAGCGTGAGATTTGTGGTGAGACACAAGTCGAGTTGAGACCCCTCTCCTGCTGGCGACCGGTATGTGGGGTCTTTGCACAGCTGGACAAACCGAGCAGCTTCCACCATCTCGAGAAGCTGCTGGGACGCTGGGTTAAATGGGATGAAGACGAAAGGGTACTCCAATCGATGTGCACATTAAAGTCTGCGAACAAGTAGGTGCTTGTTTACGATGAGCGTTGTTCCATAATTTTATCAATGGAAATTTGAAGGTTCTCGAATGCCAATGTTTGTGCGTGAGGGGGAATGTAAATAGAGGCCAGAAGAAATTTACTCCGGGGGTCCGAAATTCTACGAAGAAGGCCTTTAACGCGTTCTCTTCGAGGTCGTTTGGGCGGCGGCAAGCGAGGTGGGATTGAGTGATCAACATGACTCCACCCCCGCGGGACGTGGAGCGATCTTTCCGGAAGACTTGGTACCGGGTGGTGTCGACGACCTAACCGTCAAAGATCGTCGAGTCCAGCCACGTTTCGGTGAGGGCGAACACGGTGTCGTTCGTTGATTCGAGTATCGTACTCAGCTCTTTCATCTTGTTTTTCAATGATCTGATGTTAGAGTACCAGATTTTCAGTTGCTTTGCATTCTTTCTTTTGTGTGTGTGCGTGTATGTCTGGGGGGGGGGGGGGGGTAGTCAGGTCGGTCGAGCTAGGACAGTCTAACGGGTCGCATGGAGTTGCTGCTGCTTTGCCGGGGGATCGCATGGGCGGTTGCGGGGTCACAGTCGTGAAAAGCCCAACGAGTGGTACATGCACCGCAGTGCCACTTGTCGGAAGAGGCGGAGAGACGTCGGTAAGCAGCAAGGGAGAGGAGTTCGCACTTACGGTGTACCCAAAAATCACACTTGCCACACTGTAGGGCGACTGTGCGGTTGTTGACTGCCCGGGAGCACTGGGGGCACAGGTGTCATGGACCAGGGTTTGGGGATATATCTCCAGCAACGAGTAGGAAATAAAAGACGAGCGGACGAGCCGACTTGGAGGCCAAGTTTAGGTTAGCGCTAGTCATGGCGTGAACGAGGTTGACTGTACCGCAGGTGTTGCTCACGCTGTGGGGATGTAAGTCCAGACTCCGCGGGTGCCAGGGGCATTCGGGTTGCGAAACCTCTGCAAGGAACAAGAATTGCAAGCATAGGTAAAATACAAAACTTGCGAGCAGACAGAGCCATGAGAGGCTGGCCGCCATTGCGACAGTGGAGACAGCCAGCCGGTAGTTAAAATTCAAACCTCTAACTGTTCACGGTCTGCATCTTTCACCCTTATTCAAGTTCTAAACATTGTATTTACAAATCAATCCTAACTGAAAAGAGCTCTGTATTTAACGTTGTGGCGCGTCGCACTCCGCCTGTGCAGAATTC
This sequence comes from Ixodes scapularis, assembly GCF_016920785.2. Taxonomy (NCBI): domain Eukaryota; kingdom Metazoa; phylum Arthropoda; class Arachnida; order Ixodida; family Ixodidae; genus Ixodes; species Ixodes scapularis. The sequence continues at coordinate 41,771,104 of NW_024609835.1, forward strand.
CTGCGAACGCGCAGTGCGACTGCCCCAAGCTCTTTAGGAACCCAAAACGCGCGGGAAGGGGGGGGGGGGGGGGGGGGGGAGGTGTCTTATACCAACTAGCCTTTGGTAACTCAAATTAGACCCTTAAAGAAGTTTTCATTAAACGAGATACGGAATATGAAAAACACTTCACCGAACGCAACGCCAGAAGGACGTAATAGGATAAATATTAAAATAGAAGAGTTCGCTGTCTCACAAATATGTTAGCTTCTAAGTGCCTATACGAAACCGGATGCATTATTATCAAACTCCACAGCCTTTTCTTTTCTCATTCCGATGGAAGCAAGCATCAAGAACTCGCGCGTTCTAGAAACGTGTTATGAAATGAGCACACAGCAGCATTTAGGATTTACGAGATTGTAGAAAAATGAAATCCCGTGACGCGATTTTTTTTTTTTTTTTTTGCACAGCCTTTTAATTTTTTTTTTCCGTGCAAGCCGCGACCAGCGCAATACTGGTTCTTATGTCAAGATTCATGGATGCAGCGTTTGTCAAGATTCATGGACGCAGCGTTTATATTCCTAAGACTGAGTGGAGAAGAAAAATATGTAAGCGAGGTGTGTGTCAGTTGATGGCACTTAAAAAACAAATGGCATTGATAGCACATTCATTGTCAACAGCGCGTGGCCGAACCGTTTTGACATGAGCCGGTAACCGTTATTTTTTTTCTGGTTCAGTTCCGGTTCGGGTTCATCGCGATAACAATATAACGGTTCGGGTTCGGGTTCAGTTCCGGAAAAAATACCGGTTCGGTTATATATATATATATATATATATATATATATATGATTGAAGCTTGTGGGGGCCGGTGATTATTGAAATACACAAGAAAGATCCATGGACTGAACAAAAACAGGGAAAGGTTTATTGACGTTCCGAGAGGAGGCCTCTCTTCTTCAGAATGACGATCAAGGGAATTTGCATTAAAACTTGGGTTTGGGCTAGTTGGTCCATTACTGAATAAAAGGTTAAAAAGCGCGAACAAACGAGGACAAAAAAGAAACACGGACAACAGGACAGGCGCTTCTCGAAGCGCCTGTCCTGTTGTCCGTGTTTCTTTTTTGTCCTCGTTTGTTCGCGCTTTTTAACCTTTTATTCAGTCAAGGGAATTTGGTACGATTTTTCTGTAGTCCCGCAAAATTAAAGAAAAAAAAAATCAGTTAGGCAAAGACACGGCGTAAGATAATAGCCTCCAGGTGGGGAGAGCACGCTCCCCGCGACGTGCCGACAAAGTTCGCCCTTCACTCTCTCTCTCTCTCTTTCTCTCTCTCACTATGGTCGCAAGCGGCGCCGGCAGGCGACCCGTCGACCCGTGGGCACGTACAGCCTCGCCGTCTGGCCGCTCCAATTTAATTCTCGCGTTCGCTCTAAGATTTACATGTCAATGACTTGAAGTGGTGTTAGTATGCCGGGATCTTCGATAATCCCTCTTCGCAGTGTGTTGAACTCACGAATTGGAAATGATTCCTTCTGTTCCCGCTCGCGATGTGAACCAAATCCGGATTCTAAAAATGTGACAGTTAACTTCTCAAATGAGTGGTCTTTTAGTTTTAGGTCTTTCGAAAATGGCAAAATGGGATTTTTTTTTTTTTTTTTTTTTGCAATAAGGGCAAACAATAACGCTTGTTGGTTGTACAGTGTCGACTCCACTACTTCCCAAGAATATACTGAGAAGCTGCTTTTTCTCACGCCTTGTATCGGTTGATTTTTAATGCGAAAGTATTAACTATTCCATGGAGCAAAGCCAGTAATGTCTGTAACCGAAAAAAAAAAAACGCAAAATAAAGGCCCATTCTCCCATTGGCTGACCAAAACGGCTCCTAGATAGCCATTGGAGGCCGCGTCACGAGAGCGCGCGCTTGGCCGCCGGACGCAGCCTCGGCAGTAGCGAAACGTGGCCGTCCACGCCAGTACACCGCAGACGAACTACGGGAGCGGAAGAACGACATTCATGCTTTCGGATTCACAACTCATAAGAAGTGCTTAGGTGTCCGGAATTTTTTAACATTTTCTTGCAATAATTACACGCGCGAAAAAAAAAAAAACACTAATCTTACAGGAGCTCTAAAAAGTGTTTTATCTTGTCCTTTGATGGCACGAACTTGCGCTAAAAAAATTGGTGAGTTCTGATATGGGCTAAGGTATTTTGGGGCACTGGGCTGAGTCTGTTTATACTTCATGACGATAATAATAATGGACACGATGATGATAATGATGATGATGATCATTATAATCATAAGGTAACGACGACAAGGGTGATACACCCTGTGAAATTCAGATATGGCTCATTACATGCAATAGATTGAGTTCTGGCTCTTTCGATAGATTCGACGATCTGGCGGGAATTCACTTTCCCCTCACTAACAGTGGAGATGAGGCAATTGTTGAATAGTGACAGATTCACAAATAATCCATGACTCTTGAAATTTAGTAGAGTTAATAATGCACATACTCAATAAATAAAATAGTATTAAAAAAATCTTTATGTGTCTCATGCAGCAGCTGCGCAAGGCCTCGGACGTTTCGACGGCTAAAAAGATCGAGTCTGCAGGTTTAAACGGAAGCCCTACGCGCCAACGCTTACCTAATTTTACTTTTACGTCGAGATGGAAAAGTAGCACGGGTGAAACACTTACTACATTTAAGTGGTTTGATTACTCAGACATAAATCAAATGATACGTTAAACTCAAGGGAACGAGCAAGAATTTATGTACTTAGAGAAACCCAAATATATTTGCTGCCCAAAATGACGAGTCTCGCTACTCAACAACTGCCGCGAAGCGCCTGAGAACTTGTGTCCATGAATTGCTTCGACTTGTGGGATACCCTCAAACCGGTCCCTGCCAATTCACCTTTTTCAAAAGTGTGCACCCCCCAGTAGCGGCTGCGTCGATCATCTCATATTATCCGAGGCCGCCATATTTTGAGCACGCACTTTGACTGTGCCTTGACATGAATTCTGCATCAGCGTTCGGCTTGAACTGGGATCTGGGGATCGGTGGCCGAGTGTGTTAGAACAGCGCAGCTCAGAGCACGTGGAGCGAAAGCTCGCGCTGCGGAACCCAGGGATCCGGGGTTCAATCCCCACCCCTGCCCGTTCTGACCTGGACGAGCATCGTACCGGAGTGCGGTCGTGTATCGGTACTGCGTGGTGCACGTTAAAGACCCACAGACTAGCGGTCATATATCACTGGATACATTTCTCATCTACTACAGCGTTAACCAGTCTCGCTACACTTCAAAGGCAGACCGACCTTATGCCGTGTAAACACGACCGTCAAATTGAGATATTTTGAACTCGTATCCAATTATGCGTGCTCCACGGCACTGATGGCTATGTAGTAGGCTGCATCGCGGATCGAGGATTGTTTTGCTGGTGTCGAGCGACACCACCGGCGGCCATTGCTTGTCGCCAGCAAATGCATTGAACCCTATGGAACAAAAAACAAACGTGAAAAAGTATTTTCTTATTTGTATTATATATTTTGGACGACTAAACGTAGACAAAGTTTTTAGGAAGGGTGGGAAATTTCTGTGTTGTGATGTTAATACTTCCTACGTTCAAGTTTTAGGGTAAAAGATTAAAGAAAGATCCATTCGTGGATCCTTAGGGAATGCGTTAGCATGACCCTTGGGAAACATCACACACATCCGCTTTTGGAAAACGCTAAAGCTGACCCCTTCCCTTTTCTGTTTTGGCTTTCTCTTTTGCTTCCTTTTTGTTTGCTGTCTCTTTTTCGGCTTCGTTCTGGGGTCAGTGTTAGAGCTTCCTAAAGTGTACGGCGTTTCTCAAGGGTCATGCTAACGGATTCCCTAAGGATCCACCAATGGATCTTCCTTTAATTTTTCTAGCACAACCCAAGGCTTACGCTTTCCGCAAACCTACAAGTTCAAACTCGCCCCAGAATCCGCGCGCACATTGGCCTCCTCCCCGTGACATCGTCTCCCTCTCGCCTTTGTCCTTCATGACTCTTCTCTTCTATACGCGGCGTGCTTCCCTTTCCACTGTTTTGTTCACAGACGAACGCCGTCAGCTTTTCCCTGTCATGTGGTTACTGATGCTGACACATTAATAATTGTCTACCCTCCGTTGACTTCCTTCACGAGCCCCACCAGCAGCCGCTGGGAGCCACGCCGTCACCCAGGCTGGCAGAAAGGTTTGCTTCGATGTTTACCTTTATATTTGTACTTACTAAGGGTTGCAGATTGTGTTAGAGGCATTATTTTTGCTTTCATCAAGCGTGAGGAACGGACATATTGTGTGGCTGTGTGTTTTGATGCAGCTCGCACGGTGCACACGCCACCTTGGTTTGGACTTTTGAACGTGAAGCGTTTATAGTCTCGGTTTTCAGGAGAAGTGAAGCCTCACAAAACGTAACCGTGAATTTCCCCGCTAAATTTCGTGGAGAAAATGACGTCACATGGCTTTATGTGACCTATACAGTAAATCAGTTTCCTCGCTAATTTTAGAGAAAAAAACTGACGTCACGTGACTCAGCATCAGAGGCTTGTTAAGACCGGGTTCCCGTAGACCTTCTTCGCTCCGTCTTGGAGAGGTTTCTTCTTGGGCTTGAATGCCACCCTTCTGCTTCTAAAAAGAAAGCCCAATGGGCAGTCATCTCTTCCGTGCACTATTCCGCTCATGGGTTAAAATCCATTGCATCAAGGTTTGAGGCGAACGTCGTGTTTTCTTACCGTATACGCCTCAAAAAACTCTGCCAACAAGTCAACAATAACCGTATTCCGAGTCGCTGCACCGTCATATATAAAAAGAAGCTCGCGATATGCAAAGAAAAGACGGTGTACTCCATACCCTTGAGCTGCGGGAGCCAGTACATAAGCCAGACTGGCAGGTGCACAAATAACCGACTCCGGGAACAGCATACCATGAAGTTTTCAAAGCCTCACCTGAGTCCTATCATTCCATAGTCATGCGCGCCCGATCCTGCACATACTGCAGGCCTAATTTTGAAGATACAAGAATCTTGGGGGGACATAACAGCAGATATGGCCGGGAGATAACAGCGTCGTTCACCATGAGCAGCAAAAAAAAACGTTTCTAATCCCTCTCTGGTTTTAACGAAGACTGAAGTTGAATTTCTCAAATCACAGATTACTCTGTCGATTTGACTTTGCATTTTATCTTATCATATCTTCCCTCCTTCCTGCTTGTCACCTTCCCCTTTCCTCGATTTTCCCGCATTTAATCAGTTGCTCGCTTTGGAATTCCTATACGTCTGTTGCTAGCTGAAAGATGTGGTTGTGTCGTCTTCGCCTTACATGTTTATATTTTCTTCAATCTTGACCCGTACCAACAAGCTCTTCGTCCATTAATACTGTATGGCGTTGTATATGCACTGCTTATTAAAAAAAATGCTCTGATCAGTTTTGGAGGTAAGCTTTTTGTTTTAAATAGAGTTCCTTAAGAATATGTGGCCAATTGGTTGCATCGCTTCTGAGCTTCACAATTTACAGGTCATACCCTGAACGTTGAAGAAACCGATGCTGGTGCTGTTTCCGCTTGCACTCGCAACTTAGCCACCAACAGCCTCTCCATCACCAAGTACATTTCCGAATCGTTAGCGTTTCCTTCCCGCGATACTGCTTCATCTCATCGTTTTCTTTTCTTTATATATATTGTCACACACGATAAATTACGATTACTTTCTTGAGTGTGGATCATAACACCGCCTGTGATGAGGTCTTCTAATCGCCTGATCTTAGTACAACATGATATCTCTAAGAAGCTTCTTTCTTCTTCGGCCTGATAAGATCACAGTGAAAAATAAATAATAAAAAAATTCCAGTTCATGGTCGTGTCTTGCAGATTAACTTAGGCGACAGTCGAGACGCTGCACACTCTGCTGAGTACGGAATGCACACAAACATTCTCCACCACAGTCCAAAGTTTGGAAAAGGTGCAAAGATGACACCGCCACGTGGCGTCACGTGACAGGACATTGTGACGTCACATACTTGTGACGTCACATGGTCTTGTAACGTCATGTGACGGCATGTGAAGCGTTTCCCCGGTCCATTTAGGAAGAAAATAGTGACATCATTTGATGGCACGTCACGTGACGTCACATAGTGTGTTTCCCGTTTAATTTAGTAGTAAACTTGTGACATCACGTGACGTTACGTGAAACATTTCTCCGCCAGATTTAGCGGAGTAATTGGGCCATCACATGGCGTCATGTTACATTGCGACGTCACGTTAAGCGTTTTCCCGCTAAATATAGCGGGGAAATTGTGACATCCTATGACGTCTCGCCAAGTGACATAACGTAGAGTTTTTCCGCTAAATTTAGCGGGGAAGTTGTGACATTATATGACGTAACATGGCGTAATGTCACATGACACATTGGCATAAAGTGAATGGTTTCCCCGTCAAAATCAGCGGGAAGCGTTTACCTCTAAATTTAGCGGGCCATATCGTACACGCATCAGATCCGCTGAGAAACCTCACCAATAACGGCTGTCACCTTAAAAGTGTGATTAAACAATCTTCGAAAGTAGCGTGCGCTATAAAGTTAATAAAGCAAACCTAAACGTGCAAAGTCCCGTAGAACATGTAGAATGCACCTGCCGCGTGTCGCGCCAGGCCTTCGTCCTAATTATGTGCACTGGAAGGCTTCTGCCGCAAAGTGTTCAGAACTCAACTCGCGGATTGAAAGCCAAGATCCAACACGCTACCCTACGTACCCTAAGCAAAGCTCATGGCAGGAAAATGCCAAGAAAAAGGTTCCAAAACTTTCAACCCATACCAACTGACAGGAGAGCTTCCCCGCAGGACTTAGAAGCCAAAGGTGAAGTGCCATTGCGGTTAACGCTGACATTACGGCGGACGGCCATCAGCGAACCCTACCTACTCTGCCTCGAAAGTTGCAGCCAGCGCTACCACAGGCACGGGCACGGCAGCGTAAGTCTTAAAAATGCTGTGTTTATGCGAACTCTCGTCTAGGACAACGCTATCTACAAGCACGTGCTCGTGCCCGGGCGTTCTGCAACGCCGCTTAGAACACTCGGGATGAATGTTATTTCAAGATTGCCTCACTCATGTTGGTAAATGGGACAAGCTAAATATGATTATAAACTAAAAGCAACGTAGTTTCTTTTTGAACCTGGTCCTACCAGGAAAGTGTCGTCGTCAGGGGGCAGTACTTTTTGGCAGTGTCCTCGATAGACCAAAGAAACATTAGAGCGCCTACCGGAACCACTAGTCACTTTATAATCTATTGCGCAAACTGGTGTTTAGAAGCACCCGTACCGATATAAGAGTAGCGATAGCTCGCGACGACTGCATGAAAGCCAAGAGTGGCATGCAATCAATGCACCCGATGAAGTACAGGCATAATTCACTTTTTTAACGAGACCCCTCGCGCTGCTAATGCACCAGTATTGATCCTAGCTGATAATATATAATTTGAAGTCTAAAAAATACTTTGGTTAGTGTAACGTACGCGCTGACAGGGCAGCATTAATGTCAAATTACAATAATATGCAAACTATACCAACTTCTCTTTGCGCTAAGGAAAAAAAAAAAGAAAAATGAGACGGACATAAGAATACAATACATCAAAGTGAGCAATTCATCGGTTACGTTATGCCCGCGTCATTCTCAAGATAACGCGAGAGAGCCACCACAATGGACAGGCAACTTCAGACTGCCTTCACTCCCCAGCCAGCTCGACGACACACAGAGTTGTCCCAACCCTGCGCGACAACGCGGGCGCGGCTCCGCGGCCCTCCCCCTCCGCGCGCCCTCTCCCGCGCCGCCCGTCACGTGACCCCCGCCGTCGCCCACAGAGGGGGCGGAAAGAAGCGCCCAAGGCCTGATCCGAGGAGAGGACCTCACGCCGGGGTGCCCTGGGCAGCCTCGACCGCCAAGCCTCGTCAGCGGCGGCCCCACGTCCGTCCCCCCCCCCCGGTGCCAGACTCGGCGAATGGCAGCTGGGGTGAGGCGCCTGCTCTCCCCGGCATGGATCACTTGGGCCGCAGGTACGTGGACGGACCCGCCGACAAAACGCGAGCTCCGCGTCGTCGTCGTTGTACCTATTTGTGCGACGGCACTGCGGTTCACCGCCGATCCCGCACGGGGACCGGTGCTGTTCCCGCGATCTCGGCGGTCGGGGGATACAATCTCGCGGTAGGATCGGGCTCGCGCGCGCGCTCGGGCACATCGGCGGCGACGTGTTATTTCAAGCTGCTCGTCGACAACGAGTAGAGAGAAGGCCTTCGCGAAAACGCGCAGAGTTAGCGCTAAGCTGCGGGGTGCGCGCGCTGGTCGTCGATAAGCGGCGGCCAGCTCGCTGCGTGTCTCGGCGGTTTCGTGACTAGTCCGAGCCAACCCGTACTGCGGAGCGTTTCGAAGCGCGCTCGTCGTCGCGCTATGATCCGACGGCGTGTTTTCGGCCCCGCACCGACTGTCAAGTGGGCCGCTTCTCCTACCCAAGACTCCGGAAATGATCGCCGCGGGGCCGTACGTGGTCTCTTGACGCGTTGAGCCGACCGCGATCGCGCCGCAGACGCACCCCCTTCCCTTTCTCCCGCCCCCTCGCCTCCGACCCTCGGACACTGACGTCTTCGGCGATCGCCCGTACACGTTCCCCCCGATGTGTCCCACTTCGGAGCTCGCAATGTCTGGATCTTGCCACGAAAGACTCGCCGTGGATCGTAAGCTGCGGACTGCGGTTCCCTGCGAACGCGTGCTTCACTGATGTTCAACGCGACGGCACGAGCTTCCGCCAGGGCAGCGCAAAGCTCTCGCGAACTATCCACTGAAGGTCCCTATTGATCAACACAGCTAGCAGAGAGACGAGGACAGCCCCCGAAACGAGAACGACTTGCAAATTTAAACGGGCGCAGCAAAACATCGCAGGCTCCTCGACTGATCCCGATCTCTGAGGCCCCTGCGTTCTCGCATTCGCTCGGCCCTCCCCCGCCTTCTGTCGTGCTTTCCTCTCCCTCGCCGTCGGGCTTCGTGTGCGCGCCCGTAAATATGTATGCGACGGGAAGAGAGCGAGAAACTCGAGAGGTGCGGTGATTCGGGCTAAGTCGAACGGCTAGGATTTTCTCTCTGGGAGAAAGGATAATCAACCTGGGATGCTGCTAACTGGTTCTCCGATCTTCCCCGGGAAACGGAGCAGGCACCCGCATGCATAAGACTTTCGGCTCGGAGGGTTTATTAATGCGCCTGAGAGATGCAAGAGAACGCTGTAGCGCAGCTTTCACTGCCCCGATCACGCCGGGAGAAAATACAACCAGTAAAACACTGCGTAAAAAGAAAAAAGAAGAAAAAAATCGCGAAAGGATTTGTTTTTTTTTGTTACGCCGGCAGCACACTTTTGCGGAGCGCGCGATGTCGCGCTTTTTCGGAAGAAATGAAACGCAGCTGCACATTGCGTGTTTTTTTTGTTTGTTTTGTTCCTTGAAGAGGAGAAAGCCGCTTTTCCTTTACTGCGTGGCAACCGCGTACTTTTAATAGCGTGACTCTTCGAAGTCTTCGTCACTGTTCGATCTCCGGGTTGCCACGAATCGAGTATACTATAGTTTTTCTTCGGTGACGATCGTCATCGGGAGCGTTGAAATCGAATAGCAAGTTGTGACATTGTGCTTAAAAAATCGTCTGTAATGAACGAAAAAAAAAAAAAACATGTTTGGTGCGCGCTTAGCGGTGTTCCGCTCGACGGAACAAACACGAAAGCAGGTTGGGGTCGACACTTCTCGTTGCGTTTACGTTGTTTTGTTTCTTTTCGGTCGGCGAGCGGCCAAAGTGTATGCCGATGGCATCGACTCGGCTGCACTGAATCACGTGGTCCCACTGCGACAGTGAGCGCCCTCGGATAGCGCCGCCTGGCGAAGCGCTCTCGCCCTTCCCGCCCTCTCCTCTCTTTCTTTCTTTTTCTCCCTTTCCCGGCTCGATGTCCGAGCATGTGCTTTCGATTTGCGCTGGCCCCCGGTTTGCCTGTGTTGTCTGAGACGCCCGCTGTGTTCTGTGGTCTATAGAAAAAGCGCGCCATGTTTTTGTTGTCTTCACGGCCGGGAACACTTTTTTTTTTCTTTTCGTTACTAACTTCCTCCAAATAATAATAAAAAAGCTATTGATTACATGACAAAGCCTGAGCACGCATGACTTCGGCGTTTATACATTAAGGTGCGGTTCACGCATACGGAGCAGCGCGGCTAAATCAACGCTGTACTTCATTTCACCGTAACCCCGAGCGCCAGTCGAAGGCTCGAACACGTACAAACACCGACGCATATACTAAAAGTGCGAGTCACCGGGCATTCGCTGCATTTGATTTGTTTAGCAGACGATAGCACCAGTAGACAACGATGCGAGAACCTCCATAACGTTGCGGTTATGACCTTGTTTGATTCGTCATATCGGGTCGTTAACGTCGTCTGCTCAAGGTGGAACGAAGTACACAAACAGGCCTGATGCATCGCTGACTCGAACGTAACTTACCATCCATGCGTCAGCGCTGCGTCCCTTGTATCTGGCAATGTCAGTGCTGCATATGCAAGCTCAGCGCTATATCCACCGCTGACATAATGAGGCTGAGGTAGCGCTATGCTGTATGCGAGAACGGGCCTTTATAGTGTCGCGCACTAAATATTATCTCCGAAGTCAATTTTTCACACACAAGTGCATTCCAATAAACTAGTAGTTTTCATAACAGTATTTCTGACGTGAAAAAAAAAAAAAAAAGTTATGCTGAGAGCTGGGTGCCACGCATTAGTGCTAACTGTATCGCGTTTTTTACATTATATTCCAAAGTTCTCCAGATGTTTCATAGTTGCGATAAACCTGAAATTAAGGCTGGCAACAATGTAGAAAATTGTAACCGATTGATCGGCGACTTTTAATTGAATAATTGGTCTAACGTTGAGGCTAATAAAAATTGTTAAAGTACCGGGAAATTATAATTATAGCATTACGCATTTGGAAAGTGATGCAAGAGCAGTCGGTTTTAATAAAGCCATCAATTGTATTTACTAGTTTTATTTGGCATACATTAATTTCAAACGTTATGTGCTGGTAGCGGAAGTAAAGGACAGAACAAAATAAAATGCACACTCTTGTTTTCTGACATCAAGTTACAATAGTTGTTTGTTAAGAATTTCAAAAGTGTGAAATATGTGTTACTTACATATGAATATTCACTTTATGCGAATGTGAGAGGGTAACCCCTAAAGAAAACCCGCGCAGTGTTCGACTGATTTTTTACGTATAGATGGCAGTGCGATCGACAAACGGAAAACAAACACAACAACAAAATATTCTAAAAAAAAAAAAAAGCAAAGCAGCAAATTATTTACGAGTTTTCGACTGTAGTTTATTTTCACTTTTAGTCCACCTTGTTCTATGAGATGCTGATCTTTCAAGGAAGTACAAACAATGGTAACCTTAAATTTACAATCGTTTTACAAACAAGATTGACATCAAGTCAAAATGAATTATTTTTCGCCGATTGATCCTCACAATCATAATGACTAACGGTGCGCAAATATTATAATAGAAATAATAGTTGTTCTTATTATAGCAAATTTTATTGTACGAAATAACGCTCCGCACTTCGAAGGAACGTGGCCCCGGAAGAGCAAAAGACTCGCCAGTCATTTACAGTTCTTGATTTTTTTTTTTTTTTTTTTGACAGCGACGAAGATAATATTAGTGATTACTGAGAAAATTGGGGATCCACTTTTAATCTAATAATCCGTTAATAAAAAATAGCCGGTGAATGATGTAATAATAAATTAAACGCGCTTGGTTAGTCGAGTAATTCACAACCCTAAAAAAAAAACAAAAAAACTTTCTAGCAAGCTCAACCACTACAAAAAAAAATAATATTAACAACGGCGGCGTTGGGATTTAGAAATGCTGACATTTTCTAAATAAAAATGACAGAGTCATTAATCAGTAATGAGTCAGTAATCGGCTGTCAGACGACCAAGAATCAAGTTTTCTATCCCCATGGATTGGCCATTTCACATGTAGGAGGCACGAACTTCCAAAATGAATTACTAGTCAGATGTTCTTTTTAAGTGACATTGCCCCAAAAGTGAAACTTCGTCAGCGTCTTTTGTTTGCGCAGTTATTAAAAAAAAAAAAATGTCCGGAAGAAAAGTTATTTTGACCAAAATGCTATTCGAAGTGCAACCTAAAATAAGCCTAAACTTACGAAAACTTAGTACGCCTGCCGTTAAAATGTTGTTAAAACGTGCGACACTCTTTTAGCTGTGTATCCGATTGTTGCAACCTACTGCCTAATTTAATCTGATAAACCACGGGCTTACTGCACCGGCCATAATTTTCTATCTAGACCAACGACCTAAATGGGCTTTTTAATAACGACCGTAGGGAAACCGTGACTTCCTGCCACCTTGATAAACTTTTAAAGAAATATACACTAAAAGCTTAAAAAAGAATTGTTCCTTCTATATTTGATTTAGAACTTGTGACTTTATTGCTATTTAATTGGTTGTTACATTGCACTGATTTACAAGACATGCGAGCTTAGTATTTGTATAATACAGAAACATATTATAGGTACACGGGGAACCCAATACCGTATATCTACTATCTACAAATATATATATATATAAACATAACACCGAAGAAAACCTGTTTCTTATTTTCTCAATCTACCGCCACTGAACTCATTAAACTACTTGGGAAAAGTTTTAAACATCTTAAAGGGTTTAGGACATGAAAATGAAACAGGTACATTATTCTTAAAATCTTTTTTCTTCTTTCTTTAATAAGTGAAAAACAATGAAGATGTTGGCGCTTTCTTTACAGTACCGGCTACTCTATACTAATTGTCAATATATATATATATATATATATATATATATATATATATATATATATATATATATATATATATATATATATATATAGCGTGAACAACACATGGTAATGTACGCATATGTCACGCACATAAGGCACTTACTCAAACCGGTATACACAACCATGGATATACCGTACAAACTCCTGAACAATGATTTAAACAGTTCTAGTCGCATAAAGTCAATAGTTTTGTGCGATATCAGTTTCTGTGAGAAAGTCTCGAACAGCATGCAGAGCTCTCTTCTGCTGTGCCGGAGACGGCTATGGTCCCAATACTTTTGAAAGTGTGAGCGGTCGATTGTCCATTATTCGAAGCCGCGCTGCTCCAGGCGCCATCGTTCCCTTGAAAAACGTCCGCATTCAAGTATGAGATGTTTTACATCTTCGACTACGAGGCCGCAGGTGCATCCTGGGGATGTTGCTCGACATATCTTGAAAAGAAACTTCTTTGTAAATGCGACACTCAGTCGGAGCCTGTAAATTAATGTATCAATATTCCTTGGTAAATCTGTATGTCTTGAAAAGTTGAGATGGATATTTATGGCATAAGGAAGAGACGTTTCGGCATGTTCATTGAACCAGACGACATTTAATAAGCGCTCACGGAGGTCTTTGATTAGAAAGCGTACATCACGCGGTGAAATTGGAACCTCTTGTAAGTCCACGTTGTTGTCTTAGCGTAGCAAGTTTATCAGCTGTTACATTCCCAGGAATGGCGCTGTGCCCGGAAACCCACTGAAACACAATGTTGTGTCCCTCCTCTGTCGCGCTCGAAATTTCCCGAAGAATCCGATACACAAACATAGCATTGCGACCATGTGCGTTCATGGTTTGTAAAGAGGCAAGGGCAGCTTTGGAGTTTGTACACACCACCCATTCTCGAGCACTGTTGATCTGCCTAATAAAACTAAAAGCAGAAAGAATTCCCCGCAGCTCTTTGGGAGTTAATGACGTTCGGTGAGAGAGGCAGTACGACTCGCACACGTTTAGGTCAGGTATGAAGAAGGCAGACGCAGTTCCCTTTTCCGTCTGTGTAGATAAACGTGCTGCTTTTCTGTTTGCTGTACAAATGACTCAGAGTAATTTGTACAGCAAATCTGGGGTAGTGTGGTTGTCAAAAAAAATATTCGAGACGGATGTCTTGGTTGGACATAAGTGTAGCATGCATTCGTGCACCAGTCCTTTTCTTTAGATTAGTTGCAAGCGGATGGCGATTATGTTGTGTAGTAATCTTTAAAAAAAAATGTCTGAAAAGTTCTTTATACCGAAGAACCGAGATTAGAGCCTCTCGAGCTTCTGCAAATAATAGAACTCCCGATCTTGCACGGGGTACTCCTAAGAATATCCTTAGGCCACGTGTTACACTCACTAGAAGCTCCGCCTTCAGAGCGAGCTCGCTGGCTTCCGCAGTGCTTTGGTTTCGCGTGCCTGCGCGTTCACACTTGTGTTAGCAAAGGCAGACAGCTCGCGCTGAAGGCGGAGCCTCTAGCCTCAGCTTAAGGGTGAACGGAGTATAGCACGTAAATGTAGTCATGTTTCTAGATTCTAGGAAAGTCCATGTAAATTAGGTATTGAGTATGCAATGGTTTGTTTAACAAGGGCGGTGTGGTGGGTGCGGGTGTGACAATGTTGACAGTTCCCATTTGGTCTCCGCAATACAACAAAGGACATTGATGATACGATTCACTCTCGTTTCTTGCATAGCCATATGTCTTGTCCAAGGTAGTGAGCGATCTAACATGACGCCAAGAAAACAATGTTCTCTTACCATTTCAAAGACTTGTTCTCCCACGGTAATTTTAAACACTTTAAACTGTCTGCGTGTGAATAGAAGGACAGCCGATTTTGACGCCAATGGATCCTTCCTCTCTCTCTCTCTTAGAAAAGTCTCGATGACAGCGAGACATGCTTGTAATTGTTCTTGAATTATTTCAAAGGAAGAACTTGTAGCACATAGGCAAATGGCATCAACATAAATTGAGAAATGAAGAAACAATGGGAGAAGGTGAGTCAGTTATCCCGTCACTGCATCGAATAACGTCGGAGTGAATACACTGTCTTGTGGTACACCGTGAGGCCATTCGAGTTCCTGGACTTTCTTATCTGATTTCATGTCAGATATGTTCTTATCGCGCGAAAAATTTGAAATCTATCAAAGTATTCGATCTTTCACTCATTTATGAATTAGTCCTTATAGAACATGCAATAGTGAGGTTGCCTAGAGTTCTTTCATGCCCAATGTCGGTCACCAGGTCAGGAATACTATCTGTTATTCACCGACGTCGACATCCACTCATAGTTTCAGGAAGAATGTTGCTGGCCTCCAGCTGCCACTTTAGCCACTCGTTCACCAAGTTCTTCATCGCCTTTCCCATCGTTATCCCTGGAGTCCCATAGGACTTCAGGGATAACGGTGATTTCCTAAGCCTAGGTTCCAGATTTTTGGACAACCTCTGCTATTCATATGGCATTAAATATTTGCAGTAAAAAGGGCGTAAAATCTGGTGAGAGATTAGCTAGAGCACTGTGTGTGACATGATCCGGTTCAGTGGCGCTGCGCCGGCGCGTCGTCCGTAGCGCCGTTTTCAGATATTCCATGGTGAATGGACGGTCCAATTGTGTATCTGCATCAGAAGTATGCGTATCAATTTCCATTTTCGCATTCGCAGTCGATGTCTGGAACTCGGTAGTACTCGCTGCCGCCCCAGGTTTCGAGAACGAAACACAGAACTAGTCAGCCACAATCATCTCAGACCCACCACGAGCTACAGCCAAAGCACGGAAGGGTCGCGATCGAACCACTGGGGAATGTAAACTTCATAAGATGTTATATACCTTGACACCTCGGGTGAAAGGGGTCAAGGTTCCGCATAACTCTCTCCAAAAACCTTTGTAATTCTAGTCGCATCTGACCGTGAATTCATTGAGCTTCCTTGTATGCTTCCAGACATCCCGTTCGTCGGTGTCGACGCTCTGCTTGTCGGTTCAGACACTTGCGTTTGAGTGCGTTTGACTGCGTTGCGTCGAGAACCGAAATCGAGTCACCGGCACGTCTGTGCTTCATATGAAGCGCGGAATCCAATTCAAGGAATCATCTTGGCACGCGATATAAGCAGCAGGGATGTCCTGGTTTCTCGCTGCCGCAACGCAGTCAAACGCAGTCAAACGCAACTGTCTGAACCAGGCTTTAGACGCTCATATTGCCCGTCTACTATTCCAACGCGTCCCCGCGGAACTGGAAGATTGCGTGTCGCTTGCTTGAGGTTCTTGCCGACGGATCTTGTGAAGTCTTCTATTGTTGTAATTTGGTTAAAGCTGGCTTTGTGTGGATATCCACTATCTAAAAAAGAAATATATATAAACCTAATACCGAAGAAAATATGTTTTCTTATTTTCTCAACGTACTCACGACTGAACTCATTAAACTCATTATTCTAAAAATCTTTTTTCTTCCTTCTTTTTTTTTAATAAGTGGAAAACGATGGAGATGTTGGCGCTGTCTTCACAGTACCGGCTACTTCCATACCAAAAGTTAAAAAAAAAGTCTTAAAATCAAATTCTTATAGGTTACTTAGTATATACACCAAGTGTCGCGATTTTTAAAGCTTTAATAATTGCAGTTAGCGATTTACGAATTTTGATCAGTTTTGTCTGACGACCAGGAAACATTGCTCAAGTTAGTCACACCATGGTGCCCATGAACCACGTGATCATCATATTTAGTTTAACGACCTTCCAGCCTTTGCGCCCCCATGCCCGCCCAAGCTCGCCTTGTCCCGGTACGATCAAATACTTTACTAAGTAGGGTGCAACGCGGGTTACAACACAAGCAAAAAGAAACAATCCTTGTTTTGGACGCCAAGCCAGGCCTATTTGTCCGTAAAATAAAATCGTCTGACTAAAAAAACAAATGATGCAGAAAAAAAACGTTTAGGAATAATGTGTGACCTGTGTGACATGTCAGAGAAAACACATTTCTTCAAGTAAGATTGCTCTTCAATAAAGAAAGCAGTTAAAGTTGCTCCATTTATCTTGCCCGTCTTGATGATTTTTTTTCTTCTTTTTTTACATAATGCGTGCTCACTAGAGGAAGTAAGTTCAGACATTTAATGGTCTATCAACTTTGGTTGAGAATGCAGAATTCAAGAAATGCTCGATTTTCATTAGTTCATGCTACACAAAAAAGGTGTATTAAAAAAGACATGAAACGATTTTTCTACTTTAGCTAAATACTACTCAGAATCACTCCTTAACGTTAATAACTGAATAAATCCTTAGTTTTTCTTCGTAGACATAAACAGCCGACAAAAAGAAAAAAAAAATTCGAGAAATGTGAGCATTGTGCATCCCCTCAACTCGGAGCCAGAACAAGCCGCCACGTGGCCTAGTGCCTTTCCTATGCCCCCAACGTTAATCATACCCACGCGCTGAGGTTACCAAAGTAAAAAACGCGTCCTGAGCTCCAGGCATTGTTACGGCTATTGTCATCACCGCAGTGGTTGGGCACGAGCCACTACCCGGGTGTCCGCCGAGGCATTCATTGTCACGAGCCGAAGTCGAGTGGTCACGCAGTTCTCGTGTCCGATCCATGAGCCGTGCTCGACTGTCGTCAGGCGGGTGGTTTCGATCCCACAATTGCGTCATCAAGCTTTGCGAGGGCAAGACTGAGAGAAATGGTCCCCTTTTATCCTCGCAATTTCACTGCAACAAAAACACTTCAGAATCAGCGGTGGTCTGTGCGAGTATACTTATGCCAGGCTAGGACCAGTGCGCCTCTGCAGTCAATAAGATTCCAATCGGATATCGTTTCATGGCCCCTTTAATACCAGAACAAAAACTACAGTATTTAAAAGTCTGCAAAGTGTAGCTGCCGAAAAAACAAAAATTAAAAGAGCTTTGACACAGAGGAAAGCATCCCATATCATACATCATACTCAAACTTCGCTTTTTTAATGCTGGTACGTAAGGTGACATTGACAATTATTATTTTATAACAACAAAACGAAAAAATAAAAAAAGAAAAGTGAAGAACCGAGACAATGTAAGTAAATGACGGCTCCCAAACTTCATTTGCGCTTTAAATATTGTCTTTTGCCGCTCGCGCAAGTTACGCCTTTTCACAGCGGTATTACTGTGTACTAGAATACGTATTCTAGTACACTGTAGCGGTATGAGATAGGATGGAACTTATGCCTTCTCATAACCGTGCAGAGAAAAACAAACGTGGAATACGACCGTTTTGACGCCGAATGATTATGAAGCATCTCTGCTGCAGCCGCCAGACATCTGTCAACCGTGAGATGGCCGCGCTCTGCCCCACAGCGCCCTCAACGGCGTGCTTGCACATCGCGATCCTCTCATGGCCGCCGGACAGCACACCTCCCCAGTCTAATGCACCCTACCCGCATATAAATCGATTTATCCACGAAACTATGGTACCCTTTTTCAAAGCAAATTTAGCAGGATTATAGGAACATACAATGGGTCGTAGCAGTATAGTTATCTCATATTTTATTTTTGGGTGTGTCCTAATTAACTTCTTTAGGAGCAGGCTGGTTTAGTATAGCTACACGCGCTGCACTTTCTATCGTTTGCAGCGATTACGCAAAACCATAAAAACAAAGGATACTTTGGACGTGCTCTCGTCATCGCCCTATGTCATTTATTCTCAATCTTTCATACAGACAATGCGAACGCGTGCAGCATCTGTAACTACACTCCCGGCATGCACTCTGGAGCGTTAGTCGTTTTAACTATTATTACATTTTATTCCACTTTGATTCAAAGCACTTAAGGTTTTGGAAGCAACACTTCAGCTAGTACCCTTCAAGCCGCTCGGAAGTCTAGCAGCCACTTCTTCAATGCCCATTTTTTTTCTCTATCTCTCTTAGTGCTTAGAACTTTGTTCAAGATGATGACTACAGCATGTCAAACTTCTATTATGAAGAATTTAATCCACAACAAAATTCTGTAAAAAAAAGAAGTTATCAAAAGTTTTGCAATCTACTAAAAATTACAGGTCCCGTTTGACCTTCCTGCATGAAGTTGAGTTTGCACTCCCATGCGTGAACCGGCTAAAATTTGAGTTAGTGCTAAATGTAAAAATAAATCAATAAAAATAAAATGGTTACGTTTACTTTTAGAAGATTGAGGTTTTGTAGTCAGAAAGTGAACTGATTGAGTGTCACCAATGCTGCTGTAGTGAAACGCCGGACGCCGGCGTTTCGCATTCGAAGGCGTTCGACGATTGCAGTGTAGACAAAGGCAGCTAGCTTTAGGTCTACCCACTAATCAGTCCAATCAGAGCTCGGCATTCTGACGTCCCCAAGCGCTCTCGTCTCCTCCTCACCCTCAGTTTCTCGTCGCAAAGCTCTGGGCTAAATTTGGTACTGGTCAATCTGAATGAATGAAGCCTAACGATAATTAGTTCCTAGTTTGAATTGCACACAACATACATTTGATTTTTCTTTCTTTTTAAATAGCGTTGCGTTTCAGATTTCGGATACAACATAACCTTAAGGTGAGCCATTTGGGAACGTCAACGTAATCAAAACGCGTTTCAAATCTGCAGATGCTTGAAGAGGTCTGAACTTACGCCTGAATAATCACGAGAAAACTTCCTTGTCTTGTCTATTCGAGTTGGCAGTAAACAAGCACTCGCCGGCTTCTGCTGTGTTTTTCCTTGTCTTTCCTTCAAAACTGAAATTCTGCCATCAAAGCTACTAATCTGCGTGGTGAGGGTTCGCTTGGAAAACAAACCGATTCTTAGAAACGTGGTCCTTGTTACTGTAAGGTCTAAGTAAAACTTAAAATAAAATAAAATTGGATATGTAATCTCACAGGCAAACACTTTCGTTCGTTTTTCTTCTGACCATTCGAGTATCGGAGAAACGCATTACACGAGACGATTGCCCGGAATAACACCACGCTAATGTGCTCGCGTTAATTTCGTGGCCTTATAAATGACTCTACAAAGTCACCCAGAAATTACAATCTGGCGGCCCACAAAATCAAAGTTGCATTTGGTTTGTTATGTCGGGTGTTTCGATTCACCTAAAGTCACTATAAAACCTATGCTTACAGTATCGGCACTCCAATTCCAGATTTGTATTTTTATGGGCTCTGTGTATCTCCGTGCTTAGTGCAAAGTGCGCGCATTTTAAGACCGTTGCGACTGTAAAATACGTCTTTCTGAGCTTTAGGCGCGGTGACAGGAAGCTCGGGCTATATATCTTATTGCTCTGTCGCGAACTGTTTTAACATTTCTGGAAGACGGAAGGCCGTTGCTTGCGATCTCGGATTAAAGCCTCTGATAAACATTAACTTCGATTTCGGGCACCGAGATGACTGATGTGTAGTTTGTTTAGTGACTCTAGATATATCAATCTACACAAATCTTAGAAAAGCGCTGCAGCTTGTTTATGTTTTATTGGTTTCAGCATATCTTGAAAATGCTAGAACCACCAAATGGATAAACTCGGTAACTGTCCAAATTGACAAAGTTTTTTTTTTTTTTTTTTTCTGGCTGACGAAATGAGTAAAAAGGCTAACTTCGAGGTTACGTCTATTATGGAACATAGGAGACAACGTCGAAGCCGACCAACGTTTTTAAAACACAGCTTGAGGTCCTTCTGCGCTGGGAGGAGACGTTTGTTTAATATTTAGAATGATATATCTCTACTGTGGAAGAAGTTGGTGTATCAAAATTACCGAAATGAAATACGGGGGTATGTGTTGGCGTACCCTGGCAAAATGCAAGTTTATATAAGGAAATAAGACACCACCTTATATTTTCTGCAAACTTGTTCGAAACATAAAATTCGTCATTCAAACATAACTAATTAACTGTGTCTATAGTGATAGTTACAATTCGAATATTGTTCCTGGTTTGCTGCCTGTTTAAGCAGTTCTGGAAGTCCGGAAACGTTGCGGTCATCTTATTCTCCAATTGAAAGGAACGGACAAATAGTTTTTTTTTTCTTTAAACAGCCTTCTCTTTTTGTAAGACGACTTGTTAACTATTGGAATAGAACTTACCGCGCACTCCAATACGTTGAGTGTTAACTATACTTTGCAAATCCCTTGCTCATATGAAAGTTCAATAGAAACACACCCTTCGGAAATGCCTTTTTTTTTACATAATTGTTTTTTTGCTGAATATAAAATTATATTTTTGGTTGATGTGCTAATTCAGAAAAATGCCCATCTGTACACTGGGCGACACTGTTAGCGCGAACAAGCAATTTCCTGTTTTCTCTTAGAATCGAAAGGCTGTTAATAAAAGTACCAGTGTGACAGAAAGTGCTCATTTGGGACACAAACCAAAGTTATAAATTTTGGTGCCCGTTATTGCCCTGCCGATGTAAAACTCGAAAAAGCGCAGATGTCACGTTCGCGCTAACAGTGTCACGCTTAGTGTGCAGTTTGTTTTCTTCTGTACGCATATGGACATGGCAAACAATTTAAACAGTCTTTGTTTTCTTTATTTGCATCTTATCAATATTTAATATTACTTTCGTTTATACGGGAACCTTACACGGACTCTGCTTGCTCGTGTACGTGTTGGTGGGTGCGATCAACACGTACACGGGCTTGCTACGGTGCGAAGAAAGAAGCCACCAATGGTCGCGCGCGCGACCAATGGCGTCGCATTGCGCGAAGGGGAAAAGGGGGGGGGGGGGGGGGTTCAGCCTCCCCCCCCCCCTCCAGTGCGTAGGGACGGAGTCTACGCACAACGGTAGGAACTACCTTATTGGTGCTATCTGCATTTGACAAAATGTTTAGGCCAGGTGATTTCTTTTTTTTTTTAATTATTATTAAGTCTTCTTATCCCACAAACGAATTGAATTTATCGCTTCTCTAAATTAACAGTCCTTCCCTCTCACCTAATAAAATTTGAATAAACGTGTCTTAATAAAAGGAAGAATCGTTTCCAAGTGATATTAGGGTGGTGATGAGACGGGCTCAAATCGATGAGTAAAGAAACCCTTTAGAAACTGTTTTTCGTGTTCCTTTTATAGTATACAATCGTGACGTAAGCGTGGGGTTTGTAAAGCACTTGGGTCCATGCGTTATCGGCAAGAGGAAGCAGTGGATTGTCTCGACTCTGAGTACTTGCACAACATCCGGCTTAACGTTGAGTGCAAAGTTGAATCAATTAGAGCGTAAAAATGCATTTACATAACCAGAGCTTATGCGACGTTGTCAAGGCACTTTCCGCATCGCTCTCGAACGCACTTGCGCGAGTGCGTGATTTTGATTGAAGGCTTGTCTGCACACGGAGCGTGTGCGAATGGGACACACGACGAAACCGCGTAGTTTCGCAGCGGCGTGGGGCTGCAGTAAACAGTGCTATGACCTTTACAACGTCTCACAGGCTGCGTTCCCATGGATGCGGCCGTAGCGCATCAGATCAAGATTTCAGTAATTTGATTGGTAGCAGTAGATCGGTAGCAGGAAAAGAAGTAGGGAGCCAGTGTGCTTGTGATTGGTCATTGCTCGACTCGGTGGGCTACAATCGCATTCGTGTAAACTCAGCCATAAAAAAAAAAAAATACTTGTGGGATTAGTCTTTTCGTGCCTCGTGGGCTTGCACGCGTAATACTGGAAAGTTGCCTCAGACAGTTTCTGCAGACTGCCTTTCTTATGACGTTTTAGCGGCGAGGCCGCTGCTTTACGCTTGCTCAGGGCGACGTGGCATGACTAGGTCACAACTCTGAGACATGTCTTCGCTTCGTCGGTCCACCTTCCTCTCGTGGCGAGAATCTGAACTGTCGAAGAGGGGGAATGAGGCTTCCTGCGAAGGTCAGGCGGAACTGATTTCCAATCACCGTATTCGGGTGGATTGCGGATTCGCCGGCAAACTGGAGATCTGTAGCGACGGTGTGCAGGCCTCTACGAAGTGACTTAGTGTTGATGCTAGCGCCGCACCTGATGTCGTCTACGAAAACTGGGGATAGGGATAGAGCTATTTATTTTAGCTGAATAGAGCCATGGCGGCGAGAAAAGGAATGTCGCCCGTACCACGAAGGCCTGCGGCACAGCGTCTAACGATAACACAAAAGAATCGCACAGATGAAAAAAAAAAAAAAAATGAAACAAGTGATGATGATGGTTAGCTCGTGGGCGAGCGGAAGGTGAATTAAGAATTCGAGATCGAAAACTTGCTAGAGTCTGTAGGGAGGGCGGACCATATATCCACGTTTAAAAGGAGAGGGGACAGGACAGAGCCGTTGTGCCAGCTCCCAGTAGCCGTGGTCCTCCGATGTAGTTCCCGATACGGACCGTAAATCGGCGGTTTTCGAAAAACCCCATCGAGCGACATTGGCGGGGATTACTTCTTGGTCACAAAGCGTTGTAATTGTATCCGAGTTCTCACCAAGCGATGACGCAGCCCTCGTATCCAATACGGGATCAGTGTGCGTACCCCAACGATGGAGGACACGGATGGATAGCGCAGCGTAGCGCGCCATTGTTCGGGTACGTAGAGTGATCCCGTATTGGATACGAGGGCTGCGTCATCGTTCGGTGGGAACTCGGATCCAAATGCAACGCTTTGTACCCAAGAGGTGGTCCCCGCCAATGTTGCTCGATGGGGCTTCTCGTACCCGAACAATGGGGACACCAAAGGCACCAACAGAAACGAAGTGGGAGGCTGAGGCACGGAGGAGAGTCAGGGAAAAAGACGTTCTTTGATGGTTTGAAACAGCCCGAGGAAAGCCGAATCTGGTGCTTTACAGTGACAACAAAGAGCTAATATCAGCTGGAACCGAGCTTTATGACAACAGTTTGGGCAGTCTTTTGTTATTCGAGGCACGAGCAGCCGGGGCCCTGCGAACGTTACCATACTGATAGAGATTCGACCCGAAGGTGGCGTCTATATCTGTCGGGCCTGTGGTAAAGACGATGAGACACTAGAGCATGTAAAATATTGTAGATAGAGCATTAAAGAGTTACGTACCGCATATTCTACAAATTGGGGACCCGGACGTGATGACTTAAGTCGACCACAATCCCAAAACGACGTAGAAAGTTAGCTTCGATAATAGAATGGTCGACATCGGCTATAAGAAAAACCCAACGAAACAGCCTACGCGAACCGAAGTCGAGTGTCAAACATCTTTCCCCATATATCTGTATCGCTGATCCGTTCACTGCTTGGAGTGAGAGAAAATCACCACGTCGTCGGCGATCTTGTGGGGTTTGTGGGACCACGCAAACCTTTGCGCCTGTATCGACGAGGAACCGGACTTCTGTGGTGCGATCCGTAAGGAGGGAGAGGCGGCTTGTCTCCGAGTCTACCACGCCTGCTGCCGAGGGCGGGTGACTGACTCGTTTTCCGCGAATGAGCAGGGAGGGTGAGGCCTTTGCGCTTGCATGCCGATCTTGGTGTGGTACCAGCATGTCCTCGGTGCCGGCGAGGAGCGTGGGCGACTCGACCGTGTGAAACAACGTTGCGGGCTTCGTCTTCCAAGAGTTTGCTGTTCTGCTGAACGTAAGTTTGCTAGCTCGTCGGCGAGTTGATCAGATTTTTAGCAAAGTTGAAATATGCGGTATAGTTTTATAAGATATAATTTTTTTTACTTCATGAAATTGCGAAAGAACTAGAGCTTGTTACAGGGTAAGGAATTAAGACACGGAAGCAGACATTCCTCTCAACTTTTACCTCATTTTCATCACTGTGTGTAAAATTTAAAGACGGATTAGCGAAACGGCCGCGAGTTCGTTGATTTGGTACGGAGGGAATGCCGGGATTTTTCGTACAGCCAACGTGTGAAAGCACTCAAATACCTTTACTCATTCCGATTTTTTTCCCCCGCAGTGCGCAAAACATACCCAATTAACTTATTTCAAAACTCGAAGCGCCTCATCACGGCGTATTGCCACATTATGCGTTGTGGGAATCAGTGGGCAGCAAGATCCATACGGCGCTCCGCTCCTGGCCCACGGATTCCCAGAATGCAACGCGCGCGGTGACGAATGTATGGAAGTTGGTTGGTTGGAAAATGTATTTATTATAATTATAAAATAGAAAACTAAGCTAGCCGATCTTGACTTAAGTCAGCTTTTTTGACCGGATACATTTATGGAAGTAGTCGATTGAAAGTATATAGCCTTCCTCGAAATGCAGAGTCCTCCAAATGTAAACACTTACATAGCTCCAGGCTCGCGTCACGTGGAATCGCAGCGGCAAGATCTGCCAAATGTTAAAACGACCCTGAAAAAAAAAAAAAAATTCAATCGCGTAATCTTCATAATGCGCAGTGACCGGGGGAGCGAAAACGAGCGAAAAGTAAACAAAATCAAAATATTTCGTTGCTACGTAGATTCCAATTCTGAGCTCGAGGACTCGCCAGTACTCATGTTTGTTACAGCCCGTTCCACCTTACGATGGACTGCAGAAGACGCTACGGGTCATCGGAGCCAATCAAACGTCGTATGAGTGTCACGTGACCTTAGGAAGGGGCAGCGACGCGCGGAGCATGTAGTCACGTGATGCGTTGGCACCGCCTGATTGGTTGGAATGACGGGTAACGTCTACTGCAGTCCATCGTAAGGTGAAACGGAGTATAATGGATTCCGAGTCCAGTGTTGCCATGACAAATGATCCTAGTCCCCTGGATGTTAACTCCAGCATAAATATACTACATCACGTTTGCCCGTACAGCCAAGGGTGCATTGATACACAAACGCCGAAGACAAAAGAAAGCAGATAAACAGAACAGCCAATTTGAAGGAGTTTCCGAAAAAAGAAAAAAAGTCGTAACCGTGCGGGGCTGTTTTCGTATTTTCTGGATTATGTATGCCTTCTTGATACTCGGCAGTTTCGTAAACCCCCGCGCGCGAATAAAATACCTCGATATAAAACAAATAAAAATGAAATCAAATAAATTGAAAAAGAGATACTTATTACGGACGAAGGAATGCCACGTTTCATGCAGCACTTTTTGCATCGCAACAGTAGTTTCTGTACGTGTTTTTTTTTTTTTTTCGTTTGTTGGTGTTTTAAAACAACATTCTTACTGTTTCCGTGTTCTGTTTGATATGTTGATGGGACTGTGCATAACGTCTTACCGAGACCTGAAAACAACTGCATTAGAAACAAACACCACGTTGCAATGGGGTCATTCCATGCCAAAGTGGAAGCGGCAATCTTTTCATCCCTGGGATATGTACGAAAAAAGTAATTTGGATAAAAAAAATCCTCTGAACTAAAAGAAATTGAAAGTAGAAGTTATTTAAAATAAATAAATAAATATATATAAAAGTGCGGCTCTTAGGCGCCCGTTTCCGGGTTGAGCAGCGTCAGCGTAACTGTGCGCGTTGCATTATGGGACGTTTCCCCGCTAAATTTAGCAAGAAAATTGACGTCACGTGACTTCAACACCAATTCAGCCTCCCCGCGAAACTTAGCGGGAAAAATGACGTCACGACTCCGTGTCAACGTCACCCATGAACAAAATCAGGGGCACGATAAGAGGAGGAGGAACGGAGGAAGAGGAGGGAAGGAGGAGGAGGAGGGGTATACACTCCCCTCCGTACTCTTCCCTCCTCCTCCTCAAGAGCTGCGCTCTAGTTTCGCATTACAGAGATTTGTAAACGTCTTTCATTTTTTTTAATAAATTCTATCTTTGCTGATATCATGCTCGAAATTTCTGAAATTTGCACAAAACCTATGTAGTTAAAACGTTTTGCAAGAAAACGGTTACTCACCACGCAAATTTAGGTGAGTGCCTAATCACTTAGTAATATGCCCTATCTTACATTAAGATGTAAATATTGAAAGACGCCATATTAAGTCCAAATAGGAGATCCAAATAAAAGAAAATTAATGAGATTTTCTTTTTAGACAAATTATATTTCAGTGTTAGCTACAATACTTTTTTTACTTTTTTCTCTTAAGACTAACAATTGAATTGCTTGCATTACATTTTCGGTCTAGTTTTGTTGCGTTTTATTTGACAAAATCTTCAATTTATGTAGGAACGACCACAAGAGCCACAGAAAACAGTGGGGACAGCGGTGGCCCGAAACTTTCGAAATAGCCAAAAGTTCAATCCACCTCAACTGTTCAACATATAAAAAACTTAGAAAATTGCTTCTTGTTGTTGCTGAGAAAATATTTTCTTAAAGATGAGCTTTTCCGACCATGCCTCCAGGCGCCCGCCTCGTAGATGACGCACGCCGGCGTTCGCAAGCGAGGCGTCAAAAGTGTGCGACGCCGCCGAAAGAGGTCTCCAACTCTTTTTTGAAAAAAAATTTACTCAGTTGGAGTTTGAAATGGACGTTATCCTGACTTCCATGTATCTGTATCCTATTTCCATTCCGTAATGATACTGGCATCTTAATTTTACAGTACTGTTCAGGTAACTGCCGCCGAACGCAAGCCTGTATCGTCTGCTTCCCGAGTTTGGGAATGCGCACTGCGTGTCAGAATCGCCTGTCGTATGTTCAGGTGTAGACCCGCCGGCAATATGAAGGTGAACGCCGGACCGTCGAAAGCTCCGTGCTATCAGTGCCATGACGCGGCTGCCGTGACGCCTCGCTTTCTTATCGCGATATGAAGGTGAACACCGGACCGTCCACCGCTCCGTGCTATCAGCGCCATGACGCGGCTGCCGTGACGCCTCGCTTTCTTATCGCGATATGAAGGTGAACACCGGACCGTCCACCGCTCCATGCTATCAGCGCCATGACGCGGCTGCTGTGACGCCTCGCTTTCTTATCGCGATATGAAGGTGAACGCCGGACCGTCGACCGCTCCGTGCTATCAGCGCCATGACGCGGCTGTCGTGACGCCTCGCTTTCTTATCGCAATATGAAGGTGAACGCCGGACCGTCGACCGCTCCGTGCTATCAGCGCCATGACGCGGCTGCCGTGACGCCTCGCTTTCCTATCGCGATATGAAGGTGAACGCCGGACCGTCGACCGCTCCGTGCTATCAGCGCCATGACGCGGCTGCCGTGACGCCTCGCTCTCTTATCGCGATATGAAGGTGAACGCCGGACCGTCCACCGCTCCGTGCTATCAGCGCCATGACGCGGCTGCCGTAACGCCTCGCTCTCTTATCGTGATATGAAGGCAAACGCCGGACCGTCCACCACTCCGTGCTATCAGCGCCATGACGCGGCTGCCTTGACGCCTCGCTTTCTTATCGCAATATGAAGGTGAACGCCGGACCGTCCACCGCTCCATGCTATCAGCGCCATGACGCGGCTGCCATGACGCCTCGCTTTCTTATCGCGATATGAGGGTGAACGCCGGACCGTCGACCGCTCCGTGCTATCAGCGCCGTGACGCGGCTGCCGTGACGCCTCGCTTTGTTATCGCGATATGAAGGTGAACGCCGGACCGTCGACCGCTCCATGCTTTCAGCGCCATGACGCGGCTGCCGTGACGCCTCGCTTTCTTATCGCGATATGAAGGCAAACGCCGGACCGTCGACCGCTCCGTGCTATCAGCGCCATGACGCGGCTGCCGTGACGCCTCGCTCTCTTATCGCGATATGAAGGTGAACGCCGGACCGTCCACCGCTCCGTGCTATCAGCGCCATGACGCGGCTGCCATGACGCCTCGCTTTCTTGTCGCGATATCAGGGTGAACGCCGGACCGTCGACCGCTCCGTGCTATCAGCGCCGTGACGCGGCTGCCGTGACGCCTCGCTTTCTTATCGCGATATGAAGGTGAACGCCGGACCGTCGACCGCTCCATGCTATCAGCGCCATGACGCGGCTGCCGTGACACCTCGCTTTCTTATCGCGATATGAAGGCAAACGCCGGACCGTCGACCGCTCCGTGCTATCAGCGCCATGACGCGGCTGCCGTGACGCCTCGCTCTCTTATCGCGATATGAAGGCAAACGCCGGACCGTCCACCACTCCGTGCTATCAGCGCCATGACGCGGCTGCCTTGACGCCTCGCTTTCTTATCGAGACATGAAGGTGAACGCCGGACCGTCCACCACTCCGTGCTATCAGCGCTGTGACGCGGCTGCCGTGACGCCTCGCTTTCTTATCGAGATATGAAGGTGAACGCCGGACCGTCCACCACTCCGTGCTATCAGCGCTGTGACGCGGCTGCCTTGACGCCTCGCTTTCTTATCGCAATATGAAGGTGAACGCCGGACCGTCCACCACTCCGTGCTATCAGCGCCATGACGCGGCTGCCTTGACGCCTCGCTTTCTTATCGCAATATGAAGGTGAACGCCGGACCGTCCACCGCTCCGTGCTATCAGCGCCATGACGCGGCTGCCTTGACGCCTCGCTTTCTTATCGAGATATGAAGGTGAACGCCGGACCGTCCACCGCTCCGTGCTATCAGCGCCGTGACGCGGCTGCCGTGACGCCTCGCTTTCTTATCGCAATATGAAGGTGAACGCCGGACCGTCCACCACTCCGTGCTATCAGCGCCATGACGCGGCTGCCTTGACGCCTCGCTTTCTTATCGCAATATGAAGGTGAACGCCGGACCGTCCACCACTCCGTGCTATCAGCGCCATGACGCGGCTGCCTTGACGCCTCGCTTTCTTATCGCAATATGAAGGTGAACGCCGGACCGTCCACCACTCCGTGCTATCAGCGCCATGACGCGGCTGCCTTGACGCCTCGCTTTCTTATCGCAATATGAAGGTGAACGCCGGACCGTCCACCACTCCGTGCTATCAGCGCCATGACGCGGCTGCCTTGACGCCTCGCTTTCTTATCGAGATATGAAGGTGAACGCCGGACCGTCCACCGCTCCGTGCTATCAGCGCCATGACGCGGCTGCCTTGACGCCTCGCTTTCTTATCGCAATATGAAGGTGAACGCCGGACCGTCCACCACTCCGTGCTATCAGCGCCATGACGCGGCTGCCTTGACGCCTCGCTTTCTTATCGCAATATGAAGGTGAACGCCGGACCGTCCACCGCTCCGTGCTATCAGCGCCATGACGCGGCTGCCTTGACGCCTCGCTTTCTTATCGCAATATGAAGGTGAACGCCGGACCGTCCACCACTCCGTGCTATCAGCGCCATGACGCGGCTGCCTTGACGCCTCGCTTTCTTATCGCAATATGAAGGTGAACGCCGGACCGTCCACCACTCCGTGCTATCAGCGCCATGACGCGGCTGCCTTGACGCCTCGCTTTCTTATCGCAATATGAAGGTGAACGCCGGACCGTCCACCGCTCCGTGCTATCAGCGCCATGACGCGGCTGCCTTGACGCCTCGCTTTCTTATCGCAATATGAAGGTGAACGCCGGACCGTCCACCACTCCGTGCTATCAGCGCCATGACGCGGCTGCCTTGACGCCTCGCTTTCTTATCGCAATATGAAGGTGAACGCCGGACCGTCCACCGCTCCGTGCTATCAGCGCCATGACGCGGCTGCCTTGACGCCTCGCTTTCTTATCGAGATATGAAGGTGAACGCCGGACCGTCCACCGCTCCGTGCTATCAGCGCCGTGACGCGGCTGCCGTGACGCCTCGCTTTCTTATCGCAATATGAAGGTGAACGCCGGACCGTCCACCACTCCGTGCTATCAGCGCCATGACGCGGCTGCCTTGACGCCTCGCTTTCTTATCGCAATATGAAGGTGAACGCCGGACCGTCCACCACTCCGTGCTATCAGCGCCATGACGCGGCTGCCTTGACGCCTCGCTTTCTTATCGCAATATGAAGGTGAACGCCGGACCGTCCACCACTCCGTGCTATCAGCGCCATGACGCGGCTGCCTTGACGCCTCGCTTTCTTATCGCAATATGAAGGTGAACGCCGGACCGTCCACCACTCCGTGCTATCAGCGCCATGACGCGGCTGCCTTGACGCCTCGCTTTCTTATCGCAATATGAAGGTGAACGCCGGACCGTCCACCGCTCCATGCTATCAGCGCCATGACGCGGCTGCTGTGACGCCTCGCTTTCTTATCGCAATATGAAGGTGAACGCCGGACCGTCCACCGCTCCATGCTATCAGCGCCATGACGCGGCTGCCTTGACGCCTCGCTTTCTTATCGCAATATGAAGGTGAACGCCGGACCGTCCACCACTCCGTGCTATCAGCG
This sequence comes from Ixodes scapularis, assembly GCF_016920785.2. NCBI lineage: Eukaryota > Metazoa > Arthropoda > Arachnida > Ixodida > Ixodidae > Ixodes > Ixodes scapularis. The sequence continues at coordinate 41,802,047 of NW_024609835.1, forward strand.
CCATGACGCGGCTGCCTTGACGCCTCGCTTTCTTAGCGCAATATGAAGGTGAACGCCGGACCGTCCACCACTCCGTGCTATCAGCGCCGTGACGCGGCTGCCTTGACGCCTCGCTTTCTTATCGCAATATGAAGGTGAACGCCGGACCGTCCACCGCTCCATGCTATCAGCGCCATGACGCGGCTGCTGTGACGCCTCGCTTATCGTGGTATGAAGGTAAACGCCGGACCGTCGACCGCTCCGTGCTATCAGCGCCATGACGTGGCTGCCACGGCAGCCGCGTCATGGCGCTGATAGCACGGAGCGGTCGACGGCCCGGCGTTCACTTTCATATCGCACACGACTGTACAAACAATTCAGACCGGATGGTTCTTCACCGATGAAAAATAATAACAGTGACGTCGCTTCCCCATTGAACTTAAATGTATTTTGATAGAACTAAGATGTATCGTAGTTCGTTGTCGCATAAAGCAAGGACGCGCTGCCGAGATGGCTACGACGTCATGGGAACTACTATGTCACTCTTCTAAACGTCATTGTGGGCAGGGCTTGGGGCAATTTTTTTGCGCGCAATATTGAAATCGGTAGTAAAACGCGAAAGCTGATCGATAATATTATCTAAGAAAATATTACACTTTCGCGAACTCGGTTAATTGGTCAAGCCTCTGATAGTAGTTGTAGTCAATACTGCAATTGCAACATAAGCCATAAAACCATTAATTAAAATTTATTGAAAAATTAAAAATTTTGTTTAATAAACGGGCTTATCATAAAGGTTATTATCTCATCTAATGTCCGCCGAGTCCACTAAGATGGCGAAGACGGCACCTATGTAACTCCCACCTTTTATATCAAACACACTTCCTCTGAAAATACCAGTGAGCTCAGCATGCAAGCCATGTTTTGCTGGCGTCCAGAGTATTCCGCGGAGTATACTGATCTGCACATGAGCGGAACCTCAGGGTTGTGAGGCGTCCGCCGTAAGGAGTGGAATGCTTTTCCCATTTTTACACTGCTTTTGATAGCACTACATATTCTATCGACATCAGCGTTATCATTTCGCATCGGTGAAGAGCTATCCGGTCCGAATTGTTTTTATATCTGGACATAGGACAGAACAAAGCCGACGCGCATTATGCATTCACAAACTCGGGAAGCAGACGGTGCAGGCCTGCGTTCGTCGGCAGTTACCTAAGCAGAACTAGAGTAAACTTGAGGCGCGACTATTATTATGTAACGGAAAGAAAATACGGATGTATGGAAGTCAGGATAACGTCCACTTCAACTGAATAAAACGTGTTTTCAGGAGAGCATCTGGGGATCTTGCGACGGCGCTGGCAAACGTATGGGTGCGTCGCTTGGAGGCATGGTCGGAAAGGCTCATCTTTAAAAACTGATTTCTCAGCGAGAACAAAAAGTGCGTTTCTAATTTTCATATATGTTGAAAAGATGGGGTGGATCGAATTTTAGGCTATTTCAAAAGTTCCGGGCACCGCTGCCCACCTTGCTTTTTCTGGCTCTCAATATGGACGATTTGGCATGAACTGGAAATTTTGTCAATTAATTAAAACGCAAGAAAACAAGGCTTTGAAAATGTAACACGAGCTATTTCATTATCAGTCTCAAGAGAACGAAGAAAAAAAAAAGAAAAAGAAAGTGTAGTAGGTAACACCCAAATCCAAGTTGAATAAAAAAAGAACAAAAAACAAAGACATCTCATAAAGTCCCTTCTTTTTGGAACTCCTATTTGTACTCAAAATGGCGTCTTTCAATATTTGTATTTTAATGTAAGATGGGGCATAATAATAAGTAATTAGGTGTCAACTTATATGGGTGTGGTAAGCAACACTTGTTCTACAATGTTTTGCTTAACTACGTAGGTTTTGTGGGAATTCCAGAAATTTAGAACACGACATCCGCAAAAGATAAAAGTTATTTTTACCACAAAAGAGGTAAAAGGTGAGAGGCATCTGTTTCTCTTTTTTTTTTTTTCGTACGTATCCCGGACGTGAAAAAATTTGCCCCGTCTCCTTTGGTATGGAATGACCCAGTAGCGAAGACGTTGACCTTCCCATTGCAGCGTTCTCCGTTCAATGCACGCTCGATATATTTTGTCGCACTGCGTACACGAGGGAGTTTCGCGAAATGTACAAAACAAAATTAAATTTTGGAGCGTGACAGCGCGAGTGCGAATTTATCGGCTCTAAACGGTACACTGCGAACTTTGTAACTTTTATTTACAGTACATTACAAACGCGCGTGCATGTAATAAAAACATTTAAAAAAGAACTAAAACAAGAACAAAAGAAAACGAGGGCGATAACGTTGCGGAATGATTCCATTCCAGCCGCGATTCGCGGCCGACAACGGTCGGGGCCGTAATTTAAGAAGAGAATAAATTACGACGGTTTTCTCAAATGGTTTGAGAGATACGGCTCTCCGCAAAGCATGTAAACATAACGCGGCGGGACGTTGTTAAGGCGTAAACTCGGTCGACGAGAGAAGCAAGCTTTTTTTTTTTTTGTGTGTGTATTTTCGTACTATCTAGTATTGGGTATAGGAAGTGGTGGCGGAGAAGTGGTAGTATTGGGTAGGAAGTGGTGGCGGGAAATATAAAAAAAAATGGTCGGTTTGCTGATAAAACATGAATCCAGGGTCGCTCTACTTTAACACCTCGTAGAAAATAGTCTGATGACACTGTCTGTGTTGTTTTTTGTATGACAGTCACATTGTTCGTACAAACACTGACTGCCGACACTTTCAAGCACACGTATGTGCGAAGCAAGCGTGCTTCGAACATGCTTGAGATGTGCCCGCAGACAACTGTCTTCGGATAATTGTCTAAGGAAAATTCCGACGTCTTGTCTGCAGCGCATCCCACGTCTTTTGTGCGATGCATGGAGCGGTGTTTTGACCAATCCTGATATAATCACGCGAAAGCTGAGACGTTACGTTCAGACTCAGATCGTCGCCGATGGAATTTTTTAGGTCGGAGAAGTATTTTTCGGCTTCCTCCTCGTTTGTCGAGTGCCTTTCTGGTGGTCGCATGCACTCACTGCAACTTCCCTGTGTGCTGCTGCGGAAAAGTAGAGGCGGGACAAAACGCGAGGTTGTAATGTTCACGCTTCTTGCACTTCTTGCTTCCCGATTGATTCGTCCTCGTTCTTATCGGCTAATGCCGCAAAATCATTGGCCGCGGAGCGATGATCGGGTGCATCGGATTTGCCGACACACCCTGGGTAAGGAGTGTTCAGCCGCGATATGTTTGTAGCTTTTGCCGGATAGATGGCGCAGACTTTCTTCCGGAAAACAAACCGTGTTTCTCACAGCTGCAGGCATGCAGGTCGGGCGCTCGGGGTGGGCTTTTCGCCGCCATAACCCAACTTCAGCTTTTGTTACCTCTTATTCCGCGCTTCACTTCGTCATTGCCACAGCAGGACAGGTTATGGCCACTTATAGGTCTTACTGCGTCCTTCTCCCCAGCATAGGCCTTTGTGGAGGCTCGTCAACGCCCGCTTCAGTGGCTCGGCATCTCGGTAAGACGAGAGAAGGTCGGCAATGGCGGTTCAATTTGGTGCGTGTTTAAAGCGTCTATACTTGGTCTGACCCAACGCTGGGGGGCTATGTTGCGCTTTTTGCACTCCCAGGAGACTAGGGAGAGGGAAGTGACGTCAACAACGCAGGAAATGCAGATTGGATGTTGATTTTGTTTTCTTCTGTCAACATCCAATCTGATTTGCTCTGGTCGTTGACGTCACTTCCCTCTTCCAAGTCTCCTGGGAGTGCAAAAAGCGCAACATAGCACCCCTGGTCTCACCTTAGCATGGACTATTGTTAGCCGCGCGTGCTAAAGGCGTTAGCTACAGTTTCTTTTGACCAAGCTTCGGCGGATACACGAGCGTTCGTGCAGGGGGTGCTCCAGTCAAGGCAGTCAAGGCTAGCCACGCCCGCTTGCAGAGCCTTCGCAGTTAGTCCATGCTAAGGGTGAGGGATTGGTAGCCGAGTGGCCTAGCGCATACCAGCTCGGAGCACGTGGAGCGAAAGCTCGCGCTGCAGAGCTCAGGCATCCTTGGCTCAATCCCCGCCCCTGTCCGTTTCGATCTGAATGAGCATCGTATCGGGGTGCGGTCGTGTATCACTACAGCGTGGTGCACGGTAAAGACTCCAGGCTAGAGGTTGTACTGCACTGGCTACATTTCTCATCTACAGCTGGGAGACTCGTGGCCCGCTAAGGCAGATCAAGTTCTAGGCTGTACAAACATACACACAACCCAATTTTTTTTCATGCTAAAGCAAGACGAAGTATGAATCCAAATCATAGTTCCTTATAGTAGCAGGCTATGGCCAAATCTATTGGCGTCCGTGCATTCGCGCAGCTTCAGTTCCTCTCAAATCTGCACATACGGCATCATACGGCATCACACGCGGCACCGACGCCACGTGTGATGCCGTACATCTTTGTACCGCCATCACACGCAACGTCAGTGCTTGGAGGCATTGAAAAATAATTTTATTGTTGTGAAACACGCAAAGAGCATCATAATTGTAAGAGGTCTGGGGAATAACGTAGCAGCGCAGAACTAGAGAAACACTCGCAAACTCAGACACACCAAAAAAATATACACTCACTCAGCGCTGGTGTGTCTGAGTTTGCGAGTGTTTCTCTAGTTGTGCACTGTTACGTTATTTATTCGATATGAACTACCAACTCGCCCAGTCAGCAGTCGTATCAGATCTGGGGAAGTAAGCGTGAGTGATAAGTTTATTGCATGCACAGTGCCAAAGACGCTCATATTGGCCTAGGAACGCTTTCAGTATACGATGATGCTACAGAGTGGTCTTGGTGCGACTAGTTTTAACGACCCTTTCGAAGCTTCGAAGGGGTCCAAAATGGCGATCACCATAGCAACCGACAGCGATGAGCCAATCACCTTGAGAGGTTCTGTCGTCTGTATGTGGGTATTTGTTTTTGTCCGGCTAGCAGGTGGGAAGGCAATGGCGCTACTTTCCCAGATCCAGTGACTTTAGTGGGAGCAGAAGACAGATATCGCACACAGGACATTCTTCGGGCCGCCGTCCGTGCAAGCACGAGGAAACAATGACGAATGATTTGACTTGTGGCCCACCCTTTGGTGATAGTGTCGCCATCTCGTTAAACCGATTAAGAAATAAATATAGCGAAAACGGTCTTGTTAAATTTTATTTGCACAAATACGCAAATACCACAACATCTAGTATTTTCGTCAAGGTTTTAATATTAAGGTAGGAGACATATCTTGTACGTGCAACCATACCTTTGTCACTTTTATTTTCTAAGTAATTGTAATTTTAAAATTGTCTCAAATGCGCTCGAGACAGTCAAAATGTTCATCTCTCATAATTTTCTTAAAAATACCCAAGCGCTCCCGGGAAAAAGTTTAAGGGCTGCACGACCTTCCTTACGTTTTCATAATGAATATACAAAAGAATGAATACTCTCGTGCATTCCTGAAACTCGGGTTTGTGTAGCGAAACTTGCCCATTTAGTGAGGAGCAGGTGAATTTCCCTTAAGCTATTAGTGAGCAGCTTCAACAAGCAGTTGCGCCACAAAACTCTTTTCTCCCTATACGTTAATGTGTACTCTACGCATTTGAAGTTGAAATTATTAGCGGCATGCGCGTGTCATTCAGTTTCCCGCAGTTCAGATTAAAAATTATCCGAGCTGCCTCCGTGCCGATCGCGCGCGCCAGATTTGAGCCGCCTTAATTGACAGTCTCTTGCCCCACTGAGATGCCGAGTCACTGAAGTGGTAATGATGAATCCACACGAATCCCGCGTTGGGGACAAGAACACTAAGGCTTACAAGTGGTCAGTTGCCCGTCGCGTCACCCCAGCGATGCAGTAAAGCGAACGGAATGAATGTCAACAAAATGTGAAAGTTTGATGGTACATGGCCGCGGCCCGTGCCTAACTGCTGCAACGCATCTATGTGCTCCAATAGACGTTAACGGAAAATCCCAGAAGTCCTTGCGACGAGGGGAATTGTGGGGCTGTTCGGATGTAGGCTCGTGCCGGCTCGAACGCTTCGTATATCCTGGTAACGGCATGATTTATTATTTCTTAATCACGAACAGCTCCGAGGACACACACACACACACAAAAAAAAAATAATAACAAAGGGATCGGAAAAGAAGGTTATCGCATACTTTTTTTTTTTCTACTGCCTTCTCTGCGGTCTCAAATCACAAACTGTTAAACTAAGTCAACTTCCTCTTGGCTTCTTGAATAATTTCACGTGCCGTACATCTAAACGTCGCCATGCGTCAAGCAGACGCTGGGGGCACCACACACTTCAGCAAATGTCTATTCGAGCCACTGAGTAAGCTGTACGCGCAAGAGAAGAGGCACTTCAATGGCCCCGCAGCATGAAATCATTGTTTGCCAGTTATCTGAAGCTCTGTCTAAGAACGAAGGGCGAGGGTAAGAGGGGCCGGAGAGGAGGAAGCAGACGTAACGCTAAAGAGAGAAGGAGGTTTGCCTCTTTCTTCTCCAGCGTTCCGTCTGCTTCCTCCTCCCCGGCGCGTCTAACCCTCGCCCTTCGTTCTTAGGTTGCAACGGACTATAGTTCCCCGTACTCCAGAAACATTCCAACAGTCTGACAGAGCAAAACAATAGCTCCTGTACCTCCTGACACGGTATATATCCAAAGCTCAGGAAAGTCTCATTTTCAAATGGCAGCACTAAACACCAAAAACGGCGGAACCCACAAAAATACCCGGGAATATATGAAGTGCCGATGCTTTAAGCGTAGCTGTATATATAGCTCCAATTATTCGCCATAGTGGGCGCTCTGTGTACGGGCTACATGGGGCTATAGAGTCAGCGAGCGGGCGCCCGCTTTATTGCTGGCAGTGCAGTCGCCCGCCCTTTTTCGTTGATGCTCGTAAGCACTCGTGCCTAACTCGTGCGTTTATCGTTTCTCTCTTGCAGCTTCGCTTTGCGCGACGTTTTCTTGCGCCCTGGGAGAAGAAGAGTGCCTGAGTGAGTATGTCCCCCGTTCAGCTCGTTTGCGATGAGAGACTTCCGAGCCCAAATTGACCGAGGCGCTTCAAACGGCGGCCGGAGGCAATCTGGCGCGGAAGCTGTCGTTACCGCAGCAGTTCCGCGCGCTTACGGCACCTGCCGGGCTTTCTTCGACCGCCGCTAGATGGCACTCCAAAGGCTCGTGTATTTTTTTTTTTATGCGAAAAAGTTTCTTTGATTGAAATAAAACGAGAAAAGTATGCGTGGAAAAAAGCGGTGACACAGCTAATGATTAATGTTGTAGTTTTAAGTAATGTTTTTTTTTTTTTTTCTCCTTAGTTGAAAAATGCGTGTTCTTGTCGACGCTCTCATCTCACTTGCTGCACTACGCCATTTTTGAGCGAAGGCATTGCCGAGGAAGAACGTTTTTTAACAATTAATCGTGTTAGTTGTATTGTACTGTAAACGACTTATTTTTCGCGGGCTCAATATTTCGCGATTTAGGTCAAAGCTGAAGTTTTAGAATAAGCTGAAGTTTCGCGACGCGCTGGAATCTCAATATATGTTCCAATGTGTTTACATTTTACCCGAATGGTTCGCGGGGCCTATATTTCGCGAATTTTAGGCGAATCACGAAATTCGCGAAAAAAATAGGTCCTCGTGAAAATTAAGTCGTTTACAGTATATGGGGGATTTATCTATATCTGGTTTCTTCGCTGCCAATTCGGTTGTTTTGTTGTTGTTGTTGCTGTTGCTTCAATCACGACACAGTCAGATCTAAATTCGATCTTTGAGAACTGTTTTTATTCGACTCTTACAACGACCAACAAAAAGATATCAACCTAACGCAATGCATACACGCGCTGCGAGGCATTTCACGACCATAGTGGTACCGGTCATGAGGTATAAACATTAGTAGATTCATTATTGTTGATATTGCCAATATTGCGATTCCATATTATTCGAAATTATTAAATGCTATCCTTGCGAACGAATGACACGGCTGTTTCATCTTATAAACCAAATCGGTAGACCGATGATCACATGATCAAAATAATCTTGAGGTACTTCGAACTTAATACATTGAACAAAGAAAGGAACTCAGAAACGATTGGATCTCAAAAAGCCGATGTGCCCAAGACAGTTAGCAAGTAAAACGTCATGCACATTGTCCCTGCGCACATCGTTTTTTTTTTTTTTTTTTTGTCTATTCGTATTTGAGTTTAGTCCTTCGCTGAGATTCTTTCGCTGTTCGCCGTGATTGGCTGCCACCGTGTTCTGCACGAAAACGAACGCACATACTTTTTTTTGGAGTGTAACACGTCGCTCAACCTTCGACCGACCGGGTGACGTCCTGGAAAGATACCGTGGAATAGCTTTATGGGGACAATTCAGACGGCCGGATTGGCCCATATCAAAGCACGCCACGACCGCGAACTTCCGAAGCATCATGCGGTGGTGTCCTTCCTTTCGGGAACGCCGCAGCCTATTCGAAGTGAAAGGGGAAGGGGCTCGAGGCTTAGTTCACAAAGTTTACTAGGTAGGATACTCCTCTCATTTGCATTCGACAGTGCGCCTACCTCGCCAAATCATTTCCTAGCCATGTGAGCAGTGTCGCGTCCGAGAGGACGCGTGCGCATCACGCTGTCGACGCGGCACCGAGGGAGAGGGCTAGCTGTCACCGGCGCACCGAGATACCGGACTCGCCGAGACAGCAGAGACGGCTGTTTCGACTGGCGCCCTAGATGCTCACGACGATAGATGCCAGCAGCCGCCCCCCCCCCCCCCCCCACACACACACACACACACAATTCAAAAGTAAAAACCTCGAGGCTTCGGCGCCTCCAGTCGTTCTAACTACGGAAAACATGCCAGCGCCAAGGCCGTTGGATTTTCGCTAAGTGTATTTCCTTATGGTCTAAGTGCAACATGAGAAACGCAGGAAAGCTTAGCAGAAAGAAATCACCTAGCATGGCGAGCACAGGGCTTTGCGGGATGGGCTTGTCCCGAGTTTCTTAGCCTGCAACGGTCAAGGCATTTGCTTAGGTTAAAGCACTCGTTGCAGCTCCGCCACGCCTTAGCGGCTCGCAGATTTGCTCCTGCCTGTCGGGAGGGCGCACGGTGGGGTGGGAAATGATATCCGTTTCTTTGCGGCTGTCCAGCGGACTCCCGGATCCAGTGCTACGACTGCAACTCGGAGCAGGAGCCCCGCTGTCTGGACCCTTTCAACCACAGCGTAGAGAACCGGCCCGTCCTACGCGAGTGCCAAGGCTGCTGCGTCAAGATCGTCAAGAGGCACGGCAAGCGTACGTTACACCTGTACTACCTTCGTTTCGCAAATAGACACGTATTTACACCCTTAAAGATGAACTCACGGGTACTATCTCTCAGTGCCCTTATTCAGTGCACTTACACTCACGCGTACTATCTTTCAGTGCCCTTATTTCGAGTATATGCGCACGCTTCGCATTTTCAGAGTATAGGCTATACTGTTGCTTGGAACCTTTTCATACATTGCTGCCCGATGAGAGCACCGAATAACGAAACAAAGAGCGTGAACGTGATAAACCCCCGCCCCCGTTTCTTACGTTGTGGACAGGATTGCGGCACCGGTCTTGTGCAATGGTATACGTGACGTTTGTATTGTTGGTCCTCTTTGTGCACGCAGTGCGCTAACTGCTTGCAAACTCTACGTGGACACCCACAGCGTGGTCCTCCTAGGGAAGGGGTTATATACATAAGGCAAAGTGATTCACCTTTTCCATAAAGCCGCGGTACCGCCACTAATACATCATACACGAGACAGTCTGCTTACAATGTCTGAGCTGTGTTTCTTTATTGCATGACGACCGAAACGAACATTCTTCGAACATGCCTGAAAAGTGTCCGCAGGTAATTCCGTCGTGGTGTCTCCAGTGAGCACCATGTCTTCTGTACGATGTAGTATGAGTAGAGAGACTGCGGCTTAAGGGTGTCATTATTTTAGCGTGTAGCCTGTTTTGTTGCTTGATATCGTTTGCGCCAGGTATCAGAATATTGGAACATATTGACCTACCCCGCAGTTACGGTACAGCTCTAAACTGGAGAACTGAATTAAGGGCTCACCAGCGAGTTACATTAGCGATAAAACCGTCCCAAAATCAGGGTAATTTTTGCCATTCGTACGTGCGTCAGATTTTAATCCATGCCGCTTTCCGACTGGGTAAAAACATTATGAGTGCGACTTATACACAGGTTTGGTTTTGATTTACCATGCTGAGGCCGTAAGCGGGACACTGAACGAGAATGTCGGCGAGATTTCTGACCTCTGCGATTGGCCAGCAGCGCCGCGCTTGACCTTGACGCTGACCAATCGCGATGGTCAGAAAGCTCGCCGAAGTTTCTTTTGCCGAATGTCCAGCTTAGAGCCCCTGGTGGCTCCTTTTTCAGCAGCGTGTTTGTTTTGTGCTATAGAATTAGGGGTTCGAGGCAAGCTATATGTAGGAATAACTACTACCACAGCGCAAAGATATTGTCACGTTCAGACTATGCGCAAGTGTTCGAAGCACTCTCGCTGCACGAGTAACGGATCGACTCGAAAATATCATCTGTGATTTCTCTGATCGCAAAGAAGAATAAGTGTACATTGCTCTAAAAGGCGTCGCATCGCCTAACTTAATTCATAGACAAGATACCCCGAAGTAATACCTACTTCCATTTGTGACAATTTTTTTTTTTTTTCAAAAGCGTGTGGTTAAGGTTTGGGCCTTCATTTCAGTCTGCGTTCGTGGGATTCGAAAGCTATATTTGAGACCATCCGCCCGTATTAGGTGTTCTAAAAGTACTTAGGGCACCAAATGCCCTAAGTCTGGCGCTCTAACGTGGCTTCTCTGTGAAGTCATCGCTCTATGCTGGTGGTCATTCTGGGTCATTCCTACTTGTTCTGCCAAGAAAAAGCAACTTCGATGGTGCGAAATGTACACTGCAAAAGGTACGCGTTCACCCGTAATGCCACCATAATGGCCGCTGATAGGACGTCAACGGAAGCCATAAGAATAGGGGGTTTTCACCGGACACCAGATTTGAGTGCGCTGTTCAGAGCACATGCGCAGAGCAAGCTCACATTGATAGGCTGCTAAGATCGGCGCTGCCGTCGCCTCGCCTCCGCTCCTCCGGACAAGCTGGTGCAATTTCAAGCTTTTCAAAGCTTCGTTCAGTCGCAAGCTGCACGTGCTTGCAATCATGGTGCACCGGTCGGGGCACCTTGCTTGCAGTTGTCTATAAAATGCAAGTTAAAAAAAAAACAATACTCTGGAGCCTCGCCGTGAGAACGTGCTCAGCAGTCGCGCACTTAGCTTTGACCGCAAGTGAATAGGTGAGCGGCGTTTGGCAACTTCCGGTTTCTTAGGAAATTTTGTTTCACTGTTAACAAACGACAACAATGAGCTGCAAGCCTGTGCACGTATAATTCTGAAGCCTCCAGACCGTATTTTTCAGAACCATGCTTATACAGGCTTTCAGGTTATCGTCGTCATTTGTCAACAGCTAAACAAAATTTCCTAAGGAACCGGACTTGCCAAACGCCGCTCCACGCCGCTCCCCTATAAGGAGTATTCACTGAGCGCCATATTTGTGAGTGATGCTCAGCGCATGCTCAGAACGAGCCCACATCAATAGGCTGCTAAGACCGGCAATCTTGAGGGTGCGGAATGCACGTTACAAAAGAACTGTGGAAGCTCGCCGTCAGCACGCGCTCAGCAGTCGCGCACACAGCTATGGCCGCCAGTGAATACTTCCAATACTCACTATATATAATGCCAGCGCGTGATTATCCTGCTGCACGGGCAGAATCCCGTGCACTCGAGTGCTCGAACTTCACCCGAAAACCGTTCACGAGCGTGATTTCAAATCGGACACCTCTCAGCTGCAGACCCTACGCAGGTGTTTGGGCGAAAGAAACGAGAGCGTGACGGCGAGACACATAAAAGCACACCTTGGAAGAAAGGAGCAAAACAAAACACGCGGAGTGCAAGATGAATGTGAAGCGTTAAACGTTCCTCACGCTCACTATGTGCGCAGCACACACACACACAAACACATTGGGGTGCGTTGAAAATTGTGGCTGTGGCCAAGGAGAGGTGTTTCTTTAAAAATAAGCCGCGCGCCCGTTGCGTGTTGCGAATTTGGCACTGGGAAGTCCGGAAATAGAGCGAGGACGGATTCTCCGAGCCCAACAAGAGAAAGAGATAGAAAAAAAAAGAAGAAAAATCAGAAACAGAAAGAGTCAGTGGGCGGCGAAGTAAACGGAAGTAAGAAAGAACTCGGAGTTGGCTCGGGACGTCTAGAAATCAGATGGGGAGGGTAGTTCTTCGCCAATCCCGGCCCTGCCGGCGTACGGCTTCCCTCGCGCGAAACAAGTGACTTACTCCTTGTTTTTGTCTTTGCGCCGGGAGGTAGGCATCCGATGCGGACAACAAACGTCCCGGAATAAGCGCCGAGGCAGGAACTGCCGTCGTCTCCTGTGAGGCTATACGGGAGGAGAAGCGGCCCCGGGCTCGCTGCCGCTTACACGTACGCCTCGAGCTTTCAAGGACACGATTCCGCTCCGAGAGGGCCGCCTCTTCCGGGCATGCGCGGAGGAGTTGGCGGACAAACGCCCAGGTCGCCTTGTTCCTTGAGGATAGCGAAGAGCATTCTCGGGAATGGTTTATTTATTTATATATTTATTTCTTTATTTTTGTCCACGCGATGTACTGTTTTCGGTACAAATGTGGTGTGATGGGCCGTTGAAAACAGAATTATGATTTTTTCCCCTCTCGAGGATAACGATAAAAAAACAGTGAGTGCGCAGGCGAGCTGGTGGATGTTGATCATGATGTAGAAAACCCGAGACTGTGGTAAAAGCAGGGAAAGTTGGTCGAAGAAGAAAGACAGGGGAAGAGAACGTCTCAATATTCTCTTCCCCTGTCTTTCTTCTTCGACCAATTTTCCCTGCTTTTACCACAGTCTCGGGTTTTCTACATCATGATCACGGATAACGAATGCTTTGTATTGAAGCATGAACCAGGAATGAGAAATTCGTGTTCGGGCACCGTCCCTGGTTCCATTTCTAAAAAGAGGGCTAATTCGTGCCGCATTCGACCAGCCGATGCATGTAAAGGGCACAACAAACTAAATACTAAGTTTTTCTCTTTTTTTTTTATGACCGTTATTTTTACTATGTTCACTCCTAAGCTGACATTGCGGTGGCATCTACGCGCCCGCCGGACCGACCACCGCCCCCCCCCCCCCCCCCTCCGCCCTTTCATCAACTGACCCCTCCCTCTTTCTTCGCGTGGGTAGGGCCGTATGGGTGAGTGCGTGATCACGATGAGCATGCCCACGGTTTACCCCGTTGGAGCCCACACCTATGCTAACCTTGTCCCCCGTATAGCCGAGGTGGGACCCACGGGGGCCTTGCATGAACAGCCCAAGTTGGGCATGCCCCCGCGGAGCCCACTTTTGTGCTCCCACGGGGGCATTGCGTCGACAGCTCAAGTGGGTGTGGCCTCGCTTTTTGCACGACTACACTAACGCTGTCTTTGGATAACCGAGGTGAGACCAACGAGAGTATGGCATGGGCAGCTCCAAACGGGTTTGTCCACGCTAAACCGACCTGGGATTCACGGAGCTATAGACCAACACGCAGCCCTGACGTCACGCAGCTGCGGTGGCGCTGTCGACGGCACTGCGCATGCGCAGACGCTTCACGCGAATTCGGCTTCTGCGCACGCGCAGTGCCCACCCCTGGTGTGGGCAAACGCGGGTTTGTTTGGAAACAAAACAGCGTGTCGGTCTATAGCAGGGGCCGCCCAGCCCACTTTTCCCACGTGGGGCTCATGTGGGCCCCCCCTTTATGTGCTACCTCGGATAAAAAGCATGATTGAGAATTCGTGACAGCATTTAAGCCAGTGTTGGTAACGGTGGAAGTCGCCAGTACTTTATACGTCAAACAGGGCATTGCAGTGTCAGTGTCGTAACGGCTGCTTAAATAAAAAGAAAAGAAAAAAGAAAAAACAGAACGGCCTAGCGTTACGTCCGGACGGAGCATTGAAACGCGTAGACTTAACCTTCCCCCCCCCCCCCCCCCCCCCCGTCCTCCTCTCTCTGTCCCCCGTGAACCTAGGGAAGGCGGAGATTTGGGCGTAACTTGGGTTACGTCGGGCGTAACGCTCGACTCTTCGGTTTTTTTGTTACCACTCTTAGTTATCTAGAACTTGCCATCGCATTTTCTTTTGACGCCACTCTGCGCGCCGAGCTCGTCAACATCAGTCGGTAATATGTGTTGACGTCGTCCAAACTTTGTAAAGGATTGTTCCAACGACGGCCAGTTTGAAGGAACAACTTACTTTCCGGGATTTTAGAGGATCCGAAAAGGCGAAAACGGTGGGATCAATAACATGGTGAAAAAGAAACATAAAGGAGGCTAGCTACTCCTGCTCTAGGACTGTACCGAATGTTCCCTAATGTACTTTGCGCGATTCTGACCGCCCCCCCCCCCCCTAACCACACACTCGCACACACACACGTCTTTATTTTTTTTTTCTTCAACCTCGTAGTCTCATGGCGAATACAGTTATATCCCCTTCTTCCTTTAGGCTACAACACCATGTACATGTCAAGCAATCTCCGCGCGCCCCGGAGAACTGGGCTTCACTGCACTCAACGCCTTTGTGCGGTGAAGGACGAATTCAGTTTTCTTCAACCTCCTGCCGTGGAAAATATATAGATAATGAAAGCAGCAGGCATTTAGACAACTTCATCAATCCGGCAGGTATAATAAACAGTGTAAAATAAACGCTCGGTAATAGCCAAATCAAATTAACCACTGATGTATATATATATATATATATATATATATATATATATATATATATATATATATATATATATATGTGTGTGTGTGTGTGTGTGTGTGTGTGTGTGTGTTTTGCGTCTTGCTCTAAAAACAATAAAAGTAGGAAGCATAATTTTCCCGTCCCCCGTTTATTCCATAATTATTCCCATAGTCAGGAGCCAGTTCACAGTCGCCAGTCAAGTTTTCAGAAATCATGGCACTATTTTTATGCACATCAAGTTAACTGCATTGTCATCTTTCCTCTTTTGGAAAAAGAAAAAGCAATGCTTTTGTGAGTTTTTTTGGTTTTTTTTTTTGTTTTGTTTTTCTACCCTTGGAAGTGGAAAAAAGTCCAACTGGTTGCCGCTTCACCTTTTTACGCCCATGGCACGGTTGAGGGCCGTCCTTCTGACTGCTAAAGCTCGAGATCTCCGGCTCGTCAGTGGACATAAGTGACCCATGCCGTTTCTGCGCCCCGGCGTCTTTAGATCCTGGAAGAGCCTCATACTGACATACCGTCGTTTAATCACATGCTGCATGACCCATATTAAAGACACCAAGTTTGTAATCGTACCGCACTGGTGACTAAAGTTCTCTTTTACACCGAAGGGTCCAAACGTAATTTCAGAGGCGGGATGCCACTGTTTTACGGGCGACCCTAAGGCCTTCAGAAGGAACTCCTTCAAGGAAGCGGCGAACCAGCAGGGGCATGCGCATTGTAAATCGCGAGCTGATTCGCGGATTCTTTTAAGCACTTGCATCTGAAGGCCCTTTAATATTACCGTTTCATATGCCTTTTTTGTACCAAAATCCTTTACAGAATTGACTTATCAGCTCGCAGTCCCAAATGTGCGCGTTCCATTCGGAATGCGCTGGATCGACATGAACTGCTCGTGATGACGTTATCGGATAGGTCTGGTGGTCATTTCTACTTGTTCTTGCCGAGCGAAAACAAATTCGGTGGTGTGAACTGTATGCTGCAGAAGTCAGCAGCAAGGCCATCACAATGGCAGCTGATGCGACCTCAGTGCAAGTCATGTGTATGCGTGGCTTGCTCGTGACGTTATCGTATAACGCTGGTGGTTAGTTTAGCTTGTCCTTGGTGAAAACAAATACAAATACGGTGGTACCAAGTGTGTACTGCAGAAAGCTCGCGCTCAGCAGTAAGAACACCACAATGGCTGCTGATGTAACGTCAGTGCAATCCCTGTGCATACATGGCTTGCTCTTTACGTCATTCAATAAGGCTCGTGATCATTTCTACCACTTCTTGCCGAAAGAAAACTAAATCGGAGGTGAGAAAAGTCACGGCCGGACTGGAAGCGCTCGCTCTCTTTCTCAAGCGCGCGCTTCCAGTCTGGCCGTGGAAAAGTATGCTGCAGAAGGGGCACGCGCTCAGCAGCAGGGCCGCAACAGTGACCGTTGATGTGACGTCATTGTGAGCCACGTAGAAAGGCCTTCCTGCGGTGTTGCCCAGACCTCCGCATAACAAATCTTATTGACTTGTCTGATGCCGTTTCCAGAGTCCTTTATACTCGCGATGGGGCGCCCCCGGCGGCCCGGAGTCTCACCCGACCTTTTGCCCGCGTCTCTCGCAGACGACACGGAAGTGCGGCGGACGTGCACGGAGCGGCTGCAGATCAACATGTTTCTCGTGGACCACGTGTGCATGTACGAATCCGGCGGTGGCGGCCACATGTGTTTCTGCGAGAGTGACGCTTGCAACGCCGCCCCCCGCGGACCCAGTGCCTCCAGGCCCGCCGTCCGGATTGTCCTGCTACTCACAACGACCGCCCTGCTCGTGCTCCTCGCGCCGCCGACGTGCTGGGGGGCCCGACCCCGGCCGCCCCCGCGGTGGACGGCGGCAAGACCCGTCCCCAGACTACTCAGGACCTCCTAGCCACCCGCCTGCAGCATCGACCAAGTGCGCGATGTTCGCAGCGGCACGAGCACGCACCGTCCACCGCCGGGGGCGCCAGCGGCCCTCTGCAAGCCACCCGTGTGCGACGACGCCGTGTGTGTCGCGATGGCCCTGCCCCTCCCTAAACGGTTAGCATCGCCGCGCGCGCGCGCGTTTGAGGTGAGGAGGAAGCGACAGCGACGGTTCGCTTCCATGCTGGTCTAACGTCTACGATACCAACGCAGAGACGGAAATCTGGAAATTTTTTCATTCGGTCAATGGGTTTCTCTGGACGCCACGCGCGCGCGGGTCTTGTAGTACGAACAAAATCAAGAAACGCGCTTAGAGCGAGGCGAGCCTTTTCAAATGACCCGGCATCATCGCACCCTTTTTCGACGGGCGTCGTCTCCCTCGAGTTTAAAAAATCCCGCCATGATTGTCGTGGCAATCGAGGCTGCTCTCGTCACGTGTAGGGGATCCAGGGTTCCCCACCGCTACACGCCAAGGTTGTTAATGAATGAACTCTAGCGAACACACACCCTACCGCTGCGTCGCTCTGGTGATACTCATCACTGACACCTATATGGTCCCCGTTCACCGTGAAAGCAAGGTCTTGTAATTTGAGAAACAGGAGGAGGGATCGGTCGCAGGCCTGGCAACGTTGTGGCGCTTGTCGCGAGTGCTGCCGCAGAGGGGCGCTGCCTTGTCCGCTGTCCCCTCCATCGCTAATGACGTGCCTCAAATCCGTGTCCGGTTTTCAGCTGTTCTCCGCGGAGCCTGTCCCGGAGTGGAGTTGATATCGTAGAGATCCGAGTATTTCTGTGCTCAAGTTCAAGCTTGGTTGTAGAATCCACTGGTTGCTTTGGTTTCGTGTGCACGCTCGTTTGCGGGAGCAGGAAGGGCAGGTTCACATAATCCGCACGTCTTTTTTCCTTTCCTTTTTTCGTTTCTAATCAAAACAGTTCGGTAAATTTATACCATTGTGACACACGATCATTTTAAATGCCAATTGGATAACTTGCTAAATCAGCACGCGTCTCATGAAGCCCCAAAAACCAACAGCCAGGAGCCCTTAAAGAAAAATCAAGGACTTTAACACCTAAAAAAAAAAAGACACACAAGAAAAAAGACCGTCAGGTTTTAGATGGTTGATTCCTATAATGTCCGAACAGACATATCACAGCCATCATTGTTAATCGACTTCACTTTCAGAAGAAGGCTGGGAAAAGCACGCCAACAAATCCAGATAAAAAAAAAAAAAAAAAAAAAAAAAAGTACACTAAGTTTTTTTAGTTTTTTTTTTTTACTTTTTGACGTTTACTCCTCAATTAAACGAGAGTGTGCCTCCCTGCCGCTGCTCCCGAGAGCGTGTGTTAGTCGTTTGCTCGGTGTTGAAAATGGTAGACATGTGCTCGCGTTGTGTATGTTTCAGTAGCAAGCGCTGGGGGATGCAGGCGCGTCATAGCCTATGGTAGGAAAGAGAGTACCACGCGGGTGCTTGTAGCCGAGTGCATATCCCGGAGTTGGCAATACTAGGCTCGTTCGATTGACCTGCACCGGCCTATACCTGTCCTGCACGTCATCGTACCGTCTTGGCGGTCATTCCTACTCGTTGGCTACCACAACGGCCGCCGACGTGACGGTTGTGGAAGTCATATATATATATATATATTGGCGGCGAGATGTTTCGGAGGCTCCCCCTTATGGTTCTATTTGTGACGTCACGGCCAGAATTATCGATTATCAGTGACAATATCGATGGCGTGTGTAAAGGGTACGGTGGCCTCTTGGAGTCAACGCGTCGTTAAACCTACAGCGTCAAAGTTTTCGCTCTGACATTCCTCTTATTTCCATCGAGTAAAATTAATCATACTCAAGGTGATCGTTTGGTCAATCAAAAATGACGAACCACAGCGACGTTTTTGTTTTGTCTTTTTGTCGCGCACGTCGCGCACGTCACCAATATTGGTGCAGAAAAGTGCAGGGCTGTGCTCTTGTCCATCGAACCGGGGAAATGTGTAGAAAGGTGCGGGAGGTGTAAGCGGATCGAACGAGCCAACCGAGTTTCTTATGCAAAAACAAGATGACGGACGTAAAATGGCGCGTCACTCTGAACCCCCGACGTCCTTTGTAGCTAAAGGGGAATTCACACTTCGGAAAGTAACACACAAGTTACCTTAAAAGCCCAAATGATTTCTTTTTTTTAGGGGGTCTGTAGACAGCATTTTCAAATCTGCTACCAGATCGAAATGAAATTAGGGGGTTTCGAGGTAATCCACTTTCCGCTGTGTTCTGGCAGACTATTTTGAAGCGCGCTGACTTCGCTGCTTTAGCGATGTGGTTGTAAGACGTAGTCCTCACCAATAAAAGTGAGGCAAACTTAAGCAAAGGTTGTGCAGGCGCGTGGTTAGAATGTGGTCCTTACTTCGTTCGCCGTCACTATCAACACAAAGAGAGTCCTTCTTCCATGATGATTTTTTTTTTCTCTTGCGTGTTTACATAACATTTCTGGAAATATGCTTCACCGTGTAATTGTTGCGTAATTACTGCCCACGAGACCGCTTGCGGCGAGTTCAATGATGACTTTCTCAAAACATAAAAAAAAGTAAAATGGCTTTATAATTTCGGGGTGATTGGCACGAAAAAAAAAAAAAAAAAAAAAAGATTGCCAAAACGAGCAATTGATTATGTTGACCGCAGAAAGTTTAAACTCTGTTTCCCAGATGCATAATATAGAATACAACGCTGTGAATGGTGTAGCGTTGTGGCAGGCATGAGCACGAACGAGTGCGTTGCTTTAGAAAGTGACGTTCTTGCGCGATTTCTCGTGCAAGGAGATCACTTGATAACGCTGCGCAAAACTTGGGACGAGGTGTAGAGCTCTTTAGCATCTTCCCTTCAAAAGCTTCAATAACGACGCTAATAAATAATATTATCATGTATTACTTTTTTTTTTTTATGAATAACCCGCAAGTATGTAGTTTTGGTAAACATACACTTTCGCGCCAGCAACTTTCACGGCGTTGTGTCTATACGCGCGAAACGAAAGGTTGACTACTCCTGCGAGATCGGCCGTCCCTCTACGTCATCAAATTTTGTCGCTGCTTCACGAAGGCAACGAATGTTGTGAAGCAGCTGCCCGGCCGAACACGAATCAGTAAACGCAAATTCAAACTAAATAAAAACACAAAAAACACGTGCTTGAAATTGTCAACAGCGCGATTGGTGTAAGCTACGCTCCACGCGGCGAATGCGTAGTCGCGGAAATTATCTAGTTTTTATGAGGCAGTGAAAGCTGCAACGCCAAGACACACGACGTTACTCGTAGAAACGAAACAAAATAATAAAACGTAAGTTTAACTTACAATCACAACAACAGCCTAACACATATATAAAACCAACGCAGTACTATAGACTCAACGGTCCTTGAATAATCCTACTGGCCTGTAAACTTCGGTGGTTTCTGCCCTAGTTCATTCTGTCACCATAAGCGGCGCTAATCTATTTTAGAGTATACAAAACAACAAAAGGTTAAGCAATGCTTGAAAAAATTATGCTCTTTGTGAATGCACATGTAGCATTTTTTTCGTGGCTTTTGAATTATTCCGACATAAAATGACCATTAGGTCTCACTATAGATAGCGGTCCCAATCGTCCATCCTCTTGGCTGGTTCGTGGCGTTTTTATGAAAGAGTAGACGCATTCAGCGACTTTCTGCACGGAGGCTCTTCCGAACCCACGTCCATCCGTTAGGTTTTCCGGACGAGCGATCCGATTGGTTTACTCCTAACGCCGGCAGCCTGCCCCCGGAGTCCCTAAGAAGAAAAAAAAAAAACGTTTTCACAGCGCGACACCAAGGATCGTGCTAGGACTGCTACGCTCGTAGTACAGGTTCATTCATTACTCCTCATGTAGCTTACAAAAAACGAAACAAAGGTTGTGGCGGTTTGACACCGAAATAAGAACACTTCCCCCGTCGCACTGTGTCGGCAGCGAGGCCGTCGGAAAAACGTCGACCCTCCGAAGGACCCGGAGTAGAGGCGTTTCTTCAGTGCGAGGGCACTGAGGCTACGAGCCTTGAAGGGGCGGGTGGAACCGAGGGCCATGCACAGCACCGTACCCCCCCGCCATCCTAGGCTATAGAGCGAAGGAAAAACGCACGCGCTTCCTCGTCAGAAACAGAGGGAGGAAGCGGCGCGGGGAATACCTTCTTGTTATGCAGTTGCCTGTCGCGGGGACGGCCCTTCCAAGTGTACATACTTTAGGGTGCTATGGCCATGCCTTATAGTCAATCAAGTAGCACGTAGGTTCCATCGTTTCGTGTATAAAGAAAAGACCGAGTAGATAAGAGAACGCACTTGTACATACATCTTTGGTTCGTTCGTATATGTTTTCTATACAAATATCCATAGTCATTTCATTCATGATCCTAGCGCGGTTGTGCATGTCTCGAGTTTTCTTTCGTTTTCTCTCCCTATCTCTCTCTCTCTCTCTCTCTCTTGTTCTTTCCTTTCAACGATCTACTCTCAAAAAAGGCCTGGGAGTTTGCTTTCCTGCAGAACACAAAGGCAGCTAATCATGGCGAACAATAGAAAGATTTCAGCGAATTATGAAGCTCAGAATACGATTAGACAAACAAAACAAATGCGATGTGCTGAGGGACCAATGCGGTAGAGGGGCTTCGAGCGATAAACTGGCAGCTGGAAGTGATCCCCCACGGGGTCGCCACCATGCTTGTTGCACGTTTTTGAACACTGGACTTGTGACCTTATAGTTTTACGTCTAGATTTTAACAAAGTACCGTGCACAGATAATTGCTTTTTGATCTTTAATGACAGTACCGACGAGATAAGTTATGTTTCGATCGTTTTATGTCCAAAATGCGCTTTTACGACAATATCTCGGACAGCTTCGCAATGGCTTCGCTAGATGCCGACAGCCGCGGTGCTGTATTTTGGATTTTTATCGGAGCTAGACACTGATCTCTGGGGCTAACATTATTAAAAATTAGTTTATCATTGTTTTCTTAGAGCGATCACAATACAAATCTCGGCTAAGTTTTGCGTAACAGCCTCAGAATCTGTTACGGTCACGGGTCTAGTCGTCAATATTGTACAACATGGCGGCAGCCAGGGCAGAGGGGGAAGGGGGAGGGGTTCACTTTTGCCTAGAGAATGGGATACGAGTGGGATACCCCTCTACCTCGTTCGCAGGGACAATGTGGCTATAATGCAATTAAATGCAAAGGTGTGAGCGAGCTGGACAAGAATGACGAAATTAATCCCGGGAGAAGGGGACAAAAGGGACAAAGGACAAACACGAATCTCCAAACATAGCCAGTGAGACGTCATGCTCGTTGTCCCGCCCCACGTCATATTTCTGGGTCTATAATCGTGCCCTGAGCCTCGGCATTCCCCGAGAGCCTTCTATTGTCCACCATAATGCGTTGTCTAGTGTTCTGCAGGGAAATCAACTCGCAAACCTTTTTCTTTGTTTTAGGGTGTATCCTCTCGTAGAATGCGTCATTATATTTCCATAGTACAAAGTCTGCTCAAGTACACGCGCGTTACGGCTGTGTGTACATGTGTGCGTGTGCGAGGTGTGCACGCGGACCGAAGTAATATCCGCGATCGCTCCGCTGACAGATCTCGGTTTCCTCGATCGTCACCCAGTTCGTTGGAAGTTTATCGCAAGCAATACGGCCTACCATATGCTCGTCCCACACCGCTCCGTGTGCGTGCGTGCGCGCGGTGTTAAGTAAAACAGCAACAAGAACCATATCTAGAAACAGCCGACTATATCACTCGCTCTCTGCGTGTAGCGTTCGCGTGTCGAGTCTGGAGAAGGCGAGCACCACTCGGACCAGCAATTCTGCACCGTATATATATATATATATATATATATATATATATATATATATATAAATAAAATAAGAGACTATGTCGTCGTTGAAACTGTATCGAGAGGGGAGGACGTCGCTTTAGATATGAAGCCACTGAAGTGAATATCTTGAGTTCTCATTGAACAGCGGAAATCTGTAGCTGACACTTGTAATGCGGACTCCCAAATTTGCCGTTTAGGGAGGCTTA
Organism: Ixodes scapularis; assembly: GCF_016920785.2. NCBI lineage: Eukaryota > Metazoa > Arthropoda > Arachnida > Ixodida > Ixodidae > Ixodes > Ixodes scapularis. Next base: position 41,824,894 of record NW_024609835.1, read on the forward strand.
GGGCGCGCACAACGTGAGCGCAACCGTGCCCTTTTCGACAGTCTCACGGCGCGCCACTGGGCTATAAGTACATTTCCGAGGCTCAGAATGAATATATGAAACGGTCCTTAGATTACTTCGCTTTCTTATTTCTGGTCGCTACTGTAGAGATTCGAGAGTATCGTCGTATACCACAAATACTGGCTCGAAAATACACACAAAAAAATAACGCTGCTTCGCGATTTTTTATTTACCATCTACTAAAAAGATTAAAAAAAATAAACATAATGTAAAGCAAACACTGAGGAAAGTAAGCTCCATTCTTTCGTGAGCTCGCTCCCGCTGTGTTCGTCGAAAAGTATAAATTCGACCCGGAAATGCACGCCGAAAACGCTTACGCCAACAAAGACGCATAATACCGCTCGCTGTCTGTAACGGACAGAATATTAGTAACCTGCGGTTAGCTTACGTCAGACTTGACTATATCGGCGAACATCTAAACGCGACGTTAATGAGTTTAAGTTCATTAAAACTCGCAGTAACCTTCAGCGAGTTCGGAGTCATCAACGAAGCTGGAACTAAACTCTGTTTTACCGCGAGTGCGGTTGAAACCGCAGTTACAAGCGCAACCATCTTGACCCTTGAGTTTCGTTCACACTTGCAGCGCAACGGAGCGGACCACTTCAGAAGAGTCCCGCAAGGCATTTTGCATTTCGCTCTCCAGCACATTTCTCAGGACGAACTCTTCCAACCCTGCTTCAAACCAGAGTGAAACATTTTATCACCAATTCTCTGGATACTTATACTACTAGATACAAGTGAATGAGTAAACGCAAAATCCCTCGAAGATTTTTGTATATACTCCAGTAAGTCGACGGGTCACGTCTAACACGTTGAATAGCGCAGCGGAATAACTTTTCCAAATCTCCAACTTTCCATTCTTTGCGCACGTCCTGGCATCGCTCGCATAAACTTCACGATGGCTGGGGCTGCCCAAATTCACTGTATATATAGAGAGAGAAAGAGTATAGCATTACCTGGATGGACTCCGTTTCAGCGTAAACTGTGAGCAAAGTCGAAGCTACCAGCGTGAGCACCGTTGTTAGCTCGCGCTGTACATAGGTGCAAGCTATTGGTTTGCTTTTCAGCGTAAAGCTTAACTCGTCCGAAAACTTTTAGGAACCAGTCGGTTGACAAAAACAAAAACGCTACCAGAAAAAAAAAAAAAAGACGCTTATCCAGACGTTTGTAATCGACTGTCTTTCGATTGTCCGAATCAGGAAATACCTCTACTATATTCAAGACCGGCGTGACAGGCTTGCGCACAACGGCGACCTTCAACGGGATGCCTGTCCCTTTTGTATTCTACTCACTAGATCTCTCTACTTTAGTCCGCACCGGCCACTGGCCGTAGCGTTCTCCGGGTAATTCCGTCATGCCCGCGTGCTTTTTCCTCGATTGAGCCCTACGATGTACCTCATCTAAAACGCTCGATTGCTGCGTCTTGAAAGTGCTTACGATGCATGCTTAATACAATACATTAAAACGCGAACAAAGCGTACAAGTAGATAATAGACGACATCTAAAATAGTGTGTTATCCTGCAAAAGGAAAAAAAAAAGTGGATTCAAATTTTGATGCTGAAATACGTGAGCCGTGTGTGTACAGTTAAGCCGGCCCAGAATGACTCACTGTTCTTCTAGTGCGTTCTTGCGTGTTTTATTTGTTTTTAGCTTTAGCTCATGCCTTTCCTTTCTAGCGTGGTTTTGAAATTAGTTGTTTAATAGTTTAACTATTTTACCTCTTAAGGTTTGCCCGTTGATTTGGGGTCATGCACTACAAAAGCAAACTACCACAAACTTAGACCATTCTTTTTTTTGCTCCAAACTGGTTTTGAACATGGTGCGTTGAACACAGAATTTGAAAAGCAACAGTTGGCTGTAGTCCATCCCAGAAATTGCGCGCAGCACTAGCAAAGGCAAGGGAGGAGTGCTAATAATTCTGCACATTGACTATTTCATTCATGGCGCACTCCCTCCGATGGCTGCCGCAGTGTTGAATACAACTTTTAAGCTGGAGTATATGCCTACTGCGTTCACACCGGACATTTTAATTCGGAAAAAGATGTCAAACTTGTTCAAAGATCGAAGCACGACGTGGAACACAGCAATAAACTATAGACCCTTGGCCAAGATCTCACAACTATATATAGGTCTCATAAAATGAGAAGAAAGCTCCGTTCCATTGACAGGATTCTGTGTGATTATTATTTGTTTCCCTATGTAGTTGTTTTAGAAACGCAACATATGTGATACTTGCAACGCGGTCCAGCATTAGTCGCATGGCACCGCTTTGCGAGGGGGAAAGAAGTGGGGGAGAGGGGGCAAGCTCGGTTCGCTAAGCCCACATTGCCATTCGCGACTCCGGTTATAGTACTTACAGTGAACGCGCTCGTTTTTTATCACCATCCTCTCCCACCGCTATAGGACACTATTTCAACACGGTATGCAATTATGTTGACTCTTTTCTCCACCCCGGCCCTCTTCGTCAAATGGTGTCATTCCCCATTTCCGGACATGTACCAGAGACTATGTTGACAAGCCAGAACTCTCTCTCTTTCTCTCCATAGAATCATCATATAGAAACGCTCTCTAAAGCATTTGGGCGTATCTTATGCGCCTATAAAACAAGAAAATAGATGTAGGTGCTCTCTAATACTGATGCTAATGTCTAAAAAAAAGACTATATATATAGTCCTAGATGCATGCTATCTCTCGGCTCGAAAGACACCTGCTGCGCGCGAGAGAGCGTTCGCTCGCGGACGTATACGTCCGTAGAGGAAGCGCGCGCTGGTCAAGAAACTTCTATAGAATTCTAACTTTGTGAATGTAGGCTGCATGCAGTTCGCCGAGGCCGTCGCCGCGGCCTTGCGTGAAAGTTGTGCTCTTTTATATCGACACGGTGTGCGATTTGTTTGGGTGCCGCTGGTATAATTATGTACTCCCGACGGCTTTCATATCGCGATTCTTCGCAATATTTTGCAAAGCAAGTGTCAACGAGTAGTCTCTAAACGTGTACATAGTTTATCTCAACACGATTTTCTAATTTTCAACAGAGTTTCCCCGCTCGCGTGTTCATTCCTTCCTTAGGCCCAGCAAAAGATGGTTCGTCGAAACTATTTTTTTTTCTTTTTGCCACGGCGAAAGGAGTGAGTCCTAGAGATGCAACTCGTTGTGTTGTTGAAAACCTGCCTATGATTTCAGAGCTATCTTTTTTACATTACGCCCTCGGTCCCGCGTAGTGCGAATGAGCCCGCAGTTTATCGTATGAGTCATTCATAATCAGCGTCTTTTTCATACATTCTCTCGTTCACCGAGCAATTGTTACTAGCTCTGTCTTACGACTTGTTAAGCCTTTTTGAAATAAAAGAAAAACATAATTTTCAGCTGGAACTGTTTGTCTGCATGTTCGTTCGAGTTGTGTGTTGTGTCACGAGAACAAACCACACGAAATGTGAGATGTTTCAGCAGACGAAGCGCACTGATTTCTTGAGAAATAACTGCGGAATAACTTTACGAACGTGAATTTCGAGGATGCATCGCTCTGCAGGTAGCACTACCCAGGGTATCATCTGCCCGAGCACAAAAGGCCGAAACAAATGTGTGAGTGACAGTTTGTCGCACCTAGAGTAACTAAAATGGCGCAGCCTATGGATATCGCTTCTTTTCAGTTTCTCCCAAGCTTGCAATTGGCGGAGAAATGGCGATTCGCGAAAACATTTTTCAAAATTAAACGGTCTTAGAGAGCAGAAACTCTCAAGTAAATAATATGTTTTTCTTGGCGTTCGCAAAATGTAAACATTACTTTGGTCTAACGATCTGAAAGCTCCTTCAACTTGTGAACTTCCTGTACATGATGGATAGTGTGTAATGTTGATGTTGATGTTTATTACGTGTCCAAAAACACCATAAAGGTTTTGACATTGGTGCTTCACTTCCACATAAGATGAAGAAGAACATGCAAAGACATGAAACACATAAATAGCCCATCAGATAGCCTAAGTCATTAGAAATGTTATTAGTCATAAAAAAAAAAATTGGTTTCGATGTAATGGTAATCCATCAAACTGCTTGTTGGAATAAAAAGTTTCGCAATGTCGCATGAATTTAGATGGACACGTAACTTTATGTTGCCCGAAAGATCAGGCGCATCAGCATGTCCTTAGATGAGATTTGTAAAAACACAATGGTGTTACACTTTTCTGGTGTTTTATGGCGGTGGCATCAAGCTAGGGCTTCGAAGTCACTGTGCCGCCCAAAAACTTTATTTATATATGTTTACTTAAGCACGACTCGTCGACGATCCCTTCTACAAAACACGTCACTATCTTGACACGAAACGTTTTGCGTGAAGGATCGAAGACGTCCGTCGGCTAATTCTAAACGCTCACTCGACCGTGACGATACAGTCTAGTCCATGGATATTGCGGAACATCCTCCGTCGGCAGGGAACGCGAATCAGCGTCCACCGAGCTTCCTCCGTGACTTCGTGCACCGGGCCGAAGTCTTTCTGGCTACATACAGGTAGGCTCGTGCTTACCCTTCTTAATTAATGCCTTCCCCTTTTGAGCAGTATAGGTGACATTCACTTGACGTCACTCGCTAGGTGCGCTGGCATCGGCCGCCATGGTCGCCATCTTCGAGGTCTGCTTTTATCCCACGTAGGTGTGAGGTGCCGTCTGGCCGGACCTTTCGGCGTGGGTTAGCAGCATTTTACAACTTTAAAGGGTCTTTTCGGCCGAAACTAGGGGTTATTCTTATACTTTGGTGCTTTTGAAGTGCCGTAGGAATATTTTTTTGTGTGTGTTTTGGCTCGTTTTTGTCGCGGACTTTTCCGCCGCGGCCGCGTTGCTCCTTTGGCTCCATGCGGCGCTCAGTGTCGCGCGCCGTGCCCACGGCGGTAGCTTTTTTGCAAGAACTGTGATTTTCTACTTTGGGGCTTTTGTAGCACGGTGTGATTACACTTTGTTTTGTTTTCCTAGTTTTCTTACTGTTTTTTTTTTTTTTTTTTTTTTTTTTTTTTTAGCGGATTTATGCACTACGGCCGTGTAACCGTGTTGCTCCATCGCCTCCGCGTCGTACGTCGTGCCTTCCGTGTTCGTTCTGTGCAGAAACATACCGTGCGGCTCACCGAGTGCGCAGCTTATGAAAAATGCGTCGCACTTTTCATTAGCCCGAACGATTTAAAAACCGCATGCAAGCGATTTGGCGAGCGACGAGACAAGTGACGGCGACCCGCTTCGCTGCCGCTCGGTCACTCGCGCGAAGAGGCAAACCGCATGAAAGCTACCGAAGCAAATGACCAAAGCGACGAGCCCTAAGTTTTCTAAAAAATCAAAAACCGAGCTACGCGACGAGCGACAGTGAAAGGTGAACCGCAGGTAAGCGATTTAGCAAGCGACAGCGACGGGGGTCGGCGAGGAGCGACCGATATTTCTCACGGTCGCTCGTCGCGTCGTTCGGTTTTTAGATTTCTGGATATCGTCGGAAGGGAGGGGGCTCATAGACTTGGTCGCTTGCTTCGGTCGCTTTCATGCGGTTTGCCTCGTCGCGCGAGTGACCATGCATGCTCAGAACGAGCTCACATTATAGGGCTGTGAAGATGGGCAACCTTGATGGTGCATGCGGAATGCACGTTGCGAAAGAACTGTGGAAGCTCGCCGTCAGCACGCACTCAGCAATCGCGCAAACAGCTATGGCCGCCAGTAAATATTCCATCCAAAACTCCGGTTTTCTTTCTTTTTTCTTCTTTTTTTGGGGGGTGCGGAATATTTGTAAGGATACTATTCTCCGATTCTTTCTTGTGCACCGGGGGCTCCACCCATGGCAAATTGCCCTCCAAGAAGGGGGAGGAGGAGGGGTCGACTTTGTTTTGGGGGGGGGGGGGGGGGGAGCGGTGGCCGCACCTGTCGCCCCCCCCCCCCCCCCCCCTTGGATCCGCCCCTGTAATATTCCTTATAGTTCCTGACAGGGTGAGGACGGCGGGGCGTCTCCTTCTGATGTCCGGCCTCTAGCAAACATGCCTCCCGTCATGGCTGCTTGTGAGCGCTCGAGGCTCACGATAAGACGAAGTGATGGTTGAGGGAGAATACGAAGTTCCTGCCGGAGGCCGGACAACTGAAATATCTCCCTGTTGTTCTCATCCCGTCAATTTATATAACCGATATAGTGAACACTGAGGTCCAGACATTTTTAAATGCGCGCTTCATAATAACCAAGGTGGAAGATAGCAATAAAAATGCAGTTGATATGAGATTCGGACTTGGAGTCAGGGGCGTAGCCGGGGGGGGGGGGGGCTTATGAAACCTTAGCCCCCCCCCCCCCCCCCGGAAATCCAGCCGACACTATAATATACACATGCGTTTTGACCCACCCCCCCCCCCTTCTCCGCACTCTAAGTCATACGCACCCCAGCCACCTCAACCCCCCCCCCCCGCCCCCCCCCCCCCCCCGAAAAAAATTTCTGGCTACGCCACGTATAAAATATATGGTGAAGCAAGCGGAACCCCAGAAAGGCTTGGCCGATAACACCGCTGCAAAATAAAAAGGTGGTGAATAAGAAGCATGCTGTATCGGGACGGTCAATTTTTGACAGACCCCCCCCCCCCTTTTTTTTTCCTCCTAAACTTTTTAGGACCGCTCCTCCTCCTTCTAAAATGATCACGACAAAACTCAACCTCTAGCCGATCCTGGACAGGACTGGATATGAGGTAAGCAATGGCAATATCTCCTCGGCATGCCAAGAAAACAAAATCGAGAATTGTGTTTCGCTTGCAAGAAATTCCATTTCCTTTCATTCAATTACCTCAAAGCGCCTAAAGGCATTACTTGAGGGGGGAACAAAAACAAAATTATACACTCTGAATACAAGCCACATAGCATCCAAGCAGGTTTTACGAAGTCTTAAAAAAAAAATAGCTACATACCATATTAGTGCATAAAGTTAAGGTAAGTAAAATAATTCATCGGAAGTACTTTTAAATTTATTACATTCAGAAGTAATTACCAACCTCTCGGGCAGGTAGAGGATACTCGGAGTACTGCTCGGTGCGACATGAGGGCAACCGGATTTTCTGATGGTGATCGTAACTGGGAAAATTTCGGTGGGGAGGAAGTAAAAACTGACTTAAGAAGCGGATTATGATAGTAAACAATGTGAAAAAGAATCAATCGCGATACTTTGCGTCTTGTTGCATAAAGATGTGAGACCAGCTTTGGACGCTAAAGCTGTCAAGTGTACGTAAAAAAAAAAAAATCCTTAAAAACAAAAGCGAACGGCTTTGTTTTGGACAGATTTGACTTTTTCAATCAAGTAATCTTGCCAGAGATTCCAAATTAGGCCAGTGTATTCTACCGTCGAACGAATGAGGACTTACAAGCTAACAAGCGAACCTCAGAAGGCGCCAAATACAAATTTTTTTTCCCCTCGAATAACCCACGGTACAATTTTCTTTGCTAACTAAGTAATCAATATGCCGGTTCCGATCCAGATTTTCTCTTAGTATGAAACCGAGACATTCGTAATTGCTCACTGATTCGAGATTGAAACCGGTCATTTCGTAGTCGGAAATAATTGTTGGTTTCTTCGCTCATTTGCCAATTCTCGAACCATGTCATTAAAACATTCAGGTCACCCTTCAGGGTCAAGTTATCATCTTTGGTAATTATGCTCGCATAAATAACACAGTCGTCTGCAAAGAGTATGATTTTTTAACAAATAAAATTTGGGAGATCATAAAGATACGCTTAAAAAAGCAGTGGGTCAAGGACTGATCCCTGAGGAACTCCTGATTTTACTGGAATTTTGTGAGATGAGTCACTACAAACTGAGACCGACTGAGTTCTGTAAAAAAGGCATTCCCTGATCCATACAAGAAGGAGCTTATGAATGTTAAGAACTTAAAGCTTTTTTTTTTTTGTTTTTTTCTTTTAATAAGCGCTGGTGTAAAACGCGATCAAACGCCTTCGAAAAATCGACAAAAAGAGCATCAGTTTGCGTCCTAGAATGGACGTTTTTTGTGTAAGTCAATAACAAACTCAAGCAGCTGAGTCTCGCAGGATCTTTCCTTTCGAAAACCGTGCAGGTTAGGAGGAAACCAGTTTATATCTGAGAGGTACTTTACGATGTGACTGTAGATATGTTGTCATTTGTACATGTCAATGAGCTTAACGGGTATGCTGGTTAAGGAGTTAGTCCACCCAGGCGAAAATCAGTCCATCTCTAGCTGGATTATGGAACTGGAAATGAGGCAGTCCATCTGGATTCCAGCTGGGTCCAGCTGGAATTCAGCTGGACTGCCTCATTTACAGTTCCATAATCCAGCTGGAGGTGGACTAATTTTTGTCTGGGTCGATGATTATTAGCGGACATAATGTCTCCAGAGTTAAAAACGGGAATAACCTTTGCGTGTATCCAGCCTCTATAGATAGTAATCCCTGGTCCAGACCTTGTTCGAATAATAGCTGCAGTAGAATACTGGAGGTAAGTAAGCTTCAGTAGCTTGGACGTAATACCGTCACTTCCCGAACTAGAAGAATCGGAGAGGTTAAGTATAAGCTGCGTAATTCCGGTGGGAGTCGACGCTTATCTGATTGAGAAATAAACTGTTATGGCTATCAAATACCGGGAGTAAAAATGAATCTTCGATAAAAACCTCGCAAAACATTTATCAAAAAGAAATTGCACTTTCAAGGTCAGACAACGGGTTCCCATGATCATCAGTAAGACCACGTAGAGGCATTCAGTTTTTCGGAGGGCTAATGATTTTCCGCAACTTCCTAGGATTAGAAAATGTGCAACCGAGGAATCTACGTTTAGCGTTTTCGATTGTTCGTCTAGATGGTGTAGAATGTTAAAACAATGTATCCCATGGATTGGTAGTGTTTACCGTTTTTGCTCTAGAATCAAGTCGTTTTTTTTTAGTATTTAAAAGATTATTTAACTGCCAATAAGCCAATGTTCTTAAATGCTAGGTGTTCTTTTTTCTTTTGGTACAAATAGATTTTGACTTTCCAAAAGCCTGGCTTTGATCAAATTCCAGTTCTCCTCCACTCATCTTAAACCTAAGGACCCTTGAAAGTCCTGTAAAAACGTTTCAATGGTTGACATGTTTTGAGAAGAATTTGCTCTAGCATAGTAAAAAATCTGCTTTTTATCGCAACATTTTTCATGAACACCAATGTTTTCATATACTAAGACATTTATATAATCACGTATCGCTTCTCCGACGTAAACAAATAATAATGTCACGGGTGGTGATCAAAGCAACAATAAATAAACAGGAACAAATAAACTTTTAATGGGGCGAACTTGTGCCCAACACAAAAGATGAATAGAAGATAACAACGGAGCATCGCGGGCGTTGAAGTCGGCGTGACAACGGAATCGAGCGCTGGGGCGAGGCTGACCGTGGCTTGCCACGCGGACTCCCTTTTGTACACGTGGGCTTCTGGAACAATCGGCGTAGAAGGTTCGGTGCGTAGAACATTCTATCCTCGAATCAGCCAACACGGTTCTCGAATTTACCAGAACATCAGATTACAGAGTGAACAAAAATCTGTACCCGCAGCCAGGCATCGAACCTTGGCTTTTTGTGTGGAAGGCAAGTGCGACAACTGTTAAGCCACGTGCGCGCTGCCTACTTGGTCATCTGCGCGGGCGGCAATTTTAGGCCAGAGACCTATGTTTAAAATAAACCAATAATTGAGTTCTTACGTGTTGGAACTAACACAACTTGTTCGGGCAACAAGATTTGCAAAGGTTGATGAGGTCTCTACGCTCCGAGGTATTTCTGCAACTACTATCAGGCACACATTCAACCCAATCAATTCCAGGATAATTAAAATCACCCCCAAAAAAACACAGAACACTGAAAATAACGCAATGAAAAAAAAAAAAAAAAAATTCAGAGCCCTATGCAAATTCTGAATGAACATGACATCCGCGTCTGGAAGTCTATAACAAACGCCTTAAGATATGAGAACATGCAAACTTCACTCGAGCAAACCATATTTCAATACCAGTCTCTAAATCAACAACTTTCCAGGAGAAACATTTTTGAATTTCCAGACGGACTTCACTTCCTCTAGATAAATATATCTCTTTTCTGTGAGTATTATACTCACTCTGTATCGAAAGTTGCTCAGTTGTCATAGAGTATTACCCGAAAGCCACGTTTCGGCACCTAGAATAATATGAGGGCAGTATATTCTTCAATAGCATTATTAAACTCATCTTGATTGGACAAGAGACGCCGGAAAATGGCAGTGAGGAACTTTAAATGGCTGACCTTACTGATGCAAATACAAAGTGCAGCGGACCGCCCTTTTATTAATGCTTCTGTTCCTGCTTTAATATCTTCTATTTGCAATGAACCTTTTCTTTTTTTCGTAAGCCTCTACTTAAATGCACCCCCCCCCCCCCTTCCCTCTCCTAGCCCTGCTTCCCATCCTCGCCATTTTCGGAGGGCATCGTCCCGCACGACCAACATATTGAGCACCCATCTTTGCACGTATTTTGTCTTTTTGGCAATTCTTTTTTGAGTATCGATAGTATGGGGCATAAAAAACAATGAAAACCGATACAACGGCATGATGCCCCTGTGTTCCGACGGGCGGAGGCATATTGGGCTGCCCTTCAGTTTTATTTCACGGACAATTCCCAAGACCGCGCTCGCGTTACTAAAAAAAGGGGGAAAACAGCGGAGAGGGAAATATGGGAAACGGGGATGCAGACTAAATCGACCCTAGAAACTTATAGAAAATGTAAGATGAATATCGCCAAGGAAAGTATCTATGACGATTACAATTGGGAAGGATCGTTGTTTTCTGAGGCTAGGACAGGGGCGTTACAAAGTAGGGTGTACAGAGCGAAATATCAGGACATAGATACGGTGTGTGGGGCATATGTCAAGAGAAAAAGGAGACGGCTGAAAACTTCATTCTTTACTGTGCTGTAAAGTAGTAAGTGTTCAGCAGCCTGCAGTGGTTCAAGGCGATACTGATTTAGTAAAGTCTTTGAGCTTTAAAGGCAGCGATGGAAAAATAGATGCTGGAAAAGCGGAGATCATCAAGCGCAGGTTATCGGACCAGTGGCATAAGTCGAGGGAAGAATGAAGTTTGGTGGATAATGGTAAATGACGGCTTCTGCTTAGTAGCGATATGATATTATTTCGCCCTTCTTCATTGATTACGACTTTAATCGAAGATTAGTTAATTTGAATTAGATGCTTTGGCTATCTGGCGCGAAAGCCACCACCCGATTTAAAGGTTTCAGCCGTATCCATCGATCCACCCGTCCATCCATCCCGGTCCATTGTTCGGATTTCTTTTCCCTTCGTTTTGTCGCACTCTCTTGTATAATCTGCACCTACTGCGCTAACAGGGCAATTTGCACACACGCACACGAGAACAGACAGGCGCACCATCGCATAAGATTTATCTCTCGATGAATTCGAGCTCGACGCAGGCTTCTCGACGTGGAGAACTTAGATTTAAGAGAGGGCGCAACTTAAACCATAGGGAGCGTTTGCAATTTATTGGCGGACGCCTCCTTCACCGACTGATCGCAAGTGCGCATGAGCTGCGTTGTCAGTTGGCGATGAGAAAAGAGGGAGGGAAAGCGGCTCAGATGCTCGCAGACTATCAACGAACGCGTTCTGCACCTTCTCGCAGCTGGTATTGAAAACGCGACCTAAAAATCACGTGACCCTGATCGAGCCGTTGGAATCACTCTAAAATCTGGGCACATTAGCTCGACGTAGCGTGCCTACATATCAGAGTGTTCCCAACTGCTCGATCGGGTGGTCACGTGGTTTATGGGCCGCGTTTGCAATACGAGCTGCGAGGAGGTGACCAAAGCGTTGATCGTCCGCAGAAACGTCTCCGCCTTTCCGCCTGCTTTTCTCCTCGCCACCCGACAGCGCAGCGCATGCGCACTAGAACGATTAAACGCCGCAGGAGGCGTCCGCCATATAATCGCAAACGCTACCTTTGGTTTAAGTTGCTCCCTCTCCTAAATCTAGGCTCCCTAGCTCGACCGACCGACTCGCAAAGAGCGAGTGGCCCCTGGCGGCGGACAGCAGGGTTTCCGGTAGAGCAGAGAGGAGAGAGATCCGCCCAAATATATCGCGGGGGCTTTAATCGCACGTGTTCTGCTGCGCCACCGCAAATGACAGCGCTGCCAGACGCAGCTGGCTCCGTATGCGGTACGAGCAAGGGCGACGTAATGGGAAAGGTTTGAAGCGAGAGTGGGGAGAGATCAGATTAGGCGGTTATGAAACGGGAAGACCGCGAGGATGCGCTGAAAGGGGCGGCGCTGAAACGGTTGTCCAGCGCTCGGGAAATTGGCAGGAAGCTAAAGATAACGCGGACGGTATACGTACACGCTTAATTTTCTCGCAGGTGAATTGTCGGCGGGGTTCCCAGCGGTGAAAGTTCTGACCGCGGCACATTGTTTATATTGTAAATTTCATCGAAGGTTCAACAATTGACAGCTTTAGTTTTTCACTGAAGTCGTTAATGAGGGGGGGAGAGTACCTTACTGTACTTCGTTCTCCCCTAAGCTGATAGAGCGCAGGGAGCCACGCGCTCGCCGGACAATTTCAACCGCCTCCCTCTCATCATCTGACGCCGTTCTCTCCGCGTGGGTATGGGGGAGAATGTGATCACGTGGCGAAAGATGTGCGTATTACTGGTCCAACGAGCACGTATACCTTCCACGATACAGTCAGCTGAGGGGTGAACGGAGTATAGGGGTTTTTACCTACTTTACTAGGGCGTCGGGGGACAGTTTAAAGGGCAACTCCGCTTAATTTCAAAACTTTTGAGATAGTGGCCGATTTTGCTTTTTGAAGCACTTAAAAACAATCCCCGATCCTTTGTTTCGCGAAAAATAAAATATTTTTCGTGTAATTTTACTCTAGCCATGATCACAAACCGAAACCGAAACGGTGGCAAAGCCGGACAACATTGTATATTCGGCATCACTAAGCATGTACACCCACGTGATATACAAGGGGAAGAAGGAGCTCCCCTCTTATCAGGATCCTCCTTTGTGCCTCCTGGATTAGCACAGGCGTCGCTATTCTCCTCCCAGAAGATTATAGAAGATTAACCTGTCACTCAAAATTCTTACAAAAGCAGCTTCCCTCTCTTCCTTTTAGTCGAGCGCCGGGCCGGCCGAGAGCGTCACTCACGTCTCTCACGGCGCTGGGTGCCACCCGTGCTCTCCCCGGGAAAGAAAACAAAATTGAAAAAAAAAAAGAAGCTGCACATGCTTGATGACGTCACGAACGTGCCGGGAGAAGGAATTTGGAGGAAGCGGAAATGCAGCCGGGCAGTGTTGTCTGGCCCACACGTCTCATCCAAAACCAGCGGATTCGTGCTTGTCAAACTTTGACAGCGATTTTAATGAAGTTCTAGGCGGAATTCCGTCGTAATATTTGCCATGGGGGATTTGTAGATGATAACAAAAAGAACTGTATAGTTTTGCACTACTGGAAAAGAAGCGGAGTTGCCCTTTAAGAGTTCATGGGAAGCTCCTCAAGTATTTGCTAAAACAATCGGTGACAACGTGAAGAAAACATGTGGACGTTATTGCGCGACGTGAAGCCATTTACAACTATTGGACCGGCCCTAATCTTTTCACAAAGTTGTACAAAATTTGTTTCATAACTTTTTTTTATGCAAGTTGTAGTGTCGGCCTGCGTTTTTCTTGGTGCGAAAGCAGCTCAATGCATGCGAACAAGATCAAGACTCAGCGAGATGACAGTTTTAATAATCTACGCTACCAAACATAATTGAAGATGCGTATGGTTAACAGTGAACAACAGAAGCTGAAAACACCACAGAGCCCTCATTTTAATGTCATATATATATATATATATATATATATATATTTATTTATTATTTCGGAAAGCCAGAAAACGATCTCCTTGCTGTGCAGCGATTTTTGTACACTTGATCTGGCTCCGGCAAACGGGGTTTGTAAAACCCCTATAAAACTAAACAGCATAGTTTGTTGATAAAATGTTCTTGAATATTTAAAGCGCAGTCATGTAAAATAGAAAACACAACAGACATGACAACGTGTCTGTTTGCTGAACAGCCACAGACGCGAATTTTGCTATCTTTTTCTCGAACGCCACGTTCGATTACATCGAACGTGGCGTTAGACTTAGGTTCATCGCAGTGGCTAAAACTTCGATGTCGACGGCGGCGAAAACTTGCGTTGCGGACGTCGGCACGAGAGGTGCCAACTTCATTTCACCAACTCCTTCTTTTTTTCTTTTTTTTTTTTTTTCTTGTCGCAGACGATGTAAACGTTTTGTTCAGTGCTAACAAGCTTGGGGGGGGGGGGGGGGGGGGGGGGTAGTTTTAAGAAAGTCAATGCTGTTATTCTGTCAGGTTTGAACAAATCTTTATTAATAGCGCAACATCCATCAACTTTGCCTGAGGTTAATGCTATCTGAAACCAATTTAAGCTTTTTGCAACGCCTGAAGAATATTGCCCAGGGCACAGTTTAATTTAGAAAAACACAATAGCTTTCCAGCAAAAAGAATTTTCGCCAGTAACAAATAAAAACAAAAACTAACCTTGAGTCGCATGTATTGGCGTGGAGCAGTCAACGCTCTGAACAGTACGACTTCATGCGTATTCGCATCAACGAAAATAATTGAAACTTCCCTCAGAGATGAAAGGCATGACGGTCTAGTTTTGTAGCGTAAGCTACACTAGCCGAGGTTGAGTAGTTTCGCGTGGCTCCTGGAGAGACGTGCTGCGCAGTGCGCGAGGAGCAGTGACGGAACGGGCAGGACTGGTATGGCTACAGTGTACTAGAATACTTGGTATGGCGCCTAGGTCAGCCCCCGATGCACGCGCCGCGCGCATGCACCCGCTCGAGTTCATGGCTCGCGCTGTCCGGTTGTTCTGGGCGGCAGCTTGGTTGCTTGATACATAGCAACACGGCGCACAGCTGGCGCAAAAAAAAAAAAAAAAAAGTCAAATTTGGGGGTTTTACGTGCCGAACCAACGACGGGCATCTGGCACGCCCGAGCGGAGGACTGAGGATTAATTTGGACCACCTGGGGATCTTTTGACGTGCAATCAAAAGCTCGGTTAAGGGGTGTCCAAACAGGACACTACAAAACGCACGACTCCGACAAATCGTGAAAATTGAAGCGGGCGCGAAGCGGGCGCGTCCGCTTCAATTTTCACGATTTGTCGGAGTCGTGCGTTTTGTAGTGTCCTGTTTGGACACCCCTTTACACGGCGCCTCCTCCGCAATAAGAGCGGAGAAGCCCGAAGTAGTCACATAATACGCATACCGTTTGTGTGTCATTGAAGCAGCAGTAAGCATGATAATCAAGCTAATCCTAGACAGGGGCGGATCCAGACCTCCATTTTAGGGGGGTGGGCGGTTCCTCGGTGTAAAACGGCGGGGGGGGGGGGGGGGGGGGAGGGGAAGTGTTTATATTTTTTGTGGAGTTATCGTTTTTACTAAGCTCTGATAACATAATATTGATCTTGAGAGCTTTTGTATCGGTTGACCTGTCGTGGATGAACTCTGAATTAAAACCTTTCGGGTGACCACGCTAGAGGTAAGTATCTAGAAAATTGTGGTGGCACTATCCGTTCTGAAACTTGGGTTTCAGACCGACACTAGGTGAGCAGTCGATTTAGGGCAGCTTAAAGACATTGCCTTGGCAGACATTCTGGTTGGAGCTAGTGCTCAACTGCTGCGGCAACGGGAAGAGCGGCTTAAATCAAAGGAGCAAGTACGTTGCAAACAAGCGACAAAAATGGCCCGGCGGCTTCGACGCTGCTCGCGGTGTCAAAACACTGTTGACGCAGCGAGCGAAACAAACGCTGCCAGGCAAGCTCGTCGGTTGTTCGCCGTATATTTGGAATGTCCAGAGCGCAGCACATGCGGCATTGCCAACCCAAACTCGTGTTTTCACGTGTTCTGGATGCAATTCGAGAGAACGAAAGCGAATAATTGTTGAATAGTATTGAAAGCATGTTGCAGTTCGGCAACTATAACTTTTAAGCTTAGACAAGACTTTAAACCAGCAATGGATCCTTCCAAATTATATTCAATTGCACTTCGTCTGGATATTTTTTGTATGAAAGGAACAC
This sequence comes from Ixodes scapularis, assembly GCF_016920785.2. Lineage (NCBI taxonomy): Eukaryota > Metazoa > Arthropoda > Arachnida > Ixodida > Ixodidae > Ixodes > Ixodes scapularis. The sequence goes on from NW_024609835.1 coordinate 41,841,069, forward strand.
ATGTTTCAGGGTAGTTAGCTCATTCGTCAGGGTCGAGAGGACAGGTGCAGAGATATGATGGGGCAGAACGGGTGTCCGGTCGGCGAATCTCAACTGGACTAAAGGCCGATCACGACTGCAGCAACTGCAGCATGGATGTTTGGGAGTCGGCTCGTTTTCCCCAAGTCCCTAGGTGGGGAATTCGAAGCCGCAGTTGGAAACCAGCAAGCCCCGCCTCTGTTCCATTCGATACACACATATTCGCTCCTGCAAAGCCGCGCGAAAGCTCTGCCGTCAATCCACAGAAGCCGCGTTTAACTCGAAAAGTAAAGACGGCGCCAAGGGGAGACAAGGAGTAGTGGGCGCCTTTCCTAAAATATGTCCCGCCACCCTAAGTTGAAACAGCATTGTATACAAATAAATGCCTACGGCATCGGCTTGAGGACCCCGTGTAAGCAGCCTCCAGCCTTTAGAGTGCTCCTACCGTTTATCTTTCTTTTATTAGCTTCCCGCCATGAGAAGTCGTACCGCAGGCAGTATGAAGTTCATTAGAGGAAACATTGCCCCCTTCTGGCGCTCGTCAGCTTCTTTTTGTATTCCGCGCTGTGGCGCTGATCCTCAGTGAGGGATGGAAGGGAGGACGAAAGCGGACTTATTTTTAAGCCAAGGTCGTGGGGAAGTCCGGAGCGTCTTCAGGAGAAGCTCAGACCCAGACTACACTGTAACCAGCTCTAGCATTTGCTTCCTGCGTCGATTGCTTCCGTTTTTTCTTCGAGCTGACGAAGAACCCCGGGGGGGGGGGGGGGGGGGGGGGGGGGGGAAGTTGCCTGGCGAGGCGTTTGGGGGGGGGGGGGGGCGATCGCCCCCACCGCCCCCCCCCCCCCACCCCCCCCCTTGGATCCGCCACTGATCCTAGACAACCAGGAAAGCTAATAACCAGCTTAACTCATCGGATCCCGAAGTAGTCACATAATGCGTATCCCAGGTGAAAATATGAAGTGGTATTTCAAGTGGTACCTTTTGCTTTCAAGTGGTGCCACTTGCAAGTCAAGTGGCACCACTTACAAGTCAAGTGGTGCCACTTGCAAACCAAGTGGCACCACTTGGGCTTCAAGTGGTGCCACTTGGGCCTCAAGTGGTACCGCTTGGGTTGCAAATGGTGCCACATAAGCTTTAAGTGATACGGTTTGGTTGCAAATGGCACCAGTTTGCAAAATCACACATATCACTAATAAAATAAGTGAAAGTTGTTGCTCAATCTGAAAAAAAAGTTTCAGGTGTCTTAAATATGTTGTTGTTACAAAAAGCCAAATTCAAATATTTTGACAGGATTTCACACATGTATACAGTGTGACAGAGGTCTATGCATATTGCATAGACCTCAGTGGGTATCCATCCAGGGCGTTTCCCTGGATGGATACCCACAGACCTCGGCTTTGAATCTTTATATAGTGTGAAGCTGCCGACCCATTGCAGTTGGCTCGGCATCTGGAGGCGCTGGTGCGCTTGGTGACAATACTTGGACAACTCGGATACCGCTTGCCCGCCGGAACTTCCCGATGCACTCAACACTGGATACTGTGCTTGTGCGTGCTGTGTATGTGTTCCGTGCACGGTGTTTGGTGACGACGCCTGGACGACCGTGTGCGCCACCGGAATTACCGCTGCGCTCACCACTGGACTCTACAAAAGTATTTCGCGTGATGCCCTTAGCCGTTACAAGCGAGAGGTCGTCACGATTTCAGACTTAGTCCGCTTGGGTCTGAAATCGCGACGATCTCTCGGCTAAGGGCATAGCACGAAATTCTTTTGTAGTAGAGTCCAGTGGTGAGCGCTGCGGGAATACCGGCGGTGCACCACCTGGGTCTAAAATTGGGGCTGGATTTAAACTGGTGCCCCAATTTTGGGTTTTGGGTTGCTAACTGGTGCCATTTGTAACCGGCATTTTTCATTCCGGCCTGTATCTGACATTTTCGTACGGGTTGAGCTTGAGCAACAAGATGTCTCGTCATCCCTACACAGGCAATGAGAATCGCCGGAGAACGAATCACGAGCCAAGAAGATAACGAATCACGCTCAACGTTTTTAAAGCCGCCATTTGCCACGTGTACCGCGTGTACCCGTTTGGGGTGTGTGTCTTCATTGTTATATTTTCATATATTCGGATAACTTCGTCTTCTTTGCTGTGTGTTAATTCACTTACTTCTTCTTCATCATCATCATTTTTGAATAAAGAGTCTCATGAGAGCAGCACAGGTGACTGGACGTTCCTTCCCGTCCCGCCCGGTCCACCGAGGACTCCAGATTCTTTTGAAGACGGTATATGGACGGCGGACTCGGCATCAAACTTCCTCAAGACATTTTGAGTGAACCGGGAAGTCGGAAATTTTCTGGGAGCGATGGAACCCGCTCTTCGAATGTTTCATGGGGGCATGTGGTGCTCACGCACTGCCCTCGGAATTTCGTCGGTACCTGCTGCGCCAATGCCTGGGAGTGGAGGGTCAACCGGTCTTCGACATATGGCCTTCATCTCGAGGTGTCGCTGTGCCGTCGCCAGCAACGACGTCAGTGGCATCCGCTTCTAGAACTCCGACGAGAGACGTCTATCAATTGGAGGCTGTCGACACCCTCAGCGCGTATTATGAAAAGTCGTGCCACATGGACCTGGAGCGTCATCGGTTCCGCTAGCGTTATCAACAGCCCGAAGAACCATTGTCGGATTAATAGACTACCCTACGGGACTTGGCAGTTCTGACCGTTGCGACCAATCGGGGCACCACCATCGGCTCCTATCAAGCAGAAAAAATAATGAAGTAGACCAAACCAACCTAGGGAGGCCTAAACCAACCATGGTAGCCAAAGGCATGGCGCCAGCGATTTGGGGTCGCGTGGGACTTGCCTGAACGACTTATGGGGGCAAGGTGGCACCGAAGGACAGACAAAAGCAAAATGTGGTGGTCCGGAAGGAACTGAGTCCCTTCAAAGTTGGCCTCGTCATAGCTGTAAATGGGTTCAATCTGTTCAATCATATGACTGTATCCCCATGAGTTGTTAATAGATTAGTATTTTTTTGTTGTCTTTGCATAAACAGTGCAACACTGGAGACACCAGAGCAAGGTGCCTGTTCAGCAAGTCATCACTAACGTGTCGACAGTCCTCTCACAAAAGACCCAGGACTCCCGAAAAGCTCTGAGGCACCTGGGTTTTGAGGATTTTTAATTTTCATCGGCCCAAGTACTTCTGCTCTTCAAGCACTCTCAACTGCAAAATAAAAGTAAGAAAGACTAACATCTGTCTTTGTGCATCTATATGACAATGGTACCACTAGCAAGTGGCTTATTGAATAGGTACCATTTGCAAGTGGTACCACTCAAAAGTGGTACCCCTTGCGAGTAGTACCATTTCCTAGTGGTACCTGTTCAATAAACCACTGGCAAGTGGTACCACTTTCAAAAATTTTCACTTGGGATACCGTGTGTGTTTGTCATTGAATTAGCAATAAGCATGATAATATCGAGCTAATAGGCCTAGACAACCAAAAAAGCTAAGAATAACCAGCTGAACCTAAGCTTACGCTACGTACATCCTGGCATAGCCGAGCTAAGCCACAGCAATTTTTTGTCATCGTTGGGTGATCGGAAGTCAGAAAACAATAAAGTTTTAGAATCGCACTCAGTGGCAGAGCGCCCATGCCGTGGAAATCATTGAGATCATACTGGAAATGCTGAGAAACCGAAAGTCAAGATCGTCAAGAATCCCAAGATACTTTACGTTACCAAGATGGCCGCGTGCACAGTGCTGCCAGACCATCAAGCAGTTTCGCATATCATCTCTAAAAATCGCGTGACTTGGCCTAGTGCCACTAAATAGTGGCTCTAACTTGGCCTATGAGCATTCCATTTCAAGACAAATCTATCCGTTTAATTTTGGTGTCAATTTGTGTCCGATAAGCAGCAGAACCACTAGCAGAACAGTCTTCCGCTCTTTTGTTCATGGACCAGGATCTTCTCGCCAAATGCCTTGAGTCACTCCGACTTTTCACTTGTCTCGTCACCACAAGAAAAATAAAAGAATTGAAAATAATGTTAAAGAAACCTTCACGTCTTGTACAATAAAAAATTAATAAATCCAAGAAATAAAATTATCATCATCATCAGAACTTAGCGACTTTTCGCTGAAACTGGCGACTTTTAGGCCGCGCCTGACGACTTCGCCCCCTCCAAAAAAAAAAAGTTTGCAGCACTGGCGGCGATTTCGGCGTAACGTTATTTGCTTTAGCAGTTCTTTGATGCACGTTCGAGTCATTTACAACCAAAGCATTGTTCCTGCTGGAAAATTTGGTATCCCACGTAAGTATGCAGCTGGTTTAGACAGCATACTTGCAGAGTTTCATCAGTCTCATTCAGTTTCACAGACGGTCTTTGTCAGCTGCCGCTCTGGTGCTTTCGGAGCGTGCTTTCTCTGTTTTGGAAGTTTCATGCTAGAGCAACTGGGCTGTTCCACTCGCACGCATTATTTGTAACGCTATGTCTTAAGCACGACTTGCTGTCCAACGGCACTTTTGTGGAGGGTAAAGTGCCGTTCGAGCCGGTGTGTTCTGTTTGGCAGGAGCCCTTTAGAAAACGTTACCTACAGTTCGCGCTTTCTGGGAAGTGCAGACAAATAGCGAGTTCGTTTCACGGCACTCGTGCCACCGCGTGCCCACTCGCAGCGTGGAGCGGGTTCTTTTCGGCCGGCACTCCACGAGTGGTTGCACTCTCCGAGTTCATTTCAGCGCCGACATCCCACGCGTGCATGCACTTTCTGTACCGAGGAAATCAAGCGTACGCCAAAGCGCAATCCCGTCATGCCCCGCTCCGGCGAGCAGCGAGGGCAGACGACAAGGGGTCGTCTGCTACGATGTGTCATTCGTAGGAACCGAAAGGAAAAAAATAGATTTTTTTTTATAGAAATCATGTCCCGCGGGCAACGCAATCAAACGCGAGCTTTAATTGTGAGCGTCTGCTATTTCACGAAAGAAGCAATTGACGACCCGTGCTTTATTTGCAATTTTTTAGTCGCTTTGTTGCCGTACAGACGCAGAAATATAACAGTGTGCAAAGAAATGCTCAAAACAAACACATCAGCGGCCCCCAAGATCTTTGTCACTATCTGTGTGCCGGTGAAAAATTGAACATTTGTCGACGAAGATCCCCCAGCAGAAACCTGTGACTGCCTAATACGCATCCGAGAAAGCTAAACATAGTGACTTGGGGCTTGGGCAACATCATATGTTTAACATTTGCCAACGTCGGCTATCTTGCCCCGTCGTATTTTGGTTAAAGGAGCTGTGCAACGATTTTAACGTTGAAAGAATTGGCATCTTCTGCTTTTGATATTGTTCACCTTGTCACAAATGACAGAAAACACACCTCCTTTTATCGAAATGTTGTGATTCCGCCGCGTAATAGCGAGGCAAAACTTAGAATATTCCCCGATTTGCAGCCGCGAGCGGCGGCCATGAGAAACACGCGGCATGACGTCAATGGGGAATCTTCTAGAAAGATTGCAAGTTGTGCGAATACCTGTTCGATAAAAGGTAACTTTTCTATAAATCTTGTCGTTCTAACATGTATATAAATGCGTCAAAAACCTGGTATCATCGACAAAACTTTTATTATATGGAGTTTTAGTGGCGCCATCTATCCAAGGTCCACAAAACCATCAGCTCTATCGGCTACCGCAAACAGCCGCCAGAAGCCGGAGGGGGAGGGGGACAGGGCCGGACAAGTTTTCGCCACATTGTTCGCGCGGCGCCCGCCAGCACGTGGTCACGCGGTTGCGAGCGGATGAGTTCTCGCTGCTCACTGATGGCTCTAAAGAGAGAACTTTACCGGAACCCTGCGCCTACCCCATCAACGTCACTGTGCACGTGACCCGGAAGACGATGTACGAGCTGAGAGGTGGCAAAAACCTGGATCTTTTTAATTTGTTTAAATAAAAACTAGGGTATCCAGGCAAAATCTGTTTTCTGTAGTTCACTCCAGAAGTGTCAGGCATCAACTTCCACAATGATTTAAGCAAAGCCCTGAAATTGTTGCACAGCTCCTGTAAGGAAGCTCTCGTTCTCGACGCCCTCATCAAGGCTAAAATCTGATCCACCTGTAACTACGATCGAAATCGAAAGTCTTACAAAACGTTTTGCTGGATATTCCAACAGACTAGTTTTAAATTGTACCCTTTCAGTGGTTCAGGGATAATACCATGCTCAAACGGATCAAGCTTCTGCACGGACAGCATCATCAGTTTTCTCCAGTGTAAACCCCAGCTGCTTTGTAGTCAGCTGGTTGCTCAAATTTACGCCGTCTCTAAATATCTCTTCACCAGCCGAGTTGCTTGAAGTCATCGCAAATAAAAACTACAGGTTGCAGCGACCAACGTTTATAGATAAACGTTGGTAGCGACTGCACTCTCGCATTCCCAACCTGCACGTCGAACAGAAAGGCGCTAATTTCAGTTTGAGATCGGTACACTTTCTACAACATAGATGGCGGCAGCATCAGTCTTCTGCACCTGGTGCATTTGGCAAATTTGTTTGAAGCCAGTTCTTTGTGCGACACTCCGCGAGTGGGATATATTCTGGGAGAGAACTCGAACGGTGCCAGTGCGTGTGAAACAAACTCGCTAAAAGTATGCTCTTGTGACTGGGCAACTGACGTTTCTCGATGGATGGATAAATGAATGTTAATGGGTATACCCTTCGTAATGGGCGGTAGCTTGCGCTACCTAGCCTAAGTCTAACAAGACAAACAGCTACACGGGACGGAGTTCCAATTTTCTGCTGTCCCGCCTGTCCCAGCTATGCTAGTTAGTTGTGCATCACTCAATTTTCCCTAGATAATTTCCACCAATCTTCTAATCGCCTCTTTTTGACTGTGATCCTTTTTTATTCCGTCCTTCCATCATCACCAGCAAAACCTAGGGCCCCAGCCAAATCTCTTACCCCTTCAGGGAGGGCAGGGCGAAGCCCCGTGCAATTCAAAACCAAGTGCTCTAGTGCTTCACTCTCATTATGGCAGGCAGCACATAAGGTGTCTATCTCCTGAAATTTAGCCCTATACGTCCTCGTCCTCAAAACTCTTGTTCTCACCTTAAACATTGAAGAACTTCCCAGTGAATTGTCAAACACATTTTTCTTTATGTTCTGTACATTGTTACAGCTTACTTTTCCTGCTTTCTTACCTCCCACAATTGACCCCGTAAGTGACGACGTCACAACATGGCATCTGGGTCCAAACAAACCGTTGCTAGGGACGTTGCTATGGACTAATGCATGGAGACTCCACATGCGGCTAGAGTTTTGCTTACAAGTAAGTAAATAATTTTTTGTAAGTAACCTAACTTCTTGATATCTAATTATGAAGATGTTCTTGTCGTCTCAGTGTCGTATTGCAACACTGAAAGCCATTTCCGAAGTATTACTGTCCGCTTTGCTTTGGTAGCAGACGACACAATAGATTTGCTGGCCTCTGTTGCAGCGGGCGTCTTCATTGAATTGCGTCGGTAAACAAGCGACAAAAACAAGTGCATTGCCGTGGCCGTAGAGGCCTCCGCAATGTGCGTTTTTTTTTTTTTCTGTGAAGAGCCCAATTTAGTTTAGAGAGGTGAAAATGCCGTAAAATCAAACCACGTCATGCAGATCATTTACGACGACGACTTGAAGTGCATTACCGGCGTACTGCAAGCCAGTATGAGAAACAAATCGTATGCCGTCAAGGTAATTCATTTATTATTATTATTATTATTATTGAGGTTGTCAGGTTATTAAAGAATTCCATGTCTATCGCGATTTTTCAGTAACCATTGCAGCGATGGTTACAACCAGGTACGACGCACCCTTACATAGCGCGAGTCCACAAACAAAATTTGGGATCTCGACCCATTGCCTGAAGTGCTTTTATCACGGGTCCTATACAATCTTTTAGCAGACGATCATCTCGATCGACGCCCGGACTTTCGATAAACCATATTTTGCATTGCACCCCTCTGTGAATTCTTTTAAGTTACTGAAATCATTATATTTAGAGCAAATGCAATATCAGAATATCGTCCTTATTCACACGATTCAAACGACGGCGCCGGCTTGGCCTGCCGGCGTGTGGCAGACGGCATACTTCTTGCATTCGTCGTCTGCTGCAGGCCTCTTGAGGACCGGAAGTTGCAGTCGTAAATATTTCAGAAACAAGCGATTATTGGCAGACTTCTGTCGCAACATATATGACATTCAAGCTTTCTATATCTGTGATTTTTAGAAGTGTAAATCCTACTCCTGATTTTTGAACGGTCGTGTTTTCGTAGCGAAACCTGTAGTCGGTTGCAAGCTAAGAAAAAACCGGAAATGCCTCTCAGAGGAAAATGTAATCCTACGCCGACAAACGCCAGCCAATCGTTTTCATGACGTCACAATTCCGTGGACCAATCGCAATCTTTTTGAAAAAAAAAAAAAAGCTCAACATGGCTGCTGGCCTTAGCAATGCGACGCTAGTTTCTCGTGACAATTATTCTGCTTTTTTGCACAGTGTTTTACGTGCCCGAGGTTACGCCACGAATTCTTAATGGTATCGGCTTGCGTTTGCAGCAGTTTTTGCACGACAACGTGAGAATCCAGCGACGCTATCGCCAACGAAAATTTCGAAGCGGGCGCGAGGCTTAGCACTGCTGAGAGGTGAGAAGACGGTATGTTAGACAGTATCTTGGACAGAAAATGAATTGGAAAGACGGTACATTGGACATGACTTTCTTTCTTTACTAAACAGCTATTTCGTTGACAAAAACATATTCTAACTTATTTAAAGGTCCTGAATGAATGAATTAAATAAATATTGTAGTAGTTTAAGACATGTTTCCTGGAGGAAGAAAAAGATACGTTGCTAGCGAACTACTTTCTCGACGGCGGAGGCACTTCAGATAGGCGCAATGCGCTTTTGGGTGGAGCTAAAAGATTGTTCTCAGGTTGCATCCGACTATAGCCACATGTATTTGTCCATAACAACGACCCTAGCAACGGTTTGTTTGGACCCATGACGTCACACTTACGGAGTCAATTTTTTTCTGCCTCTTTCACTCCCTTTTCCACTGAAGTAGTCTGCTGAGCCCCATCACTATAGTGTGTAGGTATTTAAATATAAGCTTTCGGGTTTGGCTAGTCCATTTTGTGTTTCAACTTTTCATGTATAGATACTTAAATACCTTCCGTGCGTATCGTGTATCATCCATTTCGGTCAACCTCTGTCCAAATTTCAACTTACTATTTGCCTCTTTGCTCTCAAAAGACGACTAGCCCATGTGCCCCTGTACACCTTCATTTGTTGCTTTCCATGTGCTCCCAGTGCCAATCTGCCTATGCTTTTTTGTTTAATTTCTAATCCTGATCGAACCTCGGATTTCATGCACAGTACCCCATTGTTAAAAGACAGTCCTGGTACCATCATTCCTTTCCATATACCTCTGACCACTTCATATCTATTATAGTTCCATAGTGCCTTGAGCATCATAACAGGTGAATTTCATTCCCCTTTTCTTCTCGTGTTCCTCTAGATATTTCCTTCCCTCATTGAGCCAGACTCCCAGATATTTGTCTTTTCCTACATGGTCTATTACAGTGTCTTGTATCCTCAGGTGTTCCCTCTTTTCGTCTTTAAACAGCATTACTCCAGACCTGTCACTACTAAAACTCGTTTTCAAGGTGTTCCATTCCTCTCCACATACTGTAAAACCCTTAATTTTCGTGAATTGAAAAAATGCAAAATTTAAGGGCACGCCAAAATTTTGATTTGTAACAGTTTCAATGCAGGCGTCTGGAATTTGCAAAATTTAGTGCCACGATTATGTCCTCTGTGACTGATTCACGAACAATAGGGGCCGCGAAAATAAAGGGTTTTACAGTATTCGAGCTAGTTCCTGTAACGTATCCTGGTTATCTGCCATAAGTACTATGTCGTCCGCATACATCAATTCTGGTATTAACTGTACTATATTTCTCCCTCCTTCGATATAACTCTCATCAAAACCTAAGTTGCTCTGCTCTAATTTCTTTTCCATTTCACTGAGATATATCATGAAGAGTAGAGGTGACAGTGGACAGCCCTGCCTGAGCCCTCTTTTTATTGCTGCAGGTTGTGTAGTTTCTGCTTCCCATGTTATAACTACCTTATTGTCTGTGTACACCTACTGAAGAAACAACCAAATTTCCATCTAAGTTATACTTCTTCAGCTGACCCAGAGTTTCTCCTGGCTCACATTATTGTATGCTCCCTTGTACTCAATCATTGGGTACCTGCCCTCCCATAATTATTTGACTAATCACATGCCATAACTTTCATTTGCTTGTTTTCCCTAGTGACCTAATGAGCTGCATGGGTATGTCATCCGGGACTAGTGCTGTACTCGCCGGGAACTTACTTTCTGCCTTATCCCATTTTCTTGTGGTCGTCTTCATTGTTGTACTATTCTGCTCCTCCTCTACACTGCTGCTGTTAGTGCTATCCACTGTCCACATCTGCTTAAGCTGGGAGAAGGCCCCTTCGATTGTTTGCCCAATATATTCCTGTGCCTCTTCCCCTTGTACTCCTCTTCCCTCCTGTGTGGTCAGTATGTGTTGGAAACCCTCCATCTTTCTCCCCTGTGCTTTAATGTGCTCCCAAAACCTTTTTGCCACATTCCTATCTTTTTTTTTATTTCCATCATCCACTGCACTCCCAATTTCGGCCTGTATTAAAGCTGATGCCTCCCTTTTCCGTTTTTGGAAGCTCTCCCATCTTGATGCTACTTCAGCTGGCAAGGCTCCCCTTTTCTTTGCCAACCTATGTTCTCTAAATGCCTCTTGGTGCTGCAATATGGCTGCTTTGACCTCCTTATCCTGCCAGTTTTTTGGTTTGTGCCTTTGTTTTTGCTTTCTTCCTTGTTTAATTTTATGCTTCTCTAATTCTCTTTTAAAGATTCCTAGTTGATCCTCGTACGTCCATTTTCTTTCTGGCTGTTTCGATGCTATGTTCACATTACTTTTAGATACTTCTTGTATTCGAGCTTCACTTAGTAGTTTTGACTTACCCTTTCGTTCCTGAGCTTGTGGTTCTGGTTCTGATGCACCAATTTAATCTTAATTCTTTTGTGGTCACTCCCTTTGCTTTTTGTACCTTCCATATTTATTCCATACTTCCTAGCCTGTCATACAGTTTATGGGATATGAGGCAATAGTCTATTGTTGAGTGTGAGTTGTCTCGTTCCTACATTATTTTCCCATCGCATTTTACTTGTTCATTAACTAACACTAGGTCCAGGGTATCACGGAAATCTTCTAGCAACTTTCCAGTTGTATCTGTGAATCCATCAAACTCTTCTAAGTGGTCATTCCTGTCTCCTATTTTAATTATTTCCTGATTAAGGCCAATTTTTTTGATGTTCCTCATTATACATATAAAAAGTTCTGTATTTTCCTCCCTTGAGTCATTTTCTGTTTTCAGGTAAGCAAACCCCCAAAAGAGTGTTTAGACCTGTTGCCCTACCTTTCAGCCATAAATGTTCTCTTCAGCTTTCTTCTTTCTTTCCCAGTCTTGTCCTTTAACTACTTGTGATGCTTTTCAGCATTTGTTAGGGATGGGCAAATATTCGGTTATTACGAATAGCCAATCGAATCCTGTTATATTCGGCATTCGCTTTGAATCGAATTTAAGTATTCGACAATATCGAATTATTCGACAATATTGAATTATTCGACAATATCAAATTGTTTGACAATATAGAATTATTCAACCTTTCTAAATACGTCAAACCCGACTATATCGAACCCGTTTACATCGAATTATTCGTTATGTCGAACAATGTTTGTGCACAGTAATGTTACAGTGATAATATATATCAAAAACTATGGTTACATCAAACAAAAATAGCAGCCGCTAGATATATCGAACTGCCAAGAGCGCCGTTTTGCTCTGCAATCTGGCTTTCCCCCAACGCGTACGGCCGTATTGGGGGAAAGCCAACTTGCAAAGCACGCTAGCTTTTTCTTTTCTTTTTCTTTCGGTTTTTTTTCTATCTTTTGTGGAGGGAGCGGAGAGAGGGTGCTCCGTGCTCCCTCTTCCCACTTCGTCCGCAGAAGAGAGTTATTTTTTCTTTCAAGCAATTGACGCGGCTGCCCGGAAAAAAGAAAAAAAAGAAAAGCCAGCTTCCCACTTCTCTTAGGGGGAAAGCCAACTTACAGAGCAAAACGGCGCTCTGCAGGAGAACGTGCTCCTGCTCGGACGTACTCCTTGCTCTCGGAGCTAATGCGCGAACATAGAAGGCAGCGGCCTCAGCATTTTGGAGTCCATCGATAGCGTAGAAAAATACCGTTACCGCGGATGCAATGAAGAAAAAGCAGCAGAAGCTGCAAGACTACTTCATTGTGCAGTATTTCGGCAGAAAGTGGATTTTTGAGAGTCAAATTCACTAAAACCTTTATATCGAATTACCCACTATATCGAACTGGTAGACTTTTTTCGCGAGTTCGATATAAACGGGTTTGACCTACTCTGGCTTGGATTTCCGGCCAGGTGGCACAAGCTTCCGACCATTTCGTGCTCCTGAATTTAATACAGTTGAAATTAACAGCTACAGTACTTCTAATTCCAAATAAGGGCAAATATAAAACTATAGATTAAACATATCTTGTGGTATTTGTTGCTTGAACTATTCAAACTATTTGATTCAAAATTATTCGGCCAAAATCACGATTCGCTTCAAATTCGATTCTAACCCAAAATCCTCTATTTGCCCATGTCTAGCGTTTGTTATACAGCATGTAAATGAATGCTTTCAAGGCATTTTAGACGGCTCGCAAAAATCGGTTTCTCAGCGCATCGTGCTGCAATTTACTACAGAGGTGCAAGCAGGTGGTGGAAGTGTACTGTGAAAAAAAATCAAAGAAAGAACTTGCTTTGTTCAAAATAAAAAAAGCGAGAACCTGTTCTGGGCAATCTACGCCGCCACTTTGCAGACGATGCACGCATAGAGAGAAGTGCTGCTGACATATGGCGTACACTGCGTCGGGGGTGCGCCTGCCGATTCAAGTTCTTTTGCTAGATCGTCTGCTATCAAACCGAATCAACCGACGCTGCCTCGACGTGGCGTACGCCATCTGTCGGCACCACTTCCTTCTACACGTGCATCTTCAGCAAAGTGGCAGTCGAGGTTGCCCAGAAGATTTTTTTTTTTAGTTTGTTTTTTAAACAATTAAAGTAATTTTTTTTTTTATCCTAAACTTTTACTATTTGCTTCTACCTCCATAGTAAATTGTAGCACGATACGTTGAGAAACTGGTTTTTGCCAACGAGTTCGAGTAAGCTTAGAGCGGTAAACCAGTGGCCAAAAATGGCACCCCACCCCCCGGCTACCACTATCTTGCCCGTTTGCCACATTAGTGATCACTTGACGTTAAGATGGCTGCACCCAGAGGTGTGCCAAATACGATTGGCCAGATCATGGTCAGCAGGGCCGTGTTCCAAAATTTAATCAATCTCACTTTAGGGTAAAGGTTCTGTACCTTGGCGTTCGAAAACCTCCCACTTCCAGTTGCTCTCTCTGTCTTGTCACGTGACATGATCTGCCAGAGTAACTCTGATCCTATCGAGTAAGATTGGAATACAGCTCATCTTGGGACACAGCGCGAACAACATACGTGGACGAAGAAACACACAGGACGAGCGCTGACTATCAACTGAAATATTTTAATAAGAATACACATGAATACGACCATTCATATTTTGCAGTTCACCCCCCCCCCCCCTGCGTATTACGAGACACTTTCATAGCGGCGTGATGGCACGTGTTGCCATCCCAAATTCAAAAACGCCACCTCACTGTCCGGGTTTACTACGGTTGATAGAATGCCATTTCGTCGAAGCACGTTTTAGAGAACGGGCACGTTTTATCGAAGCACGGTTTTGAGAGAGCAGAGCCTCAGTTTAGAGAAATGCCGTTTATCGAAAAGGGGACGCTATTGGAAAAAGGGTTTTCTACTTTGCGCGTGTATCACTGGTGCGCGTGTTAACCCAAGCCCCCCGCTGCGCTCCCGCCGCTTCGCGGCGGCAGTCTGCGGCGGCTCATTACAAAAATGTTAACTCACCAGACTTATCCGCACACGCCGCTTCGCGGCGACCGAATTCGCTAAAAGGAGGCTCATCGCCATTTTCTCTAAACTTGGTTTCTCTATAAAGGCATTCGATAAACTGGGGTCGGTAAAACGACGTTGCACGTGTTGCCATCCCAAATTCAAAAACGCCACCTCACTGTCCAGCAGTGCCAAAGATGGTTGGCTGACACACAAGGTTCCCGCCCTTTTTATTTGGTACGCTTCTACTATTTCTCTAGACACTTGATCCCTGTGTCTGAACAAAACTTCAGTGTCACTGAATCTCGGCTCACAGTTACAATCCCGACAGTGCATTGCAAGATGAGAGTATGCGCACCCCTTCAACAAACTCTGGTGCTCTCTTAAATGTGTGTTCAAACAGCACCCCGTTTGGCCAAAATACACCCACCCACATGAAAAAGGTATCCTATACACTGCTCCAACGGTGCATGAAACGAACTGTGTGCCATGCTTTACAGTGCAACCATGACTACTTGGATTTTTCCGCTTACTAAGACGCCTTTCTATGGCAGGGCAAATCTGGCTTAGCTTGTTTTTGGCCGAAAAAACGACACTCACACCGTATCTTGCTGCGATCCCCTTTAACCCGTGCGAAACGCGGTGAATGTAAGGAATGGACGCCACCTTCTCTTTGTTATTCCCTTCCCGCTCAGCACAATTGTTTGCTGCATTGGCCCTGAAACTCTTCTTTACTTTTTTGCAGGCTGCGAAACGGTGTGAGTGTGAGATACAGTGTGGGTGTCATTTTTTCGGCCAAAAACAAGCTGAGCCAGATTTGCCCCGCCATAGAAAGGCGTCTTAGTAAGCGGAAAAATCCGAGTAGTCATGGTTGCACTGTAAAGCATGGCACACAGTTCGTTTCATGCACCGTTGGAGCAGTGTATAGGATACCTTTTTCATGTGGGCAGGTGTATATTGGCCAAACGGGGCGCTGTTTGAACACACGTTTAAGAGAGCACCAGAGTTCGTTGAAGGGGTGCGCATACTCTCATCTTGCAATGCACTGTCGGGGTTGTAACTGTGAGCCGAGATTCAGTGACACTGAAGTTTTGTTCAGACACAGGGATCAAGTGTCTAGAGAAAAAGTAGAAGCGTACCAAATAAAAAGGACGGGAACCTTGTGTGTCAGCCAACCGTCTTTGGCTCTGCTGGACAGTGAGGTGGCGTTTTTTAATTTGGGATAGCAACACGTGCCATCACGCCGCTATGAAAGTGTCTCGTAATACGCAGACGGGGGGTGAACTGCAAAATATGAATGGTCGTTTTCATGTGTATTCCTATTAAAATAATACAGTTGATAGTCAGCGCTCGTCCTGTCTGTTTCTTCTTCGTCCACGTATGTTGTTCACGCTGTGTCCCAAGATGAATTCCCATCAACTCGCCCAACTATCCATTCTTCTAAGTGGAATACAGCCCCAGAGGGCCCATCTGCTGAACATCTGGCCAATCTGATCTGGCCCACCTACGGGCACAGCCATGTTGACGTCACATGATCACTATGGCGAACAGGCAAGATGACGGCAACCGGGGGGTTGCCATTTCCGCTGCAGGCCGTGGGTTCCGGTTTACCGCTCTAAGGTGATACTCAAGCTCGTTGGTTTTTGCGTGCCATCTAAAGTGCCTTAAAAGCATTAGTTTACATGCTGTAGGGTGCAATGGAGGCACTATCAAACACCATTTCAGTGGTTCTGGGTTAGGTGCGGTCGCGTGAACCATCAACTCGCAGATTTGAGTCTTAGCTAATGTGCTCGCAATCTGATGAAAGCACATTGCAGCATGGGCACCATGTAACTGAGACTTCAGTTGCACATCATAGATACACAGTCGTCATAAATTAATGCTCAGTCTTTCACTGAATCACTGAGGTCAACCGATTTCCTACTTCTTTCTTAGGACATCAGTAGGCTTCAAAAATTCAATTTCTTGTGTGTTCATGTGTCAAGATCACAATAAAAAAAAAAAAAAAATTAATTTTCAGGTTTTCTGGCAAGACAGTGCAAGCATGGGTGAAGACGATGATGGCATTCGCCACCTACGGAGCCTACGAAAGATGCTCTACATCCAGAAGGATGAAGCTTATGCCCAAATCAAGCAGGAAGTGGCTGACCTGCAGCAGAAGCTCTTGAAACAACTTGACACTGCCTTCGAGATAAAGCTGGTCGAGCTGAAGAAGTTGGAAGAAAAGGTCCAATCTTGTAGCCTTTCTCTGAATCCCCTGCATTTCTTCAGCTCTATAGCGGTCAAGTCGCTACTCAGTCTAGATTGCCTCAAAGTGAGCGACTTCGAGTGCACTTCTTTTGCTTACATCAACGCCTGCGAAGCGAAGCCGGACCAGTTGCACTTCGTTGATGATTACAGTGCTCGTGTTCGCAACACAGGCGACACAGTGAGGGTTTACTACATGTGTAGCTTGGACTACGACCCAGTACTCTTCAAGTTCCTCACCGTCTTCGTGAAGGACGCGGCCAACAACGACATTAGCCTCAAGCACTGCGACCTTGGGAATGGCTGCTACATGCTGGAATTTAGGGCATGCGAAGAAGGTTCCTTCCTTGTTTGTGTCAAGGTATACGGTCAGAACATCAGCGGAAGCCCCGTTGTCATCAGTATTCAAAACGGGGATTCCGTGTTGCTGCCTGAACTCTCTCGGTCCGACATTCAAGGCGACGACTCCGGGTTCCCGTTTGAACTCACTCAGTCTGGCATGGAAGTTACCTTGCCCGAGCTCTCTCAGTCTTGTGGGGAAGTAACCTTGCCCAAACTTTCTCGATCTTGTGTAAAGAGAAGGATGGCCAGGAAAGGGAAGTCGGCACTTGATCACGAGAAGGTGGCGCAAGGTCAGGAGGAAGCTTTCGTTCAGCCGCAACACTTTTATGACACGAAGCTCTCAATAATTCAGCAACCAGAGGCTGAGGAGGAAGTACATACTCACGGTCAGCCAGCACAGATGACAACGGTGAAGCAGGTAACGTTACCTGAAGTACGAGGAGCCTGCAACTCGGAAGTGGCTACAGTAGGGTCACCTGTCGAAAGTACAAACTCTTTCAAACTGACTTCTACGCCTGTACCGTCCTGTAACATGGAGCTCTCTGGTCGGCGTACTCTCTCTTTTTCTAGTGAAGCAACTTTGTCAGTTTCGGACGGAGTTGCACAGGAGAACGTGATCAGGAGCCCCAGAGCGAAATCTTTCACCAAACTTTCAGGTGGGTTTTCGCTTCTAAGGTAATGCACATTAATTAAGACTTGTGAAGTTTGGGCTCTAAGGTGCACATGTGAGTCGGGCGCTTCATTCTGCTACGCGATTTTACACATTGCACTGCTCATTGGTAGCCTTTTTGTAGGTGTTGCTATGCAGCGATGGTGTTGTCTTCATTCTGGACTTGCCTCCTCTAAAGCACATATGCCCCAATCACTTTTCTGTTTCAGAGGTCAGTTTACGAACAAGTAAAGTGATGTAATCCTTAAACAGGTTGCTCATTTACTCTTTACAGTTCTTGAAGTGGGGATTTGGTAGAGGTGCCTTCTGTAGTTAGTTCTTCAATTCGAGGGACCGTTCCTTTGTATGTATAACGACTACTGAAGAGGTGACCTCCTCGAGCATTCTTCTTGCAAATGCTATTAATGTGGAACGGCAGATTATTCTGAATAATGACAGAAAAGTTATGGAGCCAATGTTGTTTATCTGGTAAACTGTAAGTCGTAGGAAGGTTTAGCTCCTTAATTGTTACTTTGTAATCCATTTATTTTTGTAGTGAACCAATAAAATTTGTGTTACTATCCTTGCATAGCTTGTTTTATTTTCCAAGTCTCATCTTTATTTTACATTGCAAAATGACATTTGACAACATTGTCGCCCTACTTTGCTTTTACGCAAAATAAAACGAAGTGGGACAGACATACAGAAAGTGCAAAGTCGTATCATATTCCCGAGGCCTAATTCCTTCTGCTTTGAGCTTTCGCTCCGATACGCATGCACCGACGAGGAGTGCCATATTGTGATGCGTCTTTCACTCGGTTTATGCAGCAGTTCGCGTCGAGCTGAAATGGAGTGAGCAGTCATTTTCCTGTGCACGATAGCCCGGTGAAAGCTAGTCATGTGCTTATTGACTACGAGTCTCTTTTGCAGGCACTGTGAGTGCAGATCTCGTTCTGGAGTTCAAGGCATACAGCAAAAATGACTACCTGAACTTCCCGATTGGTGTCACCGCCACTAGCGGGGGAAACATCATTGTGGGTGACACCGGGAATCACAGAGTCATCGTATTTAATGCCGAAGGAAGACCCCTGTTTAAGGCTGCACTGCGTATGTAAAAGCATGTCCATTTATAAAACTTTTTGTGCTATTGATTGATAAGGTGTAAATTCAAATTTCTCACAAATGAGCCCTCCACTTTCTTTCAAATTCCCACTTTAAACCCCACCACAAGTGGATAGATTTTTGAAAGTTGTTGCTCACTGATTAGATCCTATTTTTTTGTAGTCAATTGTTCTTGAAACAAACAGATCATCCAACAATTTACTTACTTTTGCTGAGTATTGCTTAAGACTGAATCTCTGATGTGCATTATATATATATATATAAAAACATAATATCCCGAGAGATAGCCCATCTAAAATCGAGAGAAAATCTGGTGAAAATAAGGAGTGGGCTAACTTTCTGTTTACAAACAGAAAATATTGGAAAAACACTATTTTTAGACAATGTTTGTTGTTTGTTTTGGTCAAAATTAATATTGCGGCGAGGGACAATGAAACACTACTTCCCAGTCAGCAATGTTTGCTTATGTCCTGCCACAGCTAACTAGCCGAATATACGCCCAGGTCATCATTGATCCTAACACTACTATTATTAGGACGCACTTGGCAAAATGGGGTCAATAACTATTTCTTCTGAAGGAATATCAAAATTAATAGAGCAATTTCCAGTCAGCTCTGCTCCTGGTCGTGACGGGATAAACAGTAAGATTTTAAAAATTACTAAGCACATCTCGTCCCTGTACCTGGGTAAAATTTTCAACCAATCACTTAGTGCTGGTATGCTTCCCAGTGACTGGAGACATGCAGACGTCATTCCAATTTTTAAGTCTGGGTCATCTGACGATCTGAGCTATTACAGGCCTATTTCTTTAACAAGTGTATGTAGTAAGCTCCTTGAACATATTATTTTTACAGCCATAATGCAGTTTCTTGATATCAATAATGTATTATTTTCTAACCAGCATGAATTTCGTAGGAATCGATCACGCACAACAGAGCTTTTCGAGTTGGTAACCGATATCCACAGTAATCTTAACTCACGAAAACAAACAGACGCTCTATAGACTTTTCTAAAGCTTTCGACCGTGTGCCACACTACAGACTTATAGTAAAATTACAAAACTTAAAAATTAATGCAACTGTAGTTAATTGGATAAAAACTTTTCTTACGACTAGAACCCAATCCGTACGTCTAGGAGAAAACATCTTCACAATCCTTACCAGTTATTTCAGGCGTACCACAGGGTACTGTACTGGGCCCATTGCTCTTCCTTATTTATATAAATGATATCGGTTATCGCCTGGGAAGCTGTGTTCGTCTGTTTGCTGACGATCTTGTTGTTTATCACGCTATTTCCAGTGAAGATGATTGCCTAACATTACAAGAAGACCTATCCCTAATTGAAACCTGGTGTGCCGAGTGGCTTATGTCCATTAATCATAATAAATGTAAATGTGTATCTTTTTCTAAATCCCATAATCCAGTAAATTACACCTATCAACTTACATTCCAGCCCATTGAAAAGGTTTCATCTTTTAAATACCTTGGCGTGCACTTAAGCTCTGACCTCTCATGGAGAACTCATATTGAACACATAACTTCCAGTGCTAATAAAACTTTAGGTTTTCTAAGACGCCATCTTAGTCAAGCTTCACCGAAAATCAAACAGCTGTCATACTGCACCCTTGTTAGATCCAAGATGGAATACGCTTCTACCATTTGGAACCCCCATCAGGCTTACCTATCCGACATGTTAGAATCAATCCAAAACCGCGCAACTAGATTCATTCTTGCTGACTACTCACCCACAAGCATCACTGCCCTTAAGGCTTCTTTACCACTACCTCTCCTTAATACTAGACGCACCGTAGATAGATTATCCTTTTTTCATAACCTGTTTTTCAAGCCCTGGACTGACCATGAATTCTTCTCTTCAGGCAGTCATGTCTCCCTATGCCGTGATCATTGCCAGAAGATAGAAATTCCCTTTGCCAGAACCAATATTTTAAAAAAACTCTCCCCTCTTTTTGTGTATACGGGATTGGAATGCGCTACCTGAGTCCATTGTAACAATTGCTGATCATGCCTTGTTTTTATCAGAACTTACTAAGCATATGATTGTATAATGAAGATATTGCACTGTAAAATAACAGATGTTCTTTCAACCTATTTGTCCCTACATTTGATTTCAACCCTTGAAGTGTTATATTGTGTTTTATGTTACCCCCCTTATGTAATGTGCCCCGGGGCCCTTAAGGTATAATAAATGAAATGAAATGAATTAGAAGTGGGCTATCTTTCGGTGTTTTAAAGAAAACAGCAAATCAAGCAAAAATTAGGGGTGGATTATCTTTTGGGGGTGGGGCATCTCACAGGAGATTACGGTATAATATTCATGGCTTTGTCTTGCCACCTATTTAATTTTCTTCCGGCTACTTGTGTGCCAGCTCGTACGTAATGAAATAAGATTGGGGTACAAGCACTTTTAACAATTTTTGAATTAAGGCTAGATCACATATACTTGTAACTGCTTACGACCGTGTGCCTTTAAACTTGTTAAAATCTCTCGCAACAAGAGAGCACACTGGCGCCATCCATCTTGTAGCTGTGGAACACCTGGCAATTCTGTTTCCTATTTTTTTCCTCGCATCATTTTCTCTTCCTTGGCTTGAGAATGTTGTAAAAGACTGTTTTTTATAGATAGCATATACATTTCATTTCGCAAATACTTCAATACCTTCACTCTAGTGAAATGCAGTTCCAGGGCCACCTCATAGATGGTGAAGCCTGCCGGCCTGTTCTCTCATAAAAGATTTTAAGAGATTTTAAGGTCGTAAGTAAATGCAAGTGTGTGAACGGGCCTTTAGAATTACTGTCACTACCCTCCCTGTGTGTTGCCAAGGATGCTGGGTCACCAAAAATTAAGCTAATGGGTCTACCCGTATAAATTGATGGCAGTGTCATTGTGTCTGGGTAGACCTGGTGCTTAGGTGAGATGATCATAAAGTGGAGTGTCTTGATGAAAAAACACAAAAAAACACCTTGGTCGTACTGTCAAATCTCTTAGTATGCAGAATATCTTGGTATGCAGATGCATAACACTCCTGCTGTCTGAACACCGCTAGCAGATTCATGAGGATCAAAGGTTGCCTACCTTAGGGGTCACTTACCCGGGTCATAGTGACTTGACTTGGGGCGAGAGGATGAATGTATGTTTTCTCATTGCATTTTCCCGATATGCTGCGGTCGGGGCGAGCCCAGGAGGAACATATTCTATGTTAAGAAAGGTGAAGGGCCACTGTAATGATCTTAATCTTGATGTATCTGCAAACAGCTATAGCCTTAAAAGTAGTACTGTCATAAGAATATAAAAATGAACAAGGCAGAAAAAAAGACAAGCAAAGTCTTAATCGTGCAGACACCAGTGGATTGACTACTCATCGAAAAGTGTTCATGTCACAAGAAATATCTATTACAGATTGTAGGGGGCTGCCTCAAAATGCTCATGTATCAAAAGACTAACCAGAATAAAGCATTCTACTCGAGGTTTCCAGGCAAAGCTGGAGAGAGAGGAGAGATCAGGGACCTCCTGAAGAATCTTTGTTCTAGTCCGAGTATGGACGCAGTGTCAATTTATTTTTCCTTTCAGCTGGAACCGTACGCTTCAGGCGCCCCTCGGCGGTTGTTGCCCTGGACGACGGCAGCTTTGCAGTGAAGGACGACAGGTGTGTCTACCTGTTCTCCAAAGCGGGAGAGTACATACGGACCTTGGGCAAGGACAGCTTGGTGCGACCCTTTGGTAAGCTAGCTTATGAATAGGGTTCCATCTTTCCGGAGTTCATTTTCCTTCGATTGAGGGGGAGTTTTCACAAGGTTGCTTTCTCCCACAGATATGTGGTTTTACTGTGACAATTTTGGGTGTCGTTAAAAAAAGAATCGACATTTATCGGGGCTTGCGTTGAAAAATACAAGATGGGGTATATGGGATTCCCTAACCCCCAGGCAACACGTGTATGACCGGTATACTTGGAAAATTTCCTAGTACCAATGAAAGAGGAAAATGAGGTAAGGGGTGCAATTCCCAAGTAAAAAAGCAGTCTTGCAGACACTTCGCTAGAGCTGTGTTTCAGGTCAACATAAAATAAGGCAGAAAAAAAGATATCTTTCTGTGAAGCTTGGGTTTTGATTATTCAAAGACTGCTTCAGTTCGGTTTTTTTTGGTTTTTTCCAATTTTTATGCCACCGACTCGGGAGTTATTTTTTTAGGTTTATTAGTACATACCGCAAACACAGAACCCTAGTTATAATTTCCAAGCTGGTTTCTATATATTTACAACGCAAACAATAATTGTGTCTGTTGTGACATCACGCAACAACATATAGATCTTTCGCAAAGTGTGCAGTGCCATCTGCGGCAGCAAAAAGAATGCCGGAAATGCCAGGTACAGCCGGTTGTGGCCGACGACAGAGGCGGCCTTAGAGGCAAGTGCCGGCGTCTGTGCTACTGTGCCCACCCTTTCGCTTTCTTCAATATCATAGTTTAGATGTTGTGAAGGCAAGGACTTTTCACGCGGCCTTTTGGAATTTTTGCACAAGGTCTATTGGTGGTTGCAATTTCATTCAAGCAAAGAGCAGTTCTTGTCGTCACCTTTAGTATGTTTTTTTGTTTGTCCTCACTTTTTACAGCGAAGCTGTTAAGGGCTAGGTTTTCCAGGATCGTGTCCGGTATGTCGACACAAACCTACCTGGACAGCTACCGCCATCTATTAGCAACGGCGGCAAACACACAACCGGTATGAATTCCGCCGTCGCTCGTAGATGGCGGCAAGGGAATTCATCGTAGGAAACTGCGCGCAAAACAGACGACGGCGAAGAAGCACAGATAACGAGGGGCAGTGCTCGTCACGTTTGTTTCTTCGTCCTCGTCTGTTTTGCGCGCTGTTTCCTACGCTCCTACCAGTTTCGGTTTGGACTCGTGATGGGTTGGCCGCGCGCCCTTTCGGAAGGAGTGGCGACGTACGCAGCAGCGCAAATGGGTTCGCAATTGCCGCAAAGCCGCTGTTGCCTCGACTTCCACTGCGTCCAGCGCTTCAGATTCCCTTGCCAAAGAGCACATCGCTCGCCTGGAAAGCTGCCGTCGAGAACAGAACCAGCGATGCAAAGGGCGCTGGCGGGCCAACGCTACGGACGATGATCGTGCCAGGGAGGCGAAGCACAAGCGCGAGGCTCGGCGACGACTGCACTCCGCGCCGGCTGAACAGTTCCCGGGTGCGACAGCAAGGTTCCAGAGGGAGTTCGTGGAGAACCCGTTTGGCATCGCGTGCGCCGTGTGCGATCGACTCTGGTTCGCCGGAGACGTATCCACGGTCAGCGGTGCGTCGAACGAAAAGAAGCGGGAATCAGGCGTGTGCGCGTTGCGGCAGTGTATCCAGTACTGCTCCGCTGGTCTTCCTTCTTCACGAGAGTGGAAAGGCTGAACATTTTTGTTAGGCTTTGATTCTTTTAATACATTCGCTTTAGAATGCTCGTTTTAGCGAAAGCCCGGCGGCATTGTTCGTTTGTCTGCTACAGAGGGAGAAGGAGGGGGGAGTGTGATTCGTACGACGCTCCCTTTGGTCCAAAGCACTACGTTAGGATGCGTCAACCTTTCCCTCTCCTTCTCCCCCTCTCGTAACTGTCAAGCTGAAAGACGCCGCCGAGATTTTGTTAAAACGAGCCCTTTTGTTTTCGTAGAAATCACGCGCACAGCTGGCGCGGAGCCAAAGAAGAGGAAGCGCCGCACAACACCCCCTAGTAACAAAGCCTTAGTGCTGAATGAGATTGCATTATCAGAGATGGCCAATGCTGGACACAGATTGGATACAAGTCCTGTGTCAGTGTTTGGCTTTGAGTCAAGTTTGCTTTGAACTTTGAGCCAAATGTTAACGTAATTGTCGTGTCCAATTTGGGCCCAACGTTGGCCTCCTCTGATGACGCCATCTCATTCGGCACTATGACTTTGTTATCTAGGAGGTGTTGTGCCGCGGCGCAGGGGATTGCGAGTGCAGTGGCGTCACTACATTCAGCGGCACCCCCGGGGCAGTAGCCTGCTGCAACTCTCCTTTCCCGCTTTTGTTGCCTGCTGCTATAGCCCCCCCCCCCTCCCTCTTCCCTGCTCTCGTGGCCCTCTACAACACCCCCTCGGCCCCCCGCACTCTCCTGGGCCTGCCGCTACCCCTCTTTCACTGCCCAACTGAACCCCCGCCCTCTCCCCTAGGAAGCATGTTTTTTTGCGTAAAAACAAATGGAAAAAGCTCTTGTATTGACTTTTATTGGAGATTAGTAGAAAATGACAATGCATGATGTTTTCATATAACTTTAGTTTACAAGGTTTTGCGGCACAATTATTATTGTTTTTCTACATGATTTTAGGTAGCGCGTCCCGACCTGGGTGCGTCCTAACTTTGGTGGTAATTCGCGCCACGTTTGCTTAAGAGACGGGAGTTGGCAGTCCTGAGACCCCTTCCACTGTATACATTTCAGCGCCAAAATGGCCAATCAAAGCCAAAAATTGAAGAGTAACTGCGGATTCTATTGAATGCGATACTCTGTTGGAGCCGTGCAATTCCTGGAGTGGCCGCCGCTGGGGCAAGGGTGGCGTTGCGATCACATTTAGTTTGGTTCTTGAGTACTGATCGGAGTCAGGTTTTTACTGCAGGCTCCTATGACAGTTTTCCAACGGAGTATTCTAGCAACGTTGACTTGAACCATGCTGGCCGTTTGATTGCCGACATTGTCGAGACTTCCAGACAATGTTGGTGATGTCAGGAGCTAAAAGTCGTGAGAGATCATTGCAAAATAGTAGGATGACGGCTATTGTGATAAGACAGAATGAGGGTCTTTTACTATGATGAGGTCACTTGATTATCATGTCTGCCCTTCCGCCGCCTCTTACAAGCGCTCATACGTCGAGCTTCACCCTTTTGCACTGGAGTGCTAGGAGCAGCGGCTGACATGGGTGAGCACCTGGGTTAGTGCAGTAGGCTTGGAAATTGTACTCAGTACTATTCCAGGTCTACCTTCTTTGATATTGACTGTAGGTTGATCTCCAATTCAAAAAAACCTTTGTCGACAAAAAAAAAAGAAAGGCTCGAGGTACTTCTAAGCACTTCTTATGAGTTGCGAATGCGAAAGCACGCACGCTGCTCTTCGCTCCCTTCTTTAATATGCGGCGTACAACGCACTGACCTTGGGCGTGGAACGGTGGAGCCGCTGCCTCGTGGACACGCAGCGCCATCTGGTGAGCGATCGTTCAAACTGTCGAGTGCTTGCGGCGCGAGGAAGGAACAGGCAGCAACGTAGTTCGCAGCAGAATGAACCCCTTGGTTTATTCTATGCGCCGTAAATAGGTATTGCCATGCATCGTACAACCAATAGGAGGCAAGTGAACGCAGTGGTCAGTGATAACACAACAGTGTGATAACACAGTCAGAATGACACCACACAAACTGACACGCAGCGGCCAATGGGATCCTCGTCGACGCGCACCAGCCAATGGGACCGAGGCGCAAAAGGTGCCGTTGGCTAGCTTTGCGCGTGGTTTCATTAAGGTGCTGTTTTGCATTGTTTCAAAGCTGACGACGTCGGCTCGCTCCATGAGACCAGTTAATGCTTTCGCATTAAAAAGACAAAAACGTGGGTCTATACTTGAAAAATTACAGGAAGACACTTAAGACTGCTTACATGTAGGAATGCAAAAGCATTCGTATACGTGGCATATTCCTACAAGCTGCGCGCCCCGCTACCCTTTGCAGTGGCCGGCCGTACAGTCTCTGCAGACGCCGGGCTCTGGGGAGCAGCGGGTCTGCGCTGCTCCTGCGGCGTGCGGGAGCAGTGCCAGGAGTGGCGTTCCTTCAAGCTATCCGGCGCGCGGGTCGCGTCGCAGCCATTTTAAAAGCCGTTCCACGAAGGAAATTTTTCTGCCGTTTTTTTCGCGGTTACGGCACGGAGGGAAGTTCTCTGCCGTTTTTCGTGGTTACGTACAAAGCCGGCTCTGCCCTATGGGACAGCTAGTGCTTTCGCAATAATAATAACGGTAGTCAAGGTAGTTCTCGTGCAGCTGTCTATCGAAAAAGCACCGAGCTTTGACTTCATTCTGGTTCCAATGCAGCTAAAGAGCAGTGTCACTTTTAAAGTACAAGAGTAGGCTTTCATAATATTTGTGGGTGGTTGTTTTTGCAGTTTATAATAGTCCTGAGTTTGGTAGGTTCATAAAACTTGGATGAACATTTTTATCGATGGATGTGTTAGCAGATGTAATGGTTTTTGGTTTTGCTAGCATTTCACAGAAATTATTGTTACAGGCTAAATATATTAGCAGGTGTAAAAGTGGGAGGGGAGAGTTGCTTCATCAAATACTTTACGACGGAGAGTACAGGACACTCCCGGCGAATACAATGGCCTCGGGGACGACAGGTTTTGCGCACTTTGAATGAGTGGATCTGTCATGGCGTTGCGGTTTTCCCCTTTAGGATCGGAGGGTAAGAGCGCCGTCTCTCGGTGCGGGATATTTTACTACCGGTCGAACTTCTTTCAGTGTGTGCACGCTGTTCGGTCGCGGCGGAGTAGGTCGTCTTTTTAATTTAAAAACCAGCGAACACTTCATTCGTGACCCATTTAAAGGGCGCTTATACGTAGGATGAGCTCTATGTCTACGTTCTGTTATTTAAACCATATGCATGTAGCTCGATGAGTGAGTATCGAAATTTGTACGGGCGGTTTTGAAAGCTGCTCTAATAAGTGTGGTTAGTCGTAATCGCATTTCAAAATACCTAGTAGGGAGCAGCTAATATTAAGGAACTATGTCGACACTTGAAGTACGTTTAGCAGGCACAGCAATGTATTGTCATATACTGCACCGCAAAGCATATGCTACTATGATTATCGCTAAAGCGCCTGAGAAGGCACCTTGAGTAAACGACCCTAATTTCGCGAGGTCGGTATGTCGGGAATTTTACAAAGTGCTGGTTTTGGGACTGTCTGGCTGGCGCAATATTCTGATATCAAGAATGGGGTTCTGTGTATTAGACATCAGACGATTTAATAGAGTGATCCATTTCTCGCTATTTTCAAATTGCGAACAGGCGGTGCTTTGCAGCAGCCCAAGGCAACACAAAAAAATATTCAGAAAGATGGGAATAATTTTTTATTACTTCGTGGATAGTCAACATTATTCCTAATAGACCATGCTGGCCTTGAACAAAGTTGGTTTGGATTTTTTAAATATTTCTACAATGATAATTGAAGGTGCGAACTCAGATTCCACTCATAAATGTCATTCAACAATTTTTTTGTTGAAACAATATTTATTGCACATCGAACAAATATGTATAGCTTTGCATTCAACAAACACAGATCTCTGTTTACACAGGCAATAACGCTTTGAACAAATATATACAGCTCAGCATTTAACAAACACGGATCATATATATGTTTTACGCACACATTTTGAATAAGGTCAGCATGAGAAACGTGACGCCAAAGTTGTTTTTCTTATGATTTGATCTGGAGGGGAGCGAAAAAATGACAGGCTTTTGCCCTGCGAGGTTCGGTTCTTGCAGTGAAGAACGGAGCACACTGTACCTCCTGCCATCTTCACTGATTGTTTAGAGCGGCGAACGCGTCATACTTGGTGCACTACAAAAGGACACAGTCGCGTGTCATCCGTAGAGCAGGACATTGGCATCAACATGCGGTGACAGGTTGCGCAATGGTGGCCGCTGATAGTCGTCGCTCCCAGCCTAGCTGGGCGCCCGCGTTATTGCCCACCCGCAGATGGCATCGTCGGTGACGCATATCGGTCGCGTGTTCTGGCGGGAAGGGAAAATGGGAGAGGAGGGGAGAGAAAATAGGGAGAGGGACACATCCAAATTATCCCGCACCACCAGGGGAGGAATCGGCGCGGCCATCGCTTCGTCTAATGCAAATGAGCGGAGTGTCCTGTATTCCCCCTAGTAAAGTATTTGGCTTTATCTTTAAGGGAAACTCCGCTTCATATTTGATGTTTAGAAAACTATGTAGCCCTCTTCAGTATCATATAGGAAGACCTCATGTCAAATATTACGATCTAATTCCGTCTATATATTTAATAAACTGGCCAGCAAACCTTCAAGTGAGCCAAGTCGCCGAAATCTGCCAACTCTAGCGTGCGACGTGAGACGCAATCGTCAGCGCAGTCAATGTGACAGAGTTGGAGCAGCCAATGTTGAGCCACTACGTCAGAGGCATGACTACGTCATTCTCACGTTTTGTTTGTTTTTACTTCTCAGAGCGAAATTGAACGATGACGTCATGAGTTTCTCCTCCCGGTGTTGGCTGAACGGCGTCCACGTGATCACCATAATGCGGATGCGCCAGTTTGCGCTGCCCTTCGCGCTTATCGGTCTGTTTTTCCGCTCCCCTTCTTCTCTTTCGTCTTCTCCCCTTCCCCCTCTCCCCTGGGCCATCACCGTCCACGCCGTGCGAAGCAACCTGCCCGTGTCGCGTGTCCTGTCCCTCGCCCCCCCGAACGTCAAAAGACCACGTGGTTCGACATGACGTGGCCATGATTCTGACGACGCGAGACCAATGTTGCCTGACGCAACCAAAGTTTCGGTTTCGGTATCAGCTGATGTTTAAATTAGGATTACGCAAATAATATTCCACATTTTGCAAATCCGAAGACGTAGAGCTGTTTAGTAGGGCTTTGTGAAATGGAATCACATGTAAGCCTACATTTTTCGGAATCGAGCGGAGTTGCCCTTTAACTGGAGCGTTTTGCTACGATTCATTTTTCATCCTTTTTTAGTACCCATCATGAATGGAAACTGCTTTGACCAGAGCCTTATTTCTAAAAAGAAGGCTCTGGTATCAAAAGTATAAAAATATGCTCCAGTATCACAGGGGGACCCTCAGTCATTATCAAACATGAACTCATTTAGCAGTGCAATCCCTTTTTCAGTTTCAAGTGATATTGAGCTAATAGATCTTGACATCTTCTCAGTGAGCATCAGTAACTGCTTCAAAACAATATTTCGCCTGCTACAGAACCTGCTATAATAGGTCAAATGCCGCTTTCATCACTAGGAACGAGAAAACAGGAGTTGACCTGGGTAATTGTCTTGGTTGGCTAGTCTGTGCTGGGGGGAAAGGAAGCAGATAGTAAATGTCATAGAAGTTACAAGATTCAAACAGTGCGAGTGCGGTACTGTTCACAAACACCAAGTAGAAGTCCAAGTGCTTTCCGCTCAGTGCACTGCTACGTGGTGGTCTATTTACATAATATTACAAGAGAAGACTGCAAGAGATTGGTGGTGAGCTTTGAGCTGTGCGAACATGTCGCTAGCTCGATCAGGAACAGTGCGTGGGGCGTGACCCGAGCTGAGGCCGCGCGTCTTGGCACTTGCTGAATGAAAACGGTGAAGTCCCATCGTAACACTTCTCCCTTCTCTGTAAAACTATGATCAGTTTTTCGGAAACGCACTAGTTTGTTTGTAATTCGCTTTGGGCGTGTTCTGGGCAGGAAAACCAGAACGGACGAGGAGGATGGTTAAGGCGAACTTTCTGATGTCGGTTCAGTATTTGGCATGATAGAGCCCTCTCCTCCTCTGATGATCAATGTAGGCTCTGGAAGTGAAAACGCACCAGAGGTGTTTGCCGCTGAGGATTCCGTCTCTGAAGATGCCTTGCCTGAGGCACACGTCTTTCCTTTCAACGGGATCCGAGTCGAAAACTGGACAACTTGAATTTTGAGACGATGTTGAACTGCAGTGTTTTGAATGTTGGGCTAACCGACTTCGCATGTCATCGATGTGCCTTCTTTCTATTCTTCCATCTGAAGTTGTTACTTCAAATGATCAGGAACCAATTTGGCAGAGTACCTTAGCTTCTATCCATTTTGGTTGTCCCGCAAATCCCTTAATGAAGATGGCTTGTCAGCATCGTAGTGAACCAGGAGATCTGCTGATGAGAGCAAGTCCTTCAGCGCTTGGTAGTCCTTGTTGTGTCGGGAGTCCTATTTTCATGGCACTTTTTTGTCCAGCAAGTGATGCAAGCTTTCAGCCACAGTTGCTCGATGTCTGAGGAATCGGTTGTGGAAGGCAGTCATTCCAAGAAATGATTGTAGTTCCAACTTGTCTTTTGGCTCTGGCGCTTCTACAACCGCCTTTACTTTTTCTTGTGTCGGCCGGTTGCCTGCAGCATCCACTTGTTATCCGAGGAACTCAACCTCCGACATATCGAAATGGCACTTTTCTTTCTTGACCTTGAGGTCTGCTTGACTCAAACGTCGCAGAACTGCTTCGAGTCGCTCCAAGCGCTGGCCTTTGCTGGAGCCAGTGATGAGGATGTTGTCAAGGTATGTTGCGACGCCCGGTAGCCCAGCAAGGCATACGTCAATAAATTTTTGAAAAATAGCCGGGGCTACAGATACGCCGAAGGGTAGACGCTTGACGTGGTACAGTCCCTTGATCATATTGTGCCAAGTCAATTTTTGAAAAGTGCTTCCTCCACTGATTGTAGTGAGGAGCTCTGGTACAGTCAGTAGTGGGTAGGTCCCGGGCTTGACAGATGCGTCGATTATGCTGTGGTAATCATTGCAAAGTCTAGCAATCCATCCTTCTTCCTCACTACCACTACTGGGGTTGCCTGCTCAGAAGATAGAAAAGGTTCTGTCACGATCCTTCGAGAACGTGGACGAAGGGGGCCGAAGCACCCGCCGAGAAGAGACGAGACGCAGCCTGGTTGTGAGGGTGGACGATGAGTGACCGGGGCGGCGTGCGCTCCACGGTGTTTATTGGCGCGGTGACCTACGTTGCCCGCCGAGCTTGGCGGCCACATACGGGTGGACTGGAGGGGGTGCTACATACTTGTTAAACTCCTCTTCCCCAGTTCGTTTTTCTGAAAACAAAATAAATAAATAACAATGCACTCAGCCGACAGGTTTGGTGTCTGGTCGTGCCATGTCCTGGGTGGTCGACGACGAAGGTTACCCCGGCGAGTAGTGGTCAGGTGGCCTTTGCTGCCGCGTACTCCGCCTGGTCACTGGTGTCGATGGGCCAGCGGCGGGACCAGGCAGAGCCCGGCGTTGCCGCACCGGCAACGCCGGGCTCTGCCTGTACCGGTCGCACTCCATCCGGTGGAGCAGAAGGGACTGGATTTGTGAATGGCACCGGTCCAACTGGTACCACAGAATTGGTGACGCTTGTCGCCTCTGTGGTGGGTGGCGCTCCACTGGCGGAGACTGGTAGTGTCGTTCGTCTCCCTGCGGGCTAGTCCTCCGAAGCGACGGCCGAGGGTGCAAGCCAGGTCCCGGGGTGAGGCCTGACATGGTCGGCGTGCCGGTGCCGGGTGGTCCCGTCGGGCATGCGGACGAGTAGCGATGAGGCACTTGCTGGAGAAACCACATGTCCGGCAGACCAGGGTGGGCCAGGACGGAAGTTCCTGGCGTAGACCGACGCTCCGGCAAAGGCCCAGGACGGCACCCTCGGTCAGCAGCCAGCTTCTGCTTTAGCTGCTTCAGGAGCGCCGTAGATCGGAGGTCTGGATGCGAGACGTCCAAGGGTGTCTTAACCATCCGGCCCAGCAGAAGCTCGCAGGGGGCACGGCCAGTGACCTCATGGGGTGTGGTCCGGTACTGGAACAGTACCTGGGCCACCTGCATCCGGAAATCCCTGGGCTGGCTCTTCTTGAGCTTGTTCTTGATGGTCTGTACCACCCGCTCGGCTGCACCATTGGAAGCGGGGTGTACGGAGGAACCAGCATCCGGCGGATCCCATTCTTCTGCAGCCAGTCCAGGTACTCGGCGCTGGCAAAAGCGGGACCATTGTCGGACACAATAATGTCCGGCAATCCCTGCGCCGCGAAGACCTGCCGCAGCGCCGCAATGGTCGCGCTTGCTGATGGAGTAGTGACTGGCAGTGCCTCCACCCACTTGGAGAAGGTGTCCACTACCACCAGCAAGTAGTGGCCCTTGAAGGGTCCCGCAAAATCAATGTGCAGGCGGGACCAGGGCCTCTGTGGGAACGGCCAGGGGGTGATCTCCACGTGGCGTGAGGCTCGCTGATTCTCCTGGCAGACCTGGCAGCCTTGCATCTGGTGCGCGATGTCCTGGTCCAGGCCAGGCCACCAAACGTGCGACCGTGCCGAAGGCGGCCACTGACGGGTGGACTGGAGGGGGCACTACATACTTGTTACAGGTTCTATTATTCCTTGTTCTTCCAAGCAATCCAGTTCATTCAGCACAGAATGCCGGATAGCGAATGGAACTGGACAGCACTTCAGGAACTTGGGTGGAGCATCCGGCTGCACTGGAGTAGATATGGGTGACCCTTTATGACGGTACTGCAGTTCGGTGAAAACATCTTGGTATCTATCCAAGACGTTCTGCAGTGAGGTGGAGGTCTTGGCATTCACTCCAGAGAGGGGAATGTCCAATTGTGCACCAGTCCCTGCCAAGGAGACTTGCTCCTTGTCCTTTATGACATATAGAATGAGTTTGACTGTTTGCGTTCTAGCGACGGTTGTTTTCAGGACGTTTACCTGAATTTTGCCGAGAACTGGCAGCCTTTGTCCTGATCAAGTGTACACTTGCTTCTCTTCAGACTGCAGTTTCGCTGTTCCTTTAGACCATACTAGTCTGCGAAAGGTTAGTCTTACGTCACTGATGAGCATGAGTGCAGCTCTCGAGTCGACTTCCGTTTGCAAGGTTCTACCGTCGATGGTCACGGTAATCTAAAAATGGGGTCGACTTGGTGGTCTCTCGTATGTTTCGTACAGGGTGTATAGTTCTGCATCATAGTCAGCACTCGACTCACTCACTTGATGAGTCTTCTTGTTTGGTCCTTGTCTCTTCTTTGAGATGCAAGCCTTCTCAAGATGACCAATCTTTTTGCAGTAATAGCAGGTACTCTTCAGCAGCGACAGTCCTCCGGTCATGATTGTTGTTGTTGCACCTGTAGCAACGATTTCGGACCCAGTTTTTCGGCTTTGCCGTTGGTCCAGCATTGCATTGTTTGGAAGAGTTTTGATAGATCTTGTCAACATCGTCTCTCATTTTTGATTGACGGGTTGTTGTTGATTCCATTGCCTTAGTCAAGTCAAACCCTTTCTGTAAAGTAACGGTTCTTTTGGAAAGTAATCGTTGCTGGAGGTGAACGTCTCCAAGGCCACATATGAAGTGGTCGTGTAGCGTAACTTCTAATGGAAGAACTGTCGATGTTACTAAATGTGCCACCGATGCTTGCTGCATGGTGCTCCTGGCGCCACTTGCCGACTTTTGGGTAGTGGAGCCGCTCGGCGCTTGTGCGGTTGTCATGGCAGCTAGGTGCTACGGTCATGACCGTTGTTGTGCCGAAGTTGCAATCTTTTGCCAGAACTCGCAGAGCATCGACGTATTCAAGAATGGTTAATTTCGTAAGGCTCCCAATCCCATTTGTGAAATCACCATCTCTCGAGTAGTTCTGGATAGACGTTGCATAATGTTGTTGTAGGAGACCTCAGGTGGCACTTGTGGGTGAAGTAAACCGCGAACCTTACCGTAGGTTTCCTTCCTACATAGGCTAAAGAGTAGCGCTCGCTTCTTTGACGGCTCTGTGACGTCGTTAGCCTCGAAATAGAATTCGAGCCATTCCTTCCAGGACGTCCAACTTGTACCAGGAGTTTAGTCTGGAACTCGACCTTGCTGAACCATCCAGGTTTATCCTCGTCGCCAGTGTTACGTGGTGGCCTATTTACATATTAGGTCTGTTCGATTCGGCTAGAAAGTTCTGAACTAGTTCTGTCCGAGTTCAGAGGAGTGCAGGAGTCGTGCAGCGGCGGCGCAGAACCAGTGCAGCCACCGCGTTAGGACTGGCGCTGTGATCGACTTCCGGAGTACCGATAAAACGGATGCGCAAGACGTCGTCTGCTTTTGCCGTCTGGCTGCGTCGCCATGGAATTTTGTCTGCTAGCGCTTGGATATTTGCGTTAGTTTTATATTACTTTTTTTTTACAAAAATATTTTTCATGTATGTTTCTTTACATTACAAAGTGCGTGCAGCATCTAATGAAACATGTCTGCATTTTATATCGTCTGATTTCGTGCTGCGATCGCTTTCATAGACATTTCATCGACCACGTACCTGGATACCTTCGCGAGATCAAGATGACGATGTCCCGTCAGAATTTACTGGCCGCTGCAGTAGCGCTCATCGAAGACGAGAGCGACGATGAGCTCGACGACATCATCGCCCTCGCCTCGATTGTTTCGGCACGGACTGACAGGAACAGGGTTCCCCTGTACTACGAAAAGGTGATCGACACCTACTTCGATTTCGAATTTATGCGCTTGTTCAGGCTTTCGAGAGAGACACACGCGGAGCTGGCTGGTCGATATGAAGCTTCGGCGTTTTACCCGGATTCCGTTGGTGGACGACCGCAGATTTCGGCGGAGAAGACATTGCTGATTGTGCTTAGTTACGTAGGCACGAGAGCCACAATGTACCAGATTGCGGATCGCTTTGACATAACGGAGTCGTCCGTTCACCTCTGCATTGAAAGAGTTCTGAACTTTCTGAACAGTATCAGCGCACAAATAATCACCTGGCCTGACCAGGAAAGACGTCGGAGGAGCCAAGCCGGCTTCCTGAGGAAGACTAAGGGGAAAGGGCCCCACAAAACGATCGGGGCGATTGATGGATGCCATGTAGAAATCCTGCGACCAACAGAGTCTCCGAACTCCTACTACAATCGGAGCAAGTTTCATTCCATTGTCCTGCAGGGTATCTGCGATGATCAAAATCAATTCATCGACGTCTACATCGGGTTCCCCGGTTCAGCGCACGACGCCCGCATCCTGAAGGAGAGCCCCATCTTCGAGGACGCGGAAGCCAAGTGTGCGGGTGGGTACCTGCTGGGGGATTCGGCTTATCCCCTGCTGCCATACGTCATGACCCCCTTCAAGTCTTCAAAAGCGGCCCTGCCGTCCTGGAAGACTACGTATAACACGAAGCACGGTCAACAGAGAGTGACAATCGAAAATACTTTCGGGCTGCTCAAGCAGCGATTTCGGAGAATGTACTTGGTCGACAGCGCCAGCATCAGACAGTGCTGCCTTGTCGTTATGGGCGCCTGCGTTCTCCACAACCTCTGTAATGCAGAGAGAGACTTTTTCGATGACCTGAACAACGCCCGCCCGCCTGACCAAGTCACCAACGACGACGACCACGCGATCCAACCGGACGACGCCACAAGGAGTCTCTCTGAGCAGATCCGAGAGGCCATTGCTAAGACCGAATGTTAGGAAGCGATATCTACACCTGATCCTCCAAAAATATTCTTTTTTTTTTATTTTGTGTGTGTGTGTGTGCGTGTGTGTGAACATACAAAGATGGTACTTGAGCTTTGGAAAATGAAGCGTACCGACTTCATGAAAACACGATTAAACAAAGTAACGGGTTACTTCGTTCCTTCATTTCTGCGTACAGTATTATTTTGATCCAATATCCTAGTACGTTCGTATACCAGAATACATATATGCGGGCATGCACAGGTAGTCAGTGCCAGTGACTCCTAAAACGTAACATTGTTCCTAAAGCTATTTTCAACCTAACAATCAACAAAACCTAGAATAAAAAAAAAAAAAAAAACTAGATATGGCGGTAAAAAAAATACATGCTGCAAAACTCGGAAATAATTGTAAAAACTAAGAATGAATCGTGGGACTACAGAGGAGT
Source organism: Ixodes scapularis (assembly GCF_016920785.2). Taxonomy (NCBI): domain Eukaryota; kingdom Metazoa; phylum Arthropoda; class Arachnida; order Ixodida; family Ixodidae; genus Ixodes; species Ixodes scapularis. The sequence continues at coordinate 41,877,202 of NW_024609835.1, forward strand.
GGCAAACAAAATCAGCAAGACAATTTGAACGAATTTATTCGTACGGCACATTTGTGCACCAGTCAAAATAATAACAAAAGAATAAATAAAACGGCCTGCGAAACAGTGAAACTGTAATCAAGTTCATTGAGGTGCATGAAGCACGTCTACTGTGCCGGCCCGCTCTTTTCGATTGCAGTCACGAGGCGCTCGAGAAGAGCCATCCGGTCCTTATGTCGTTTCTTGCGACTCTCCTCCATGTCGGCGAACACCTTGAGCAGCGAGCCCAGGACGGTTTCCCTCTTTCGCTTGCTCGGTGTACCGGCCGGAGCACGCTGGTTTGAGGGCGGAGCCAACCCTAAGGCAAGGGAGGAGGGTCCTGCCTCTGTCCCTCGGGAGGTTTCAACCTCGGCGCTGAAACATTTTTTTTTTTTTTTATGTTACGTTGATTATACGTTTCTTAAGTACTTACCTGGTGTCTCCTTCCTTTTCAAGCACTCTTCCCGGCGCCAACAACACAGTTGGTGAAATATGGTGCTCTTTCTCGAGGATGTCATGAAGCTCGCTAAACCACAGAAACAGCACGTTTACAAGTGATGACCTATATAAAAAAATTAGTGAACGTACGTACTCCTCGTATTCAAAATGCACCCTAGAGTGGCCCGACTTGTTGTTTTTCGATTTGGCGTTCTTGTACGCTCTCTCCAAGGACTTCCATTTGTTTTCGGCCTGGTCAGCGGTGACAACGCCGCCGAACTCTCCGACGACGGTGTCGGCCAGCTGCTGCCAAAGGGCTCGTTTGGTCCTAAACATGATGTTTACTACGTATTAGCATGTATTATAAAATATATCCTGACAAAGACACACCTGAAACCCCCCTTTGCTCTCAGACGCTCTTTTAGTTCCTTATAACAGCCGATAAAGAACTTCGTCTTCGCGGCACTCCACAGCTGCCCGTCGACGTCCGTTGTGGGTGGACGCGCAGGCTGCAGGACAGTTGGGTCTGCGTCCGGCTCAGAGGCAAAGACGAGCGTAACTCGTTCTCCGTCTTAAAGAATAGAATGCGAACATTGTAAACATCGATGTATAATCGCGACGTGAATGACTGGCTTAAGCAAGTCATTCACGAAACGTAAGCAAGGCTGCGTAAGCAAGCCGACGCAGCCCTCTTACGATTTTTAACGTATTTAATTCGAGCTTATTCCTACCTTCGGTAACGTACACCATCCCGCTTCCGTCCACTACGGGCACACCATTTTCGTCCACAAGTGGGAAGACTTCCGTTTCTACGTTGTTGTGTATAACAAACATGCTTTAATGACCGAGCACAGCGAGCAAAAAAGAGAAGAGTCGTCTGCTTTCGTCGTCTGCTTTCGTCGTCTGCTACTGCACGAACGCTGAACTGGCTTCGGGGCCGGTGCAAGCATTTCCGGAACTGGGACTGAACTCGTTCAGAACTAGGATGAATCGAACGCGCCAGTGCAGCGGTCGTGCAATTTCCGGTTGAATCGAATGCGCCAGTTCTTGCACTGCTGAACTAGTTCAGCCAGTTCAGGCGAATCGAACAGACCTATTATTTATGAGCGAAGACTGCAAGAGATTGGTGGTGAGTTACGAGCCCTGTGAACATGTCGCTAGCTTGATCAGGAACAGTGCGTGGGGCGCGGCCCCAGATGAGGCCGCACGTCGTGGCACTTGCTGAATGAAGACGACGAAGTGTGACGTTGCGTGTGACGTCATCATAGGAAACATGTGACATATGACATCATGTGATGTGTGACGTCACACGCATCTAACATTGCCAATATTTATTTATTTATTCATCATTGTCCTGCAACGCCATCAGGCATTATCGCAAGGGGCGAATAAACTTGAAAAAAAACATTTCTGAATTCGCGGCACACACAATTGCACTGGGCAAGGCATTCCGCTCCTTAATTGTTTTAACAAGAAAAGAATTTTTGCCCAATTCCGTCCTGGTGCGATATTCTCTAATCTTATGAATGTGGTCTTTTCTTTTTGAGATATAATTTGGTGGTAATAAGTAAAATGAGCTATTAATGCCAGTTTTATTGTTATAAACGTTGTATAAAAACTTCAAGTGCAAATTTCTTCGTCTTAATGCCAATGTAGACCATCCCAGTTCTTTTATCATGTCGGTTACACACTCAAAACAGCCGTACCGCACCAAAACGAAACGAGCGGCACAACTCTGAATTCTTTCTAAAGCAACAATGTGGTTTTGCTGAGAAGGATCCCAAACGGTGCAGGCGTACTCTAGCACCGGGCTTACATAAGACAGATAGGCAAGCTCTTTGATAGATTTAGTTGATTTCCTTAAATTTCGTTTTAAAAATCCAAGCGCTTTGCCAGCCCTCATAACAACGTCGTTAATGTGTGCGTTCCAGGTGCACTCAGCTGATAGAGTGACGCCAAGATATTTAACTGTTTGCTGTTTTGTTACGGTTTCATTATTCAGTTGGTAACATGTTTCAACTCTTGTTTTGGTTTTGCGGGTAAAACTAACCTGGGCACATTTTTTAACGTTTAACTCCATCTTCCACTTTTTACACCATTGCTCTATTCGATTCAGATCACACTGCAGCCGCGTGGAACTCCCGTCGTCTGTTATGCATGTATAAACAACACAATCATCTGCAAACAATCGTACCTGTGAATTAACACCGTCATTAATATCATTAACAAATATTAGAAACAACAATGGACCGAAAACAGACCCTTGCAATACACCAGATGTTACCGTAACAGTATTTGAAGTTTTACCATTTAAAACAACACGCTGAAGACATGATGACAAATATGCTTTTATCCAATTTAGAATGGTCGTGTCAAAATTCATGCGCTCTAATTTGTATAATAGTTTATGTGACACCGTATCGAACGCTTTTTTATAATCTAAGAAAACACAAGCAATCTGTCCACCTCCGTCAACCCCCGTCATCAAATCATGATAAAGCTCAGTTAGTTGTGTAGTACATGAGTACGCCTTTTGGAACCCATGTTGTGAGTCAAAGAAAAAATTATGACAGTTTAATTGCTTCATGATGTGACAATATAAAACATGTTCCAGTAATTTACAACATATAGATGTCAGTGAGATCGGTCTGTAATTCGTAATTTCTTTTTTGGGCCCTTTTTTGTGCACAGGCACCACGTGTGCCACTTTCCAGTCGTCTGGCAATGAACCATCATTCAACGATTTGTTATATAGGTATTACAAAAAGGTACGGAGCAATCGCATCTGCACAACATTTTAAAATTCTCGGAGAGATCCCACCTGGGTCTACTGCCTTAGCTTCATCTATATGTTTTAGAAGTTCTAACACACCTCCTATAGCAAGTTCAACTGGTGGCATTGCACTGAACGTACCCTGGCATCTATCGTAGTCGATGCTCTCAGGAGGCAAGAAAACTGATTGCAAATATTGATGGAAGGCTTTGGCTTTTTGCCAGTCATCTGTAATTATTACGTTGTTAACCATCACATCTCCTATCCCAATCTGATCATTACCACAGTGCCTCATGTACTTCCAGAACTGTTTGTTGTTTGCTTTCACCCCGTCCTCCTGCTAAATTTAGGGGGGAAATTTATCCGCTAAATTTGGTGGGAAAATATTCCCGCTAAAGTTACCCTCGTGACGTCACGTGTGATGACACGTGTGACATCACACGTGACGTTACTAAGGTAAAATTTTCCCACTAAATTTAGCGGAAAACTTTCCCCGCTAAGTTTAGCGGGGAAGGAAGAGGGGCATACTGTCCCCTCCACACCCCCCCCTCCTCCTCCTCAAGAGCTGCTCTCTAATTCGGCGTTACAGAAAATTGTAAATGTCAAATTTTTACATCACCTTCTGGGAGCCGGCGCAGGGCATGGAATGTATACAACTGGTGCGTCAGCGTTCGGCTGGAACTTGCACTCAACTGGCGAGGACACGAGTTTCAGCTGGACGATGACACAGCACTCATCTGACGTCCATCCTTACAAGAGTGCGTTACTGGAAACTGATAGGATTTGGCCACCCATTCTTCCTTGAGAGGAGGATGGAAAGCATTGCTGTGTAGATCCTTTCTTTCACTCCTTCTTCTTTTCTCCCCCTGAGTATCCTCGCAAGGAAAACTAGATTAGTTGTTTGTGGCGCTTTGTCTTTTCCACTGGTTCACTTTTTACAATTTGTTTCGTAGGAACATGAAGCATTCACAGCAGCTGTAAGGTGATTTGAAAAATGATTAAATGAAGACTGTCAAATTGGCACAGTCCTTTCATTGATTTTTTGTAAGCTGTCTGTTGTAACCTATAGTCTGTTAGATGGGTGCTCAACTTTATCGCAGGGTGTGGAGTATGTTGAACAAACTAGTTATGGGGCAGGGTTGATGTGTTTGTGTTGGGGGTGTGTTCTGGTGACGTGATTCAGTTCTTGAGAACTATCGTTAATTGTGCGTCATCTTTCTTGCCGTGCAAGGCCTGGCCGCTCGCGGAGGAAATGAGCTGGTGACCCTGTCCCTCGCCACCCCCCGCCAAGCTATGGCGTTTTAGTGCAACCGGTGACTTCGAGGCCTCCGCGGTGTACTCTCCGCTCCAGCCTGCCGCTCCGGCCGGCTCCAAGTGCAGGTTTCTCGACGTTCACGGAGACTTCGCATTTGTGGCAGATCTCGGTATGTCGCACTCACTGTTGCCTGCTTGTATGCCTACTTCAGAGTTGTCAATGCTCTACATGAGCCTATAATGTACTTTGAATGAATAAATAAATAAATAAATAAATGTGTAACTTAAAAAAACACTAAATCGGAAAAAGCTTTTTTTTTTCTACCTGGTAAGAACAGGCATGTTTCAAAATAAATCTGTTGAAAATAAATCCAGTGTGCGCTCCAGCGAACTCGGAGCGCACACTGGTTGGGTGCAAACACTATCATCATCCCACAGGGGTTCAATTTTGTTCTTTCCCGCAAACCGAAGATGTCGTATTGTAGCATAAATATTGGGGAAAAAAATTTCTTTTGACAAACATTTATTTTGAGACATGCATGTCCTAACCAGGTATAAAAGTGTTGTTTTTTTTTGTTCCAAGGTTCAGTGTTTTTTCCAGCCTTCCAAGAAAAAGGCAAAGTTTCTCAATTGAAGGACAACTTGCCTCAAGGTTTGGACCAGGACAAAGAGTCGAGATTGCTTTCGTGAACCAAGTGGTGATAACTGTTATACTTACACTAGGTCAAATTAGCTCGAGATCTCTACTAGAATTTGTATCAAGAAACTACTAGCATTATTTAAATGCTGGCTTCCAGTGTTTCAGCTGCTGCCAAAGTCAGACCAGGTGAAGTTTCATAATTTTTGTGTAGCCCACCTTACTTGCCCGTTACAATCTAAGGGCGAATTCGCGTGGTCAATCGTCGGCAACTTATTTTGCCGGAAAGCCGGCAATATTGTTCGCGTGGTCAGTTTCCAGCCGGCACACACCGTTCGGGTGGTGGTTCTCCGGCAGGCACCGGCAACTTTCCGGCGCTTTTTCCGCCCGAGCTCCGAACGGCCGGGCGAGTGGGCGCCAGACTGTATCCGGTGTCGTCACTTCCGAAATGAGAGAGAAGGTCGGTGAGAAAAAAATGAACGAAAGAACGAAACTGATCTGAAGTAACTTTAGCAGCCGCTACGAAAGTCAATCCAAGTCGTTGGGACATGAGTGACGGCGGCGACAGGCTCTCGCTAGCGGTGTCGCGCGGGCAAGAGGCGAAGTAAACTGCCACCGTCTGGCGTTTCGTGTTCGGGTGGCGAGGGTCACGTGGTGTGCCGCCGGCACGTTTCTGGTTGCCGGTTCCGCCGGCTCGTTCTCGCCGGCAACTGACCACCCGAATTCGCCATAAGACAACTGTTGGAACTGTTTTCTGGTCGAGCTTGTGGTTTCAGTTTAATTCCAGCTATCTAGCTGTTTATACCCTGTTTCATGAAAGTTATACCCTATAATTAAAGAAGGTTGCCTATGTATGCAAAAAGTGGTTGTAACCCCTGAAATCTAGAAATCTTATACAAGTGTCCTCTTATGCTTGATTACTTTGGTTTCCTAACAATGTTTTGTTTTATGTTTTTTTTTGTTTTTGTTTTTTTTAATTAAAAATGCACTTTCTTTACTCAGGCGTATAGGTAATTTGTTTTTACTTCTCATTTATGGCAGGGCTAAGCCACATGTACAAGACCAACATGAACGGTGAGGGGACCAGCATATTTGGCAAGAAGGGCAAAGAACCAGGTGCCTTTTGCGAACCTTCCGGAATCTCTGCATCCGATAAGGGCCTCTTCATAGGGGACAGCAAGAACAACCGCATTCAGGTGGGGGTCGCAGGTGTTGCACAAATCGACGTGCCATGCACCGTTTCCCAACTTTCCGTAAAGGTATACCACACTGTGAATAGGTTTTTCTTATTATTCTTGTTGGAAGTCTTTGCCTTTGTCGTCAACATTTTTTTCCGGTGAGAGTAATGTATAGGTTCTAGAAGTCGTGGACAGCCGTTGCAAGGATTAACACACTGCTGTTCTTGTCTGCACAGTAAAAAAAAAAACCAACCAGTAGGTTCCACACCCCTAATTCTCTAGTAGTACTCCTGTTGATGTACTGTTCAGAGTTCCTCAGAGGTTGCGAATTTGCCAAGTTGGGGGGGGGGGGGGGGGGCAGTTGTAGATGTCGGTTAAATAGGCTAGGCTTTGGTACGTCCCTGTGCATCGATTGGTCACTTGTCAATCTGGTTTCCTGCATAAATTCAGTTTGACACCCCTACTCTGGATGAAAGATTTACAGTGAGATATTGGACTTTCAGTGTACCACTTCAAAAATATCTGGAAAAAATTATGAACAGTGAAAAATTCACCTGTCTGCTCTCTTCTCACTTTTGACTAGAGGCCAAAGATACAAGCTGCCAATGCCATTCTCCTAACTTGTCACATAAGGATTTGAGTATAACCAGAGGAGTCCTCCAAGGCACAGGATTGGAAAGGTCATCTCATCGCTTTTGCTTCCAGTGGGAGGAAAGGCTTAGCAATGTATATACATGGGGTGTACAAAACAGGGGGGCTGAATTTAAAATGAACCGGAAAAACCGGCATCTGCACATAGCATTCATGCAGATGAATACTACACACTCCCGGTAGTTGACCTATGCACCCAAAGACACCGGGAGATTCACTCAGTATTCCTTCAGATTGTTTTGTCAGCGCTGCACCAGTTGTTGCCTGAGAATCCACTTCAGGGTGCTTTACTTGTCACAGTAGGCCGAACACTGTGCAAGCAGCAGCTTCCTTTTTGTATTTATTTTTGCAGAAAAGCTGACAAACTGACAAAATTTTAACAGCTGTAGTTCATACGGCCTTACCGACCAGGTGATGAAGTTTACCTCTGTAGGTGGCACCATCTTTTGCAGAATTTTAGCAACTCTGGGTCTATCTGCGGGCGCAATCATGGGATCCGATTTTGAGCTTGAATCTCTAAGTGCCCTGCTGAACTTTCAGCACTCGTGTTAAATATTTCGGCGACATGGCCTGCCCAAAGTTTCCCTTTTTGTTCACCAGCTATACTGACTTGCAGCCGACTGAGGCACCTTCTGTTCGCAGCTATCTTGGGGCTGTAGGCTGGGCATTTTTGGGGAGGGTACTATGTTGTCTCACAGCTTAAGCATTTTCACAATGTCATCTTGGTCGCCTGAGAAGTCCTCTTGACATGTTCTGGATGCCCAGACTGCCTTGCTGCTTTTTGGCCTTGCCTGTGAATAGCACTTGCTTCTGCTGTGATTCCTTAGTTGCGAGATTTTTCACATGCTTCTTCGAGACCTTCACTACCTTGTGCAAATGAAGTTTTCTTCGAGGACAAATTTTGCTCCCAAAATAGGCAATTGCTCAGGGCTACGTTGCGAATACCGACTATATTTCAGTTGCAGACCGGTTTTTCAGACTCTGAGGGGACCTTGAAATTGTCCGAATAATCAAGCTGTCCGAAAAATCGATTTCAGCAAAGTATCAAATTTCCTGGAGGACAAATGAAGACAATTCATAGGTGTTTCTTCTCAAATACAGAACCGCTTCAGTTTCCCTTTAACAGTGTCTGGAGCTCGCCATGTGCTCTGTGCTTTGCCAACCCTAGTGCATGGCTATGATGAGCATTAGTGCCACAAATTGGCACTAGCCCATGTCGCTGTTTATTCTGACTTCCAGTAGGGGGGTGAATGGTGCTAGCTTTTTTTCTGCAGCAGCCATTGCGTGAAGAGAAAAACTAACGCATGTTTCGTAGGTTATAAATAGGGTGTGTATTTTCCGGTTTTAACCGAAAAACACCGATAAACATCCGTCGGCGACGAAAATATAAAATCGGTTAAAACCGAAAAACACCGGTGGTTGGATCTTTTCGTTCTGGTTAAAACCGAAAAACACCGGTCGTGGCATGATTCCGACCTAGCGAAACTTTTTCCCCGCAGAGGTTCGTCAAACATGTTATCTCGTGGATCCTGCATCCTTCAAGTGTTTATACATGGCTTGCAGGTGGCGTCAGTCCGCCCTCCTTTCTGGGGGTCAAAAGCGTTTAGAGAACGCAGTGGAAGCTAAGCTCTCACACGCCTTTCCCCTATTGTGTCTCCCATGGCCCCCTTTTGTGGAAAAATTACCGCGGTGGAGGGTAGGCTCTCTCGTGCCCTTTCCCCATTATGTCTGGCCAAGTGATGTCGGTGCAAGCCCTGTATTCAGAGGTTGCTGTGGTTCCTGGAAGACACTGCCAACATCCGTGTCATACAGGAACGTGCGTTTTCATAATTGTGGGTTGTGAACCGCAAGGAACGTGCTGCCATGACGGATGCAAGCCTCTCAAAGTATGCTTGCATCTACTATAATAACCAAGTGTGAGAAATAGATGCTTCATAAAAAAGAAGTGTATGAAATATGTAAATAAAATTGGAACTCTCTGTGTGTAATCGATCGCATTTTTTTCCACCGATAATCACCGATTTTAGCCTTGTCGTGAGACGTTACACCGAAATACACCGGTGTTTTGAAAATAAATAAACACCGAAAAACATCCGCCGATTTTTCTCACAAATAAACACCGGAAAGTACACACCCTAGTTATAAACATCAAAGATAAATCCTAAGTGGTGCTTACTGAAAGCTCAGAAGTCGGTGTATTGCTCCTTTAAAACGTTTGAACTTGCGCTTGTGCAGATATAGGCACCAATAGTGCTTTAGAAATGCCATTTAATTTTGGAGGAGGTAATGCAGGTGATGAAGATGCTTTTTATTCCTTGTAGGAATCTCTCAATTTGTCTTTGTCTTCTATGTGTTGCAGAGCCATTTATTTTTATCAAAATTGCTTTTGATGATGCACGCATCATTGTCGAACAAGATCTTTTTTAATTTGCTGTGTCTTTTTTTAGAAGGGTAAGGTTCAGAAGGATAATTCATGTTTTTGTAATTGCACAGGCAAGGTGTTGATCAACTGGATGATTCCAGTCTAATTTTAGCTGTGGTTGCAGGTGTTTGACTTCGATGGAAACTTCATCAATGTGCTGAAGCTGTCTTCGCGCATCACCCGGCCTTCAGGAATCCACGTCTCTGACGCCAACAACAAGCTCTACGTCCTCAATTACCTGCACGGTGTCGTTGGAGTTTACAATCTCGTATTTAAAAGAACCAAGACGTAAGTCGCTGCATAGAGTGCAGAGTTTGAACAGGGTACCTTTCTTTTAATCAGGGAGATGTTCATCGAAAGCCAGGCTTAGCAGTCGGCTCTTGATATATACAGCATTGTACCAGTACTTCATCCTAGGTGCGGATTGGGAATCATATTGCAGTGTTCAAGGTGTATGTGCCTCAAGATTATTTAAGTGGTTCATCATGTTTTCCGTGAAACTTTGCAAATTTTTGCAAACTTTGTGATGTGATATTTTTACGAAATTTAATAGAAGTTATATAATGTTCAATCACACAATGGAGCTAAATAATTGACAATTTTCTGTCGATTATGTTGTAACTTATTAGTTCTTAGATGTTTTAAATATGTGCAATAACCATTTTGAACAACGAGTCGTGGCCTGTGCAAAGTAATAGACGCTTTCTGAAATTGAAGGATGCATACATTATGCACAGCCGCCTTCAGTTGGTCTCATCGCTTCCGGCGTAAAGCCCACGATTGCTTGTGAGTCTGCGCCAAGCACTAACTCGGCACTTGTGTGGAATGCGTTGCAATCCGAGCACACACCGAACGCTGATGAAGCGCTCGTGTCCAATCCGTGCTCATAGTGCATGACCAAGCGGCCGCACATGATCTATGCATCATTTTGGAATTTCGAAAAGGGTCTATACTACAGTCAGTTACAGGTTAAAAAAAGATTTTGAGGGAAAGTAAGGATGGGGAGCCGGAATCAGACTAAATGCTGAAGAGAGGAGGAGGTTTCCTCCTCTTTTCTCCAGCACTCTGCCTGCTTCCTCCTCATCAAATTTCCTTTCCCTCGAAAACTTTTCGTAAGCTGTGACTGACTATTGTGTACTAGTATATTAATTTTGGGCTCTGTCGACCTTATATTGTCTACGTCAACATTACTATGTCAACATTTGGCTATGTCAACATTACTATAACTTTTTTGTCGAGTCATCTTAGTCACCATCTATGTTCAGCTCCTATCAAGTCAAGGAGCAAATAAATTTCCTTTTGCTTTTGAACAGTCTTGACTTTTCTGCAATTACTATATTCTGTTGCAAGGTTTGAAATGTCTTGTTTCTGTGTTGAAGCATATATTTAATTAAATGCATTTAAACAGTAATGGGTGTAATTAAGAAATTTTCACACTACAATAATTTTTGAGAGCTGAGGGTGTGTGAAAATCTTCCACAGAAGTGTGTGTGTTCAAGTAATATGGAATTATTTTAATCCCTTTACATCTTAATCACTAGTAATTGAGGAGTTGTAGAGAGCCCTGCAAAGATGATAATCTTGGTGTCTGGTCTGCCGACCCTGCATTCACATCCAAACTGCATGCATATGGCACTATAGTTTTATGTTCATTCAGCCTGCAGTTTGAAATGTATTTGTTTATTTTAGACTTTAACATTGCTTTTTGGTGCACCTGTGCTCGTGCACTCTAAACACTCCCAAAACTCTGCACTGCACAACTTTACCTTTCATAATGCAACATTGTGTGGTGCATCATGTAAGCCATACCAGTGTAAAAACAAAACACTTGTCAAGTGTCCATGGGACATTGTTCAAGGGCTTGCAATCATACTGTAGAAAGATTGTGATTGGAACAATCTCCTGCGTTGAAGAGGATAACCAGCAGAGCTTTGTGAACTCTCAATTTATTCTGAAGCACTAATAGACCCTTTCCGAAATTCAGTCTGGCCACTTTGATCACTATCATCATCATCTGAAAAATGGCATATGTGCCATACCAATGGCGGCTTTCTATTTACTGATGAAGGAACATGTTGAAGATACTCCTAAGCTGAGGATTCAAGGCCTATACATTCTACACGTTAGCACGTTGCGAAACCGGAATTGAATGCAAGCGCTGCGTAAGTGTTCATTTCTCTAATTCGTGCCCAGGGAACCTGTTAGTGGCACAAAATCGACTTCGAAACCCCTTCTGTGTGGGTTGGCGCTTCATTCTGATTGCATCGTTGTGGGAATTGACACTGGAAGAGATGATCCAGAAAAACCTGCATAGCGAAAAGTTTATTCTCGTCTGCCGTTGACATGCAAAAGTGACGGTGCCCGATAAAATACTGCAGGCTACGGGTTCATTGCCGCCATTCGTATGGCAGAAGTTAAACCGCCATTTCAGCCACCAGATGGCACTGAATTTCGGAAAGGGTCTATTAATCAAAATATACTTTCGTTTTTAGAACATGGAGGAAAAGAAAGCCTAACCTGCAACAAAAATGGATAAACCCCACAGATGCTTTCATGCTCGCTATTTCTCCCACAACGTTCCTTGTTTCGTCCTTGCTGTTTTTCTTTCATAGTCGCTCGACTGTGTTGTTAAAGTGGCAATCTTTCTGAAAGCTCAGCAGATGAAAAAGAAAGTTATCTGGCCGATCTACGCATATTCACCGAATTTCTGACGATTTCAGCAGTCGCCTATCGTTGATTGCTGGCAAAATTACTGCAGCCATCTGCGGTGTTCCAAGCTGGTACAGGTATGGAGGCTAGGAGGGGGGGATGTGGTCATTGCATGGGTGAGAGCAGTCTGGTGATCCAAGTCTACCGAGGCAGCATAATTCGTATACAGAAATATAATTTCTTCTAGGGCTAGAAAAGTGGATCAGTTAGCGAATATGCGGGGGGGGAGGGGGGGGTGAAGTGAGTACTTTACATCACCATCCCACCATCTGTGTTGGTCCGCTGGGAGCTTTCTCACAACCTAACACTGGCCCCTGCCCTTGCCGCAAGCACTAGAAAGCCACAAGTCAACAACTAATTTGGGAATGTCTGGTGACAGCGTCTCGCTGCTCTGGCCCAGATACCAAACCCACGACACCGTCCCATTTCCTACGTGAAATTGGTTCATCCACCTGGCCAAGCGCAGTGCCAGACCAAGGCCTACCAAGCCTTTGTCTCCTTAAAGGGATACTACAACGAAATTTCGGCACTCATTTTTTGGTCTATATGTGTTCAAAGGAGCAGTATCACATCGAACATACCAATATATTGTTAAAAAAGTCTCGAAAAGGAATTTTAAAACGAATTAAACGATTAGCAAAGAGCACCTGGTGGATGTCGCTAACGCCTCGCTTGTAATGCCCGTCTAGGAACCTTGACAGCTAGTGACGATGAGTGTCTCGCCTCCGGCCACGACGAGAGAAGAGGGGAAGGAGGAACTCCCCTCTTCCCGAGAATGCCTTTTGTGTGTCGCAGAAGTCGCTATTGTCCCCCTTCAAGATTATAGAAGATTAACCCGTCACTCAAAATTCGTACAAAAGCAGCCGCCTCAGTGGCTGGAATGACTAGGCCATCCTCTCGACGTCGGCCTCGCCGTGGCTTTGCTCATCCCGAGACGACCTATGTCGCGATTCTCCGAGCGCTTGCCAGAGTAGGCCGTTTATAACGAAAAATATAGCCACCAGGCTCTAAATACAAACGTGCGGTTGTCATTTACGGATATTGTGGATCATATTCAACCTATTTTTGAACACAACGGGAATATTTCAAATTTCGTTGAAGTATCCCTTTAATGTACCAAGCTAATCTGGGCCAGTTCGTCAAAAAACATAGCTCCCTTTCCCCTCAATCCCACTTCCCCGCCCCCTCTGCCCCTGAACCCCCTGGACAAGGGGGATGGTCGTTATCTCCCATGCAGAAATAAACATATTTTCAATACTCGATATTTTTTCACATGTTCCTTGCGGGCCTTGTTTGCTCTGTTCCATATTTAGAACAACTTCCAAAATTATCTGGTATTTACCGCTGTGGTGCTGCGGTGGTGATTCCATGATGGTAGTGGCACTGAGGCCGTTGGGAGGAGCGAGCGATCGCCACTGCAAGGACACACTGCCTTTTGCGGCCCTTGCAGGCCTGTATCCCCTCAAAATATATGCTAATAAAGTAATATTATTACTATTACTAGAGCGAAAGAAAATCGAGCTTCCACTGTGCTTTCTGCGCACAGCTACAACTTGCCATTTTCAACTGTGACATCACCGGTAGGAATCCCAACGAGGTTGAGAATCCCCTCCTTTTTGACGTGTTATAAGCCAGGTTAAGTATTCAGCGCGCGCTCCACTTTTACCTTGAGCTTCCTGCCTTTGGTAACACTTCGTCGCACGCGCAGCTGAAGCCTATACTTAGTCTCATCTAGCATGGACTTGTTTGTTAGCCCAGCATGCTAAAAACACAAGCTATACTTTGTTTCAGCTTCGGTCCAGACGCAGCCGATGCTACAAGCGCGAGCATGTGGTCCAGAACAGTGCTTGCACTGCACGAGCGCGCGTGCTTGGCAGGGATGCTGAAAACCCGGAGCTCGCGCTTGTAGCTTTGGCTGCGTCTGGACCGAAGCTGAAACGAAGTATAGTCGGTATAGTTCCTTTGGATGAAGCCTCGGCGGCTGCACGAGCGCTCGTGCAGCGAGTGCTCCCGTAAAGGCCGTCGAGGCTAGCTGCTCGCGCTTGCACAGCCTTTGCAGTTAGTCCATGCTAAGGTGAGACGAAAAATAGTGGAAGGCAACAAGCGCGTGCTGAAGGCGTAGCTATCGTCCATTGAATTCTGGAATGCGTCTACGACTGGTGTGTTTACCGCGCCTCGTCTTTTCATTAAATTGAAACCATTATGCGGCTTTGCTTTATTTTGCATTAAGAAACACCAATGGAAGACCCCTAATTTATCTTCCGAACATAGAATACTTTTCGCATAATCACGCTCTAGGCGAATATCGAAAGCGAAACTCTGGCTGCAATGTGGCCGAAAGTGGAAACTAACACTTCTTTGCAGCCAAGATATCTCAGTCTAACTTAGTATGACTAGATTGACAAGAAGTGCTGACTTAATTAAATTTTAAACTTTTATAAGTACCACTAATTAGAGTCTAAACCGTGCTTTGAACGGTTGAACCACTGATCTCAAAGCTAGCCAGGGGCAACGGCCAGGGGTGCGTGGTGCGTAGCAAGTTACATCAACATCGACAACCTGCAGGCAAAGTTGGGCAAGGCTGCAAGGCGGCAAGGCGAGCGGTGGTTTCAGTTGTGGATATCCGTTCGTTCAGCCATTTCGCCCTGTGATACAGCTGTTCAGCCACCATAGGCCCATAGAATCATTGTTTAGCAGTCGTTCCAGTCGTTCCAACCACTCCAGCTTAGTGTTCAGCGACCACAGTACAATGTTCGGCGGCTACCCCAGTCGCACTAGTTGAGCAAGTTCAGTGTTCGATTATTCAGTCTCTGAGCGTTTGGAACGTTTCGATTCGTTCAGCTGAAGCAGCACGTGGCAGGCTTGTGAGTATACCCATATTTCACTGTTCTTCAGAAGATCCTTTCGCAGCTGCCATGGTGGTCCAAGTGACAAATTTGCGCAATTCGACTTTCAATTACACGACAAACAAAAACGTGCGTTACCCTTGACCTCTGACCTATACTTAGTGGCAAAATTTACCTAAATTTTGCGGGAAATGTATTCTATACGCCACGAGATTTGTGGCTGGGATTAAGCAGCGTATCTTTCCGCGCGAAAGCTCGTTTGGCACGGGTCGCCGTGTCACCCAACGAACGCCCCGTCAAACACCGTGTCAGCGGTGGCCGGGTGCTGACGTTTCGTTAATGGGTGAGGATTTTGTTCCGGCAGCCGGCACAATAGCCCGGGAAAAAAAAGGATGACGGCAGTTTCGGACGGCGCGTGTATCACTGGGGGGTGTGTCGACCCACCCTCCTCCGTAAATAAACCAGGTTGGAAGTTGGAGTACCCAATAAAACAGGTTGGAACAAAATTGAAGTTTATAAAAAAACCAGAGTTTTTTTGTTTTCTTTTTCCTCTAGGTTCCATTGTCTCTGCATATTAAGTTACATCACAAGGTGCATAACGGGATGCAGTGCTCTGTGCTACATGTGCCAAAAACTGGACGTTTACAAGATAATGCCCTTCCTTTTGACTCAATACCTACAATTATCACGAAGTTTATAAAAAGAATGGCAAAATCATTGTGAGGTGGTCGTATCTCAACGCCATAATTCTTTCCCTAAAGCCGGGGTCATGCTGCTTATACGTCATACAGAAGACAGTCTGCAAACAGATTCGAACACGAGTCACTACGAGATCTGAGCTTCGAATGCTGCATGGCAACAATTCAAAGAGACACTTTGCACGCGGCATTCGAACCACGGATATCGTGCTGACTGATATCTGCGGACTGTCATTAGTATGATGTATAAGCAATGTGACCCTGGCTTAACGGTGCTTCTAGTAGAAGCAAACATCTTGGAGTTTTTATAGATAAGGCATTGAATTTTAATCATCACGTGTCAGTCACATGCAACGCATCACTTAGAACATTGGGAGCAATTTCACGTTTCACAAGACAATTTTCTTCCTATGCATCTATCGTATGTTTATTCTGTAGTCTAATTCGCTCAAAACTCGAGTTTGCATCTATAGTCTGGAATTGTATAAATGATACAGCATCTTGCTCTATCGAGCGTGTACAGAAGCGTTTTATTCGCATAGTTTTCTATCGTTTTTTTGGACGTAAGTTTTATTATAATCACGATCGGCTGCTCAAGAGACTTGGTTTATGTACTCTGTTTGACAGACGGCGTTGTCGGGATATCTTGTTTTTACACAAACTTGTCAATGGGCTTGTAGATTGTCCTGTCTTGTTAAGCGTTATATGTTTTCACGCCCCACCACGTTCAAGCCGTAATCGCAACTTTTTCTGTCCATCCACATTTTTTCACACGTCTTCCTTAATACGAATGCAGCATGATTTTAATAATTTGTATTGTTCGCTCCTAGAAATATTCACTGACAAGTCAACTTTTTGGCGTAATCTAGAGAATATATCCCAGTGTTCCCATGATCCCAGTGTTTTGCAATTTTGAGCGTTTTTTTTTTCTTCTTTCTTTTTGGGGTTGCTGTATTTTTATTTTCAGTGCCTCTTCTCCTTTTACCTCATCTTACTTGTCAGATGTTGCTACTTGTTCTATGTTTGTTTTGTGAGTTCTTTCTGGGGAAGAGCTATGTTTTCTCTGTGCTTATACTTTTTATCTTGTCAGCATTTGCTGTGTACCACACAAAAGGCCCTGTGCTGTTTGTGGACACATAAAATAAAGACTATTATTATCATTATTATTATTGCTATATGACCCACATAAATTGCGTAATAAATAATAAAAATATTAAAGCGACAGAACGGGCTGCACTATATGGTATCAAACCTCATGCTCAGGCTCAAAAAGCTACGTCAAACAACGTGCGGAGATAAAAAAAGTACAGCATGAATATTTTTATTTAGGGAAATGCTAATTTTTTATGGACAGAGTTTAATATGTGCTACAGATTGCAGTCAAAAATATCAAAAGGGGCACTTGTAACGGTAGTGACACATGTCCATATGAATATCTCAAATGAAATAAGCATCACAACTTGTCTATCCACTTGCCCAGAGCAGCTGTTCACCGTTCTTCAACAAAACACAAAAATCTAAGTAGAAGGTGCAGTAACTCGACGTAACACGACTTTTCCTTAGACTCTTTTTCGTTGCGCCATGCTGAAACTACTGATACGGTGAATTAGACGCCTGGTTGAGAGTGCCTCCCCGAAGAGAGAGACATCCTCCTTCTATTTCGCTTACGCCCACTCTGTACGAATGGGACGGCCAGAGAAGCATTTGCGTGCTTCGGGATTTCAGAGGCCATTGGGGGGGGGGGGTCCCCTCTTCTCCTGCTCAGCAGGCACGACAGAACTGCTGGCAAACGGTCATTTCCAAACGAAACAACACTCTTCACCGTCCCAGCGTAGTGCTGCAGTCGGTATGGGATTGTACCTTACTACAGGTTTTTTTTATTGCATATAGAGCAACACGCGGCACTGACGTCACGCCTCTGCGGTGGCGCTGTTGCAGCCACGACGCATGTGCAAAAGCTTCACCTCACGCAAATCTGGTTTCTGCGGTTTCTGCGCTTGAACAATGCCCACACCTGATGTGGTCATTCGCGGGCTTGTTTGTGAATAGTGTGTCGGTCTATAGAAGCAACTGCAAAGAACGAGCTTCACGTCATCGCCATGTGCCAATCGAAAGCCGGAATTTTGGGCTAATGTGCATGGGCAGTGTGGAACAAGCAGCGTTCGCTTGTCTATGCAATACTAAAACTCGCTACAGTTTTACCGGTTTTTCAATGCTCATTGAAAGATGCTGCAGTGTGCAGGCGGGCAAACGGGTAGGCGTTCCTTTGAATTGGAAAAACTGAAATTGGCAAAACAACACAAAAAAAAATCCCTCCATTCACGCTTAATAAGCTTGAATGGGGGATATGTCGACGTCGATTTTGTTGCGTCTGCTCGCACACACCGGTGGCTGCTGACTTGTGGAATGATGGTGCGCCACTTATTATAGACATTGAAATGTTTGGTTGAGCATCCCTGAGTCCCTGAAAAGACAATTTTTTTTTTTTTTTTTCTTTTAAGTCTTGTTGGGGGACACTTGAATAAAAAAATTAATTTTACGTGAAAAAAAAAATTTTTTTCAGCAATATTGATGGCGTGAGACACAATTAATCGGTAGTCACCTCCTTTCCACTTGTTTTCTCTCGGCATTTTGGGTGCATGAAGGAAAGGTGGATCGGCTGCGCCTTCATGTGGCGGAAAGCGCGAATGACCATCTTGTTGAGCGAATGACCGTTCTGTCTTGCCATCCATATTGCTCCAAAATTTTTAAAATTTTTGCGTAATTTATTTTTTGACACACATGTCCCAATTAGGCTGTGTAAAAAAAAAAAAAAATTCTTTTTTGGTCTCTTTATGCAACACATTATATTAGAGCTAAAAAAATCTATGTATCAAAATATCTTAATATAAATTGCGATAATGTAAGCCCTCAATAAATGCCACAGTCACGAAAATACGCCATTTAACCATAATGATAATTGTCTTTACAGGAAGGTCTCACTTTGTTTTCCTTTTAGCATCTGAAAAACACTGGCATTGTTATCAAGACTGACATACGCACTGGATGTAATATGAAGTCCTATGCATCACGCATTACCTTAAAAAAATCATGCACAATTCTGTTGTTTAACTAGGATTCCATTTATGGTTTTTTGTAGGGTGAATAGCCTTTCCTAATTTAAATGTTTTGTGGACCTATTCTAAACTCGTCAACCTTGATGATATTTTGTAAAATTTTTATTGATTCTGTTATTGTTGTTCTGGGTATAAATGTTATAGCAATTAATCACCTGGATGCTCCAAAGCCTATTAAAAGGGCCCGCAGTTCATTATTTCAAATGACAATTATCCGAGTGAGAAAAAGCAGTCACAACATACAAATATCAGCGCCGATTTTTTGCTACAAATGCAATGTTCTACGATACCTCTAAGGTGTATGAAAGATCCTGTCTTTAAAGGAACACTAAGCTCTCCAAAATATCTTGAAGCGTCTTGATCCGACACGCATGTCACAAAATAAAGTTTGCGCAAACAATCTCTTTAGCTTAATATTTATGCTGTGAGACATATCTCAAATTAGAAGAGAAACCGAAGGTTACAACTATACCGAGAAATCCAATCCAAGATGGAAGGATGTTTCGGTTTCATTCCTGAATTAAAGCGTGCCTCCTGGTGTATATAGTGTGCTAAACACCATTTTTGTTTTCAATATAAAGAGGTGGCCTGCAAGCCTAACAACCCAGCTTCCTTATATAAGCGGAAATAATTTGTGTTGCTCGGTGAAGCCAGCGCACTAGACAGGCTCAACAACCAATATATCAGTAGGCATCTCCAACCTCACTACAGCTGCCATCTTGGAAAACAGATGGCACCACCTATAGACAGTTGGAGTCGCGAATAGCGCCCATGAGTCGCTAAATGGGTGTCTGCAGTCCTACTTGAATCCCCTGAGGTTTGGTGGCAGTACTAAAATCAAGAGGGCGGCCCACCGAAACCATAGGGCGGCGCCATCTTGTTTGGGCCTGCGACAGGTTCAGTAGGTAGGGCGCCGCAATATTGAATAGGACCTCGAGGAGAGGCAACCTCCTCTCCAGCATTTACTCTGCTAAAGTGGAAAGAGGTCGGAGGAGTTTTTCCTGAACTGTTAACACCTGTCACCAACTATAGTTTGACTGCAAGCCACCAGTCAAGTGCTTCTAAAAAACAATGCATGCTTGCATGGAGTTATTTACTCCTTGTCTGACTGTACATGACCCAATCCCAAACATTTTGTGTCGAAACCTTTGCTGTTATCTTTGCCACTTCCAAAATCTCCGTATACCGAAGTCCATCAATGCTTGGCGTTCCCTGCAATGTCACATCCTTATTTTTTTCTTTTTTTACACGCAGATGCTTTTCTTTTTTAGCTGGAGGAAGTGTCTATCGATGGTATTCTTTTTTTGCGTTCGTCCTTGCTTCATGAGCTTTCGGTTGAGTTAGTTTCAACATTCCTTGTGACTGAAAAGTCTCAAGTTAGTTTCAACATTCCTTGTGACTGAAAAGTCTCAAGAAGGTCATGCTGCTGCATGGACTTCTTGAGATTGCACACTATTCGTGGACGGACATACATTGATAAGCATGGTTGGAAGGGGTTTCTCTATGACCCTTATCCAAGCACTGCTTTTCGTGTCGTTAAACACTGGTGCTGCCATTTTCACTTTGCTCGAGCAATTTTACAAGAGGTTCAGGAGCTTTATTTTACCCTGTTTGTGCCAAAACTCAACAAGAGTAACATACTTTGATTGCAAAAGCAAATAGACTACAAATTGCCAGTGGTTTAAAGGACTCGAGGCACCTTACAACAACTAACATGCCTGGAAAAAGCGTGCCCACTAGCCAGATCCATCGCAGATTTGACCAGGCGTGCTGCAAAACAGGAAACAACCATCTGGTTTCAATGGATCCCATCACATGTAGGTATACCCGGAAATGAAAGAGCAGATTCGCTGGCAGCAGAGGCCCACTCAGACCAAAGTCCCACTATCTTTGTCCACCCGTACAACGCAGAAAAATCTTTTATAACAATGGCAATAGGAAGCATGCACCCGTATTTTGAAACCAATTCAACACCCATCCCAGTTTTGATTCCGCGTAAAAAGTTCTCCAAGCCTCAACAATCACTCCTACACAGGTTGCGAGCCGACTGTGCTTCAATCAACAAGAGACTTCATCTCATCAAGCGCATTAAGTCTCCTAGCTGCACCACATGCAACATCATCGAAGACAGAAAACACATTATTTGGGAGTGTCAGTCGCTAGAGACGGAGCGAACCACATTAACGCAAACACTGAAGGCTCTCCATGTTTCGCCGGGGGATTCCAACGCTCTCCTCTTCCCATCAGGATCCCGGACTAGAAGAACAAATATACTGAAAGCCCTCATTGACTTTTTAGAAACGACAAACCTGTCATCCAGACTGTGAAATAGCATATGACATGCCTTCATCCTATGGTCGCCGATGGGTCGAAGCGGCGGGTGCTTCGTTCCGTCGCCCTGATCGTGGCGGGGGCGCTCGTGCCCCCGTGGCGCTTCGGCTTCTTGAAGTCAGCGCCCAGCAGGGGAGCGCGTGCTCCGGCTGCATTTGGGGCAGCGGTGGGATGCGACCTGTCCTTCCATCGTATCAGCGGCTATACCCTTCATTTCTGTAAATACGCCCACCCCCATTGTCACCTCCTACCCTATCCTCTTTTTCTCCCGATCCCCGCAAGACGACGAACCAGACCCCTCCATGGGTGAATAACAATGCGTCTTGCATCCCTCTTTCTATTTTATTTATTCTTTAATTTATAACAAAAGCTATATTTACACACACAAAGGGATACTTCAACGAAATTCGAAATATGTCCGTCGTGTTCAAAAATAGGTTGAATATGATCCACAATATCCGTAAATGACAATCACACATTTGTATTTTGAGCCTGGTGGCTGTATTTTTTGTTATAGACGGCCCACTCTAGCAAGTGCTTGGAGAAGGCCCAGCTTAGAGCATGTGACATCTGACGCAGTCGTGACGTAGGTCGTCTCGGGACGAGCAAAGCTACGGCGAGGCTGACGTCGAGGGGATGGCCTAGTCGTTCCAGCCATGAAAGCGGCTGCTTTTGTGAATTTTGAGTGACGGGTTAATCTTTTATAACCTTGTAGGGGGACAATTGCTACTTCTGGAACACTCGAAAGGGATTCTCGGGAAGATGGGGAGTTCCTCCTTCCCCTCTTCTCTCGTCGTGGCCAGAGGCGAGACACTCACCGTCACTACCTGTCAAGGTTCCTAGACGGGCATTACAAACGAGACGTTAGCGACATCCACCAGGTGCTCTTTGCTATCGTTTAATTCGTTTTAAAATTCCTTTTCGTGGCTTTTTTTAACAAGATATTGGTGGGTTTGATGTGAAACTGCTTCTTTGAACCCATATAGACCATAAAATGAGCGCCGAAATTTCGTTGTAGTATCCCTTTAAAGGAGCTGTGCAACAATTTCAGGGCTTTGCTTAAATAATTGTGGAAGTTGATACCTGACACTTCTGAAGTGAACCACAGAAAACAAATTTTGCCTGGATACCCTAGTTTTTATTTAAAAAAATTAAAAAGATTCAGGTTTTTGCCACCTCTCAACTCGTACATCGTCTTCCAGGTCACGTGCACAGTGACGTCGATGGGGTAGGGCCGGGGTTCCGGTAAAGTTCTCTCTCCAAAGCCATCAGTGAGCAGCGAGAACTCATCCACTCTCGACCGCGTGACCACGTGCTGGCGGGCTCAGCGCGAACAGTATGGTGAAAGGAGGAAAGTCTCATCCGTGTCCAGCCATACTCGTCCGGCCCTGTCCCACTCCACTCCCGGCTTCTGGCGGCTGTTCGCGTTAGCAGATAGAGCTGACGGTTTTGTGGACCTAGGATAGATGGCGCCACTAAAACTCCGTATAATAAAAGTTCTGTCGATGATACCAGGTTTTTGGTGCATTTATATTTATGTTGGAACGACAAGATTTATAAAAAAGTTAACCTTTTATTGAGCAGGTATCCGCACAACTTGCTACCTCTCTACTAGACCCCCATTGATGTCATGCCGAATGTTTCTCATGGCCGCCACTCGCGGCTGCAGGTCGGGGAATATTCTAATTTTTGCCTTGCTATTATGCGGCAGAATCGCAACATTTCAATGAAATGAGGTGTGTTTTCTGTCCATCCCAACAATGTCGAAAGCAGAGGATGCCAATTCTTTCAACGTTAAAATCGTTGCACAGCTCCTTTAAGGGGCATTATTCAGCATCAATAGTAAAAGGGGCATAGAGAGTTCAATACCTGGGGCAGCGAAGACTGCGATTTTGATAACTAAATATTGCCTGGCATACTTACTTGGTAGGAGCCCATTATGTAGGTATGATGTGCCCTGGCAGGTTATACTGGTTGGTTTCACTATGATACCTTCCAGTTCCCCAGTAGCATTGTTAGGAACAGCAGCTTCTATTAGATAATGGAAGGAAGCCCCTCTCACTGGTTCAGGGGCCAAGTATCATCATGTGGATTACCAGTTGGCACGTTTCAATGTTTGTCGATGTGCCCACAATCTGGCTAACGCTCATTGCACTGCAGGTGCCATGCAAACGAGGTTTTGGTATCCTATTCAAGATCCACAGAAGTAATGTTCTCTTCATGGCTGGGGTGTCTCAGATTTCCATTGTTTTGTTCTTAATATAGGCTTCAAAATTGTTATTTGTTCTGCATTCATGCATCAGCCTCACTAAAAACAATTTGTTTCCAGGCTGCAGGACAAGACGGTGCAAGTATGAGTGCAGACAGCGAAGGCATTCGCCACGTCCGGAGCATACGAAAGATGCTCCACATCCAGAAAGATGAAGCCTGTGCCCAGATCAAACGGGAAGTTGCTGACTTGCAGCAGAAACTCTTGGAACAACTTGACACTGCCGTCTGGATAAAGGAAGTCGAGTTGAAGAAGTTGGAAGAAGAGGTCCACTCTTGTAGCATTCCTCTGAATCCCCTGCATTTCTTCCGCTCTACTGCGGTGAGGTCACTGCTTAGTCTAGATTGCCTCAGAGTGCGCGACTTTGAGTGTGCCTCTTTTGCCTACATCAACGCTTGCGAAGCGAAGCCAGATCAGTTGCATTTTGTCGACGATTACAGCGCTCGCGTGAGCAAGACTGGTGACATGGTCAGGGTTTACTACGTCTGTAGTCTGGACTACGACCCGATACTGTTCAGGTTCCTCACTGTTCTTGTCAAGGACACCGCCAACAACACTGTTAGCAGCAAGAACTGGGAAGCAGGGAATGGCCGCTACATGGTGGAATTTAGGGCATGTGGAGAAGGTTCCTACCTTGTGTACGTGAAGCTGTACGGTCAGAACATCTGCGGAAGCCCCGTTGTCATCGATATCCAAGATGAGGATTCCGCGTTGCTGCCCGAGCTCTCGCAGTCTTGCTTGCAAGTATCCTTGCCCATACTTTCGCAGCCTCGCAAAGAAGTAGCCATGGCTGAACCCACTCAGTCTCGACAAGAGGTGGCCTTGCCCGAGCGCTCTCAGTCTCGTGTGGAAGTATCTTTTCCAGAGACTCCACACGACCAGGATGAGGCTCTCGTTCAACCGCAACACTTTTATGACGCTGGGCTCGCAATGATTCAGCAACCAGAGGCGGAAGAAGTAATAGGCAGTACTTGCAGCTGGCCAACACAGGTGACAGCAATGGACCAAGTAACACTGCCAGAAGCACGAGAAGCCAGCAATTTGGAAGTGGCTACAGATGGGCAATCTGTCAGAAGCACCAACCCTTCTGAACCGACTTTGATGTCTGCACCGACCTGCGACAAGGAGTTCTTTGGTCAGTCTGCTCTCTCTTTCTCAAGAGAAACAATTCGGTCAGTTCCGGATGGAGCTGCACAGGAAGAGAAAGGGATCACAAGTCCAGTCATTGAGAGCCAGAGAAAGAAGTCTTTCACAAGGTTTTCAGGTCCGTAATTTTTTAAGTTCAGTAACAGCCATTTGAACCAGTTTTAATTCAGGCAGGTGTGCACGACTCAGGTACTGCATTGTGCTACACAATGTTACACATATGGCGCTGCTTCGTAAGAGAACATTGTATGCAGCCCTATGCAAGACGGGCTTTCATTCATTCTATACTTCTCTCGTGTAAAGTGCTGCCCACATAGCCTCTCTTCACTTTTGGAGGGTCAGCCTATGAACGGGTTAAGTGATATCTGGGTCATGTTGCCGATGAATGCTGTTTTGAAAGCAGGAATTGAGATAAATTTCAGCTTTCGTTGTGGTGGATCTGGTTTTCAGAGTATTTTATACATACTACGCAAAATGCCTAGAAAGAAATCTTGTCTCGAGCAGTTCGCTGGAGAGTCCCGTTATTCTTGAATGGGGCTTATTCATGTTGACCAAGACCTTTGTTGCGTGGATTCTGTGCATGCTTTAATCTTAATTCAATTTGTGTTTTGTTTTGTTTTGTTGCAGCTGCGAACAAAGTTTACATTCTTGTTACTACTTTCTTGGAGTCGCTTACCATAAAATACTGAGCATGTGCATCCATGTTACCAGGGCCCACCCACTAACTTTGAAGCATTTAAAAACTAAGAAAAACGCATCCATATATTCTCCGAGCACACCGGTGCAAAGTGGTGAAGCCTGCCCTATCAATATCCCCTTCTGCGTTATTGCTCTTAAAGCTAATAAGCACCCATTCCCCTTTTTTTTTTTTTAAATCATCTCTGCATTGTGAGTAATCGCTTGCTTAGTATTTATTGCGTATTGTTTTATCCAATTCAAACTTTCCTTGTACCTCGCATAATGGCCTTTTTTCAATGTGGCCATTCTAACTGGATGGCTTTACTGCACCCATGAGGAAAGCTCTGATGTAGCACGTCCCTCATTTGTGGCTTTGGCAGTCCACGTCAAGCTGAAACTATGCATAGATGTCCTTCCTGGGTGCTTGATAGCTCAACGAGGGCTCATTATGCGCATGCTGACGATCGGTATCTCCCACAGGCACTGTCAGTGCAGACCTCATTCTGGAATTCAAGACTTGCAACAAAAATGACTACCTCAGCTTCCCGATCGGTGTCTCTGCCACTGCCGAAGGCAACATCATTGTGGGCGACACCGGGAATGACAGAGTCGTCGTATTTGATGCCGAAGGAAGAGCCCTGTGCAAGGCAACACTGCGTACGTACCAGAGTCTATTTAGAAAGCAATTCTCGGTACTGCATGTTGATCGATAAGCTGTAAATCGTGGTTGCTCGAAAATGAGCCCACCAATTTTTTTTGAAGCCCTGTTTGAACCTTGACACAAGCAGGCATCTTGGATAAAGGTGTTGTTTACTGTTGACATATGTTTTTGTTGTTGGTTGTGCTCAAAACTTGGAGGTACTTAAAACAATTTTTTTGCTCATTATCTTTAAATTTAATCCCTGATATTTTAATATACAGGGTGTTTTGTTAAGTGGGACAATAATTATATAGAAAAAAAAGAGGAACTCGCTTTAGAGGACACATGCAAAGGAAAAAATCTTTTTTTTTAAACAGCTTAGATGGGAAAATGTTGTTATAAAACAATTTTACAATGAAGAGAAAAAAATTTAGAGTTATATTTACGGCACTATACGAATTTGTAGTTGGCACCTGCGGGTGCCGTGGAAAAGTGGCCCTTATTTATCATGTAGTGTTCGTGCCCTTCCAAAAGCTTCCCATGGCCTTTGAAAGTAAATTATTCATCTTTGTTTGAAGTATAACAAAAAACTATGATTAATAAGTAACTTATAGAGCCCAAAGGGAACCCCTGAAGAAGCGCTAGCAGACGTGATAGATCTGTGCGCCGGTCAGATGACGTCGGCAGCGCCCCGAAGCAGACAAACTTGTGTGGCGACGGTGGCTTGAAGAAACGTGTTGAAGCGGCGTCGCACAACGCTGAGCGTACGGCGGCGGCGTGACTTTGCGGCGGCGGTGCGCGGGCCTACCACATGATCGGCAGCGGCTCCCGCGGGCGCCAACTACAAATTCGTTTTGCGCCGTAAAAATAACTCTAATTTTTTTTTTCTTCGTTGTAAATTCATTTTATAATATTCTTTTTCCATCTAGCCTGTTTAAAAAAAAGTTTTTTTCCTTTGCATGTGTCCTTTAAGGTTGTTCTTTACCCTGGGGCTAACTTGGGGGCCAATAGCAAAGAGGAGAAATTTATCATTTTCTTTTAGCTAATTACTTAACTAAGTTCTGATGAACTTTCTCAATTTTAATTTTTGGGGCATAATGTGTTTGAGGATTGACGCTTGGGCTCATTATAGTTCAGTCGTGATATTTGACATTTTTTATGGGTTGCGACTCGCAGCGTATCGGAGCTTGGGATGCACTAGTTTAGGTAGTAGTTAAATGGGATTGTGTGACAGTGATGCAACCCGGGAATAAAAATGAATGAATGTGAAGGGCGTTGTGACAGCCTTTGTAGACAGGTGTCTCGAAACCTTGAAATGACTTATGACCCGACATGCTAGCCATGCTCTAATGGTGGGGTTCACTGCGGTGCAGAAGAAAGAAAAGATTGGATGTCTCCTGAACTATCGCTTCCAGTTAAACTTTTTTCCTTTCAGCTGGAACCGTACACTTCAAGCGCCCCTCGGCGATTGTCTCCCTGGACGACGGCAGCTTTGCAGTAAAGGATGACAGGTGCATCTACTTGTTCTCCAAAGCTGGGGAGTACATCCGGACCTTGGGCAAAAACAGCTTGGTGCGACCCTTCGGTAAGCTAGCTCGTGATTTCCCTGCCTGGATTCTTAAAGGTGTATAACAATTATTTGCGCCGTGATGTCGGCTGCCACGGTGGTTTTGAAGTGGAGTGCTGGCCAATGGATCCCCGGACGGTGGGTTGGAATCCCGGCCGAGCTGCCTGCAATATGACTGAGGCTTATTGCAAAGAAGGCACCGTGTAACTCCAATCTTTGTTGCCTGTCAAAAGATCCCCAGGTGGTCGAAATTAACCCTTGGTCCTATGCTTTGGCGCGCCGAGAGTCCTTCGCTTGTTTGGCGTGTGAAACCTTCAAGTTTGATTTTGTGCCGTGACATTGCATATTAGCATATTGGCTGGTTTTCAGTTAGAGTGAAGCGTGCTACAGTTGATCATCACCTTATGATGTTTTGCCTTGTTGTGCCTCTCTTTTTTTTTTTTGTGCTTTACCCAGTCATTTCTCGATTCTACTCCAGACACCCTTACATACCCCTTTTTCACTAGAACTTGGTTAACTGCAGGGATGGGCAGTATTTCAAATACGTTGTGTATTTTGCATTTGTATTTAATTACAAATTGGGCAGTGTATTTGACGTGTGTATTTAAATACTAAAACATGGGTATTTCAAATACAATTGTAATTAAATACAATTTTGTGGGCAAAAATACATCCCTCAAGTTTATTGTCACGACTCATTTTGCTCATCCTAAGACGTGCCCAGAGCAGGAAGAAAACTACGTTCTGCACCAAATGCAGTGTCTCTCAATCAAGCACAAGCGTTTAGTGACTTTGTGATTACAATGCTAGTCCAGGGCTAGAATAGTGACGAAATCGACGTTCACAGGCAGACTGGCTAAATAAGTGCCTGTGACAACTTGTGATGCTTTCCAGCCTGATTTCCGTCCATATTTTTGCCTGGAACATTCTAAATGCGCGGGTCGTCCGGATTTTCGTAACTGGTGCGAGTTGCAACAATAAAATATTCTCTAGCTAGTGCTGCGCGTTTTGGTCATCTCGGTTCTTTGTTGGTCTATACCAAAATGTAATTGACAAAAAAAAGCTGCTTGAAGCTCTGTACTTTTTTCCCCTATTACGTCCAAGCTGATTACATTTTTTTTTTTTTGTGATTATATTTCTATTGCGTTACTAAAGCCTCGCACACCAACTCCCGAGTGTGCGATGCAAAATTAAAATGAGAGACCCAGAAACCCGTTGCAGGTGCCCTGAAGTGGCTGATGCAAATTTTGAGGAATGTATTTGGAAAAGTATTTGGAGGAGACCAAATACATTTGGTTGTATTTGTATCTTGTACTTAAATGCTTTTTTGGAAATGTAATTAGATTTGTAATTAAAAACATTTTTGACAAAGTATTTTGTATTTGTAATTCAATTCATATTTGCATGTATTTTGCCCATCCCTGGTTAACTGCTTGAGGTTGGTGAGTAGAATGAACTCTAATCTCGCGAGGTGTTTGTGCCATATGTGCGTTGGCTTGACATTTATTGCAACACACAAAATGAAAACATAGAAGCAGTGGGGCATGACTGACGAGTTTTGGTGTGGTTCCAGTGTCGAAAGCATGTTGCTTCTCTTGCCTCTCAAGGCCTGGCCGCTCACGGAGCAAATGAGCTGATGACTCTGTCCCTCGACTCGCCCGCCAAGCTGTGGTGCTTCAGCGCAACAGGCGACTCCGAGGCCTTCGCAGTCTACTCTCCACTCAACCCCATTGCTCCGGCCGGCTCCAAGTGCAGGTTCCTTGAGGTTCACGAAGACTCTGTGTTTGTGGCAGATCTCGGTACGTGATGTTCGCTGTTGCCTCTACTGATCTAGCTGTCGCAGTGCCCTCAACTTAAAGCTGAAGCCAGATTCACAAAGAATCTCTTAAGGGCCTATGAGCAGCCAGAAATGAGGAAACTCTCCCTCAATTCCTTCTTTCCCTTCAAGAAAGAGGGAGACATTTCTCCTTTTTGCAAGGAGTAGCTCAGAGACCCGCTCCTGTGGAGGAGAGAAGACGGAATGGAGAGAAAGAAACTGGAAACCGGTTTTCCGCCCGGTGGACGGTTTTTTAGGTCGGCCTTTTTTAAGACATTTTTGCTAAGAAGTTTGTAAGTTACACACGTCGTAAGAAGTGTTGAAATTGGTATTCACAAACTCATTCTTAAAGGGGCAGTGCAACGGTTTTAATGTTGAAAGAATTGCCAGTTTGCATTTTTTATATTGTTTATACAAGCCCAAATGACCAAAAACGCATCGCCTTTCCCCGAAAAATAGCTATTCTGCTGCGTAATCGCAAGGCAAAAAACGAATTATTTGCCAATGTGCAGCCGCCAGTGGCGGCTACGGGAACTAAAATGACGGCATCTGTGGGGGATACACGAAAGTCAACAAAACCTGTCCCCCTCCTCTGCTACACCTGCCGTTAGCCCTGTGGCGAACCATCCTTTGTGTCCATCGCTCGCCGCGACCTTCGACGAGGCTAATCCTTTGAAAGTCGACAATCGTGGAGGAAGCGGCTGGGGTCTTTGAAGAGAGGGCCCAAGGGGAAACCACGTGAACCCCCAGAGTACGTCACTCGAAAGTCGGCGTGGAGAGTTGAGAGGCACTTCGACCTTCAATTGATTTCATTTTTTTTAAAATAAGAACTAGCGCTCGCAAGAAAATGTGGCTTTCGGTTTTTCATTCAATAGGGGACGCAGATTAATTTCCGCAGTTAATTGGCCAAAGTCTGAAAATCGTTGCACTGCCCCTGTAAGTGAGAGGGGGGGGAAACGACGGGAGGAAGGAAGCTTCTGGTGTTTTGCAAGCTCCCCAACACTGTGAGACCGGGCTGTTTTTATGGTGACAGCTTCTTCGGGATCCCGGACGGCCAGTCGGAGAGCTTGGCGTGTTTCGAAGGTGTCTGGGTATGGGCCACAACAAGCGTAGGCAGCGGCCATTCTGGCAACGCCTATGTGGTAATCGTGCCTGTACTGCGAGATGTTGATACTACCGTGATTTAAACGGACCCGAATGCCCAGCTTTACTGTGACCGGGGTGACTGGGATAACTCCTTTAGTTGACTGCTACAAACCCTTGCTACAAGTCCACAAAACTGTCATCGTTGGTAAACGGGACGGCCCGCACGCCTAGTTTGCAATGCGACATGCATGGAAACAAATAGCCGCAGCATTATTGGCGGTCTGGGGAATCCGAGAGTCAACCAACGTTCAAGAAGATGCTTTTTATTTACAAAAATGCCAGCAAGAGCCGCGGAAAATGCCTGTTCACACTAGGAGCCCTTCGTTGGCCTTTTGTGCCTATTTGAAGCGCTCTAACTACGCTGTTGGACTGTGTCTTGGTAACCACTTTGGGGCCAATCTTTCACAATCGCTTTTTGCTGTGTGTGGCCCCTAGGCAATTGCAAGTGAATGCTGACATGACATTCAGCAGAGGAAGCGTCGGACCCACGTCGCGTACCTTCCACGCCACGCTCTACCTCGACCTGCGTTGTTTGTTTTTGTTACGACAGTTGCATCGGTACATAAAGGAAATACTATGAAAAATCAATTGTATGTACGACATGATGCAAAGTTAATCCTTTCAGCATTAATTTGAACTCTATGTGAAACAAAGCAGCAGATGGAACCTATGAGTGTCTCTTTGCATCGAAGCTTTGGCATCTGGTCTGGGCAGCTGACATTATATTTGGGCAGAAAATGAACTTTCATCAATGCATAGTTCATTTTCTTGGGGGGGGAAAAAATGCTGCTTACATTTTTCTTAGGTGCCCGGTACAGTGGTTGAAACGAAAGCTGATCCAAACTACAAAATGTGTTATGCAGTCGCTAGTACAGTCTCTGCTTGAAGATCTCGCATAGTGTGTGGTTGCATGGCGACATGCTCGTCTCGTGCAGCTGACAACCGTTTCCATACATGAGAAGTTTTGGTTTCGGCCTATGTAAAAGTTGCTTTTCAGCATTCTTATGTTTGAGTTGAAAAAATGCCATTGTAGAGGCATTTCCAATCATTTCTGCACACTTGTCATTTGCCACAGGGCTGAGCCACGTGTACAAGACTGACACAAAGGGTGAGGGGACCAACATATTTGGCAAGAAGGGAAAAGAACCAGGCGCTTTCTGCGAGCCCTCCGGAATCTCTGCATCTGACAAGGGCCTCTTCATAGGAGACAGCAAGAACAACCGTATTCAGGTGAGGGTCACAAATGATGCACGAGCCAGCATTCCACATACTACATTACCAATTTTGTGTGAGTCTAACTAAACTGGAAGGAGATATTCCTTATTTTTGTTATTTCCCTTTTTTGGTCTTTGGCGACCTTGTACACAGAGAGTACCGTAATGGATGTGGGTTCTGGGTGACAGATACCCACACCCAAGATGGGCATGCTACTCATCTGCATGGTAGAAAATCCACCAGTTGGGTCCTGTGCTCCAAATACAGTCTCTTTGATGTGCTACTGTTCCAGAGTTCCTTGAAGGTTGCGAGGAGGTTGCCAAGTTATGACGGCAGTTGGGGATGAGGGTCCCCGAGATGAGGGTTTGGGGCTTCCGTGCACTGATTTATTTATTTATTTATTTATTTATTTATTTATTTATTCATTCCCTCAGGGCCCGAAGGCATTATAGAGGGGAGTGGACACACACATCTAATTGCACACAAAGACAGACAGTAATTAGGCAGGTAAGCATAAAAATCCAAAAACAGAACATTGTTAAAACAAAACACTGTCAACCAAAATCCAAAAAATATTCGGAAAGTGCAGCTTTGAATCCGGCACTCTCGGCTATGCTGGCAACAGGTGCGGGAAGGCGATTCCAGTCCAGTGATGTCATGGGTATGAAAGACTGATGAAAGCTTGAGGTGCGACACTGAGGGACGCCAACTTTATTTTGATGGTCGAAACATGATGAGACGTATGATGGTTGTGTTAACAGATGCTGACGAAGGTTTGCATTGTGGTGGTAAATTTTATGGAATAAACATAGACGAGATATTTTTCTACGTAGGGAGAGGTCAGACAAGCTTAGGGTAGTTTTCATTGCTGTTACGCTAGATGTGCGATGATAGTTATGCAGTTTGAAACGAACAGAATGGTTTTGAGCAGCTTCTAATGATAATGGAAGCGTTACACCGGGGTCCCAGATAGCGGAAGAATACTCAAGTTTGCTGCGGACCAATGATTTGTAAAGAAGTGGTTTTAAGGACAGTGGGGCAAGAGAGAAGTTCCTTTTCAGAAAGCCCAACATGCGGTTAGCGTTTTTAATTATATACTCAATATGAATGTTCCATGAGAGGTTGATTGGCCATAGGTCAGTATGGCTTCCTGCATGAATCCAGTTTGACAACTCTGCTCTTGGTCATAAATATCCACTGTATCACTGGAAACATGTGTAGGAAAAAAACTAAATGTAGACATTGGAGTACCTCAAGCAGGTATTCCATTGTCTACATAATGCAGGAGTCACCCTAAACAAGAACAGAGTCGAATTCTTGGGTCACATCCTGGACAGCACAGGCATCACAGTAGACCCAGAGAAGACAGCAGCTGTGACCAACATTCCAGCACCTGAAAACCTGAAGGAGCTGCAATCGTTTCTAGGAATGGCCAACAATCTGGCAAAATTCCTTCCCATGATGACACAAAAGACAAAGCCGCTGAGGGACTTGCTACACAGCGATGCAAGTTGGTATTGGGGTGAACCACAAGAGAGCGCCTTTCAACAAATCAAGACCGAACCTAGTGCGACTCCAGTCCTCGCTTACTACAACCCTCAGGCGCCGATCACTCTTTCATCAGATGCGTCATCATGAGGACTTGAGTCCGTACTGCTACAGGAAGACCAAGATTGGAAAAGACATGACCGAAGCAGAACAGAAATACGCTCAGGTAGGAAAGGAGGTGCTCACTTTCAAATGGGTGTGCAAACACTTCCAAATGTACAGTGCAGTCCAATTATAACGATATATTGGTTATAACGATCGATTTTATAGAAGCATCAATTTTTGCATTGGTTCTATGTAAAAATAAACCATATATAGCGATGCATTTTTCTCGGCATATCGGATATAACGATCAAGAAATGATTGTGTAGAATGTGTTTACTACGAAAATTCAACAAAAAATGAGATAAAAATTGTGAAATTCAGCGAAGAAACGACAGAGATCGGTGGACGCGATCATCGCCGATGGGCCCCGACCGAATACTCCGTGAGTAGGCGCTGCGCGCGGCCTTAAAACCTCGGCGCTATCATCATCATCATTATCATACTCGTAACCCCTCCCTGCCCTCCTCTTTTCCGCATCGCTGGCGTGAAAGATGGCTCCGACGAAGCGAAAAGCTATCTCCTTCGAGGAGAAAAAGCAAATCCTACGTGATTGGCGGCAAGGATTCAAGGTCGGAAGTCTCGTCCGGAAGTATGAGCACTCTCGGTCGACGATATCGACCATCCTGAAATCCGGGGACGTCGTAATGAAGGCTAGAACAAGCGGCTTAGATGACCAGCGGAAAAAGCTTAGGGAAGCCTTGTACAAGGATGTTGAGGAGACCCTGTACCAGTGGTTTCATACGATCCGAAACGAGAACATGCCCACCAGTGGACCAATCCTGGCCGCAAAAGCAAAAAGCTTCGCGTTCCTTTTCGGACGCGGGGACTTCCAACCCGGCGGAGGCTGGATCCAGCGCTTCAAGGAACGTCATGGGATCGTGTACAGAAACGTGGTGGGGGAAGCCGCATCGCTCGATGGACCGGCGAAGGAAAAGTGGCTGGCGACGAAGCTCCCCGACATCCTGGACCGCTACTCAGAAAAGGACATCTACAACGGCGATAAAACGGCGCTGTTTTTTCAGATGGTGCCGTCCAAGACACACGCTCTCAAAGGAGATCCATGCGTCAGAGGGAAGCACTGCAGACTCCGAGTGACTGTGTTTCTGTGTGCTAATATGGACGGGAGCGACCGGTGCAAGCCCTTCGTTAATGGGAAGTCCAAGAACCCAACCAGCTTTAAGAATTGGTACATCCCGGTCCGCTACCGGCATAACAAGAAGGCGTGGATGACTCGCATTCTCTTCGAGGAATGGCTCATTGAGTTGAACAACGCCATCGAAAGCCAGAACAGGAAGGTGATCCTATTGCTGGACAACTGCAGCACTCATAACGTCAGCCCGAAGTTGACGTCCGTTGAGCTCATGTTCCTGCCTCCAAACACGACGGCAGGCCTACAACCAATGGACGCTGGCGTGATTGCGAACTTCAAGATGCTGTACAGGCGTCGCATGATGGAATGGCTCATCACGAAGATCGACAGTGCCGTCGCCGGACCATCAGGAGGACTGGCGAGCGGATCTCCTGATCTCAAGATCACTTTGTTGACGGCCGCGCGTTTTGTGTACGGCGCATGGTATTTTATTTTATTTATTAATACTGCTCACCTCGTGGAGGCGATAGCAGGAGTAAAACTGTACATATTTGAAAAAAGAAAAAGTGCCGTTATACACAGTTCAAAATCTCGGCAGCGCCTTGCTGCAACGCGACACAGACAAGCAAAGTGACTCGCGCATCCAATCCCATCGGAAAACTGTCGCGAATATAGAATGCATAATATACAATCAAGATGCAACTCACACGTACAACAACTATTTACTTTTCTAACCGATTTGGGAGAGGAATGAAGACAAGGTTGAACTATTCACTACGTCGGCTGGCAGGGAATTCCATTCTCTAACAGTGCGTGGAAAAAATTAATAATAAAATACATTGTTTTTAGCAGAAAATTCCCTTATTGACAGTTGATGGGATCGTCTTGTTAATCGTGGCTGAAAAAATGAGATATACTTGTTTTTGTTAATCTTTAGCTGGTCATTAATGATTAGATAGAAGAATTTTAATCGATCTCTCCGTCGTCTATTTTCAAGACTCTCGAGGTTGGCATTTTGCAGGAGCTGGCTGGGAGACACAGACCAGCTATAGGAGTTGTAGATAAACCTTACCGCCCTCCTTTGTATTTTTTCCAGTTTATTTTTGTTTACTTCGGTGTGCGGATCCCAGACCACTCCGGCATATTCCAGAATAGGTCGCACGTAGGTCTGGAATGCAGTCAGCTTCGCTGAAACACTGGAGCGCCCCAGGGATCGTCTCAGGTACCCTAGCTTTTGGAAAGCACGTCTTGAGATGTAGTCAATGTGATCGTTCCATCGTAGATCCGATGTAATGATCACCCCTAGGTACTTAAATGATTCAACTTTTTGCAGAGGTACGCCGCCTATTGAGTAAGAAAAATGTGAAATGGTTTTTTTTCGTGCGATGTTCATAAATACTGTTTTTTTCGCGTTTAGAGTCATTTGCCACTTCGCGCACCATAAGTTAATTTTTGCCAGGGAGGCATCGATGAGAAGGTGGTCTTCAGGGCTAGAAATTTCAGTGTAAAGAACACAATCGTCGGCGAAAAGGTTAATCTGGACTGGTATATCATCTAATATGTCATTAATGAATATAAAAAAAAGTAACGGTCCAAGAACGGATCCCTGAGGCACCCCAGAGTCAACGAAAACAGGTTCGGAAATCGATATATCTATGACAACCCCCTGTCGACGAAGTGTTAAGTAGTCACTAATCCAATTTGTAATCATGTCGTTCCTTAAGATTGCTTTCAGTTTTATTAATAACTTCGGGTGGGATACTTGATCGAAAGCTTTTGAGAAGTCCAAGAAGACCACGTCCACCTGGCCACGACGGTTTAAGACTTCAGAAAAATAATGCGTGGTTTCAACCAACTGAGTGGAAGTAGACAAAGCTTTGCGGAAACCGTGTTGCCGAGGATGCAGTAAGTTGCTTGATTCTAAAAAATGACAAATATGCGTAAATAATACATGTTCCAATACTTTCCCCGCAGTACATGAAGTGAAGGAGACCGTGATCAAGAACTGTTTCAGGAAGGCAGGCTTTGTACGGGTGGATGATGTAAACAGTGAAAACGAAAGTGACGTTCTGGTGGAAGAGAAGGAACCCTCTGACGTGACCGCATTGTGGGAGCACATCGCGGCATCAGAAGAAAACACAGGCGGAGCTGTGTTATTGGAGTATTTGAATGCTGACAGTGATGCTGCTTCCTGTGAAGAGACGAGCGAAGAAGCGATCGTCGAAGAACTGTTGTCTCGACGGGGAGCTGGTCTGAGCAACGGCGACGACGACAGTGACAACGATGGTGACGATGACGGTGGTTTTCCTCCAATGTCCACCCAAGGTGCCTTGCTCTCGATTTAGTCACTGATCGATTTCGTCACTCCAAGGGACTACCGCCAGCGTACGCGCAGCAACTGGACGCGATGCACACCGCAATAGTCAAGCTCCAGCTGCCGCACAAGCAAGCGGAGATCTTAAATTTTTTTGAGCGTGTTTGACACCATTTTATTGCGTGCTGGCTGATGACCCTACAATAAAACTTTGTTATATTGCGGCGCTTCTTCTATGGTGTGATTCAGTGAACACTGGTGACTAACCTTCTGCTTGGGGGAACTATTTCGGGCAGTTTTCAGGGTCAGTCCGGATACAACGATAATTGGTTATAACGATCAGATTTTCCGCATTTCATATCGTTATAAGTGGACTGCACTGTATCACTAGGACTGAGATTTCACTTGGAAACAGACCGCAAACTGCTGGTACCGTTGTTCTAAATGACTACATGAGATGACGCCATGCCTACAGTGCTTGCGGATGAGGATCCTGGAGTATGACTTAACCAAATATTTCACATACCAGGAAGAAAGATGCACACCGCCGATGTACTATCGCAGAAGCTCTGCACATCCCAAGCAAGCCGCACAGACAAGGAATCCTGCATAAGAGTACTCAGGGTTCGCACAGACCCTTGAAATCCTTGAATGTCCTTGAATTTGATAACATTAATTCAAGGGCCCTTGAAACTCCTTAGATATAAGTGAGCTCCTTGTAATCCTTGAAAATTTAGTGGACTTTGCTTCAATATAGCAAATGAACGACGTATTTCCGTAAGTCGCACTGATTTCAAAAACGCGTTTAGTGAGGAATGTTCGCGAAAACATGTAGTCTTGACAGGAGAGCAATAGCAGCAAGTTTCGGTTTCGAAACCGGCAGCGTCTGCGTCGTCTGGCAACAAATGCGAGCCAGAAATCCAATCCAATCCAACGCAAGTTATAGTAATGGTCGGTCGGTCGGTACTCGGTATACTCTGTCCGTGCGTCGGCCTCGCGCGTCATTTCTCAGCGAAAGTTCGCCTTTGTGCTGTGTGCAATGCCTGCAACTTTACTTTGACAGTACTTTGACAGTACTTTGCCAGGATGCCAGGCGGAAAGCGCAAGTTTCAGTCTGCGTGGCTGGAGCACATCGAATATCGTCACTGGGTGAGGCCGGAGACAAGCGACCCTTATCAAGCGAAGTGCGCAGTATGTCAGAAGTCAGTCGACATTGCAACAATGGGGGAGTCGGCGTTGAAGAGCCATCAGAAAAGTGCCAAGCACCGATCCAAAGTTGCGGCAGGCGAGGGCTGCTCTTCCGTCGCGAGTTTTTTGCAAGCGGCAAACGTCACAGAAACGACTTCTCAGCGGGAAAACACGGAAACATCCTCTCGAGCTGCGACCCTTGACGAAGACTGCAGAAGGCATGACTCCGTGATTGAAGCCGAAATTTTGTGGACAATGAAAGTTGTGTCTTCACACTACTCATACAGCTCCAGCGGATCAGTTTCCGAGTTGTTCCGAAAGATGTTTCCGGATAGCGATATCGCGAGAAGCTTCACTTGTTCTGGAAAAAAATGCGCGTATGTCGCGTGCCATGGTCTGCGCCCATTTTTCGCTTCTCAAGTCTTGGACATGATGGAGAAATCTGAACATTTTGTTGTCCTTTTTGATGAAACGTTAAGCGAATACCTGCAAAAGAAACAGCTTGATGTTCACGTGAGACTGTGGAACAATTCTGAGGTGACAACAAGGTATGTGACATCGGCATTCATGGGCCACAGCACAGCGGACGACCTCATGAAGAATTTGACGAAAGCGCTGGCGTCCTTTCCGATGAGCAAAATTGTTCAGCTTTCCATGGATGGCCCCAATGTCAACTGGAGCCTTTTCCACAAGTTCCAGCAGCAAATGAAAAATGACTTTCAAGTTCAGTGTTTGGATATTGGATCGTGTGGCCTTCACACAGTGCATAATGCCTACAAAGCTGGAATGCATGCAACGGGATGGCCAGTTGACACATATTTTTCCAGCTTATTCTCACTCTTTCATGATGCACCGGCCAGGCGAGAAGATTTTATTCGAAAGACAGGGAGCAGTGTGTTTCCACTTCCTTTTGTATCTCGCCATTGGATCGAGAACATGCCCGTACTGGAAAGAGCCCTGGCCACATGGGAGCACTTGAAGCAATACACTGAAGCAGTGAGTGGCTGCAGGCTGCCCGTGCCAAAATGCAGAGCATATGAAAACGTCAGTGCTTTTCTAAATGACCAGCTTGCACTTGCAAAATTGAACTTTACCCTGAATGTTGCCATGGTTGTGCAGCCTTTCCTGACTGTTTTTCAGAGTGATTCTCCCAAGACGTTTTTGCTGGCAAAAGAACTTGAAAGTGTTCTGAGGAGCCTTCTGTCAAGGTTTGTAAAGTGCTCTGTAATGACAGAAGCCACCAGCGTCACGAAGATGCTGCGAATTGATGTTGAAGATGCTGCCGTGTACACAGAACTTGAAAAGGTGGATGTTGGACGTACAGCTGAGAAGATTTTGAAATGCAGCAAAGCGAGCGCCAAGTGTATTCTTGAGTTTAGGTACGAGTGCCGGAAGTTCCTTGTGAACATGATCCTGAAAGTCATGGAGAGAAGTCCCCTGAGGTACCCTGTCGTTCGTGGGTTGTCATGTTTCGACCCCACAGAGATGTCCAAGACAGACACGTGCCTTGGGAAGCTAAAAATTGTGCTTAACTGCCTAATCGACGACAAGCTTCTCTCTGAGCACAAACGTGACATTGTGTGCACACAGTACATTCAGTTTTGTCTAGAAAAACGGCATGAACTACAAAACGGTGAAAAAGATCATGAACGTCTTGACAGTTTTTTCGTGCGGCTGCTGAAGCACGATGCTTCATTCTCGCAGTTATGGGCTGTGGTGAAACTACTTCTCCTCCTGAGCCATGGGCAGGCCCTAGTGGAAAGGGGCTTCAGCATCAACAAGCAGGTTGCGGTCGAGAATTTGGCAGAGCTGTCGTATATTTCTCAACGAGTTATCTGCGAAGCTGTGAAAAGCCATGGTGGCCTGCTGAACGTTCCGATTTCAAAAGAGTTGAAGGCGTCAGTGCGCCAAGCCCGGCATAGGTACGCTGCATACCTAGACGAACAAAAGAAACAAGCACTGTCACGGCAGGCAGCTTCAAAGAGAAAAGAGCTCGAGCAAGAGCTTGATAAGATGCACGGAAGGAAGTCAAAGCTTAAAAAAACTCAAGTGCCTGCTGGAATCTGCGGACCGTTTTTCGGAAGAAGCTGAAGCGAAAAACGACCTTACCTACTTAGTCAAGGCAAACAGCTTTCGTCGAACTGCTAAAGAAAAGGAGCTGGAGATAGCTTCTGTGGAAAAAGAAATCCATGCGAAAACTGCACTGCTTCCATAAGTCTTGTAAGCAAATCAAATTTTGCTAACACTCCTTGAATTTTGCCATTTTTCATCCTTGAAATCCTTGAAAACTCCTTGAATTTTCAGTCAAATATTCTGTACAAACCCTGTGAATTACTCGGCAAACTCAGGTCCGAATTGAGTAAGGATGTGAGCACGGCACGGATCATGCTCTACTGCAGAAGCCAGTGGCCTGTGCTCACAAACTTACCACGAAAAGCAAGGAAGTATGGGAGCATGGCATCACATCAGTTGAAGGGCTCCTGATGAGGAACAGCAGACTTGTTATTCCACCTGTAATGCAGCAATACATCCTCATACATCAGTTGAAGGGCTCCTGATGAGGAGACTTGTTATTCCACCTGTGATGCAGCAATACATCCTCATACATTTGCACAGTGGACACCAGGGCATTGTGAGATGTCAAGCCAGGGCAAGGGACTCTGTTTGGTGGACAGGCACCAGCCAACAGATCCACGACTACGTCAACCTACCTGCCAGAAGTTTTGGCAACCAGGTGCAGAGCTCATAATTCAGACACCTCTGTCCGAACGTCCATGGCAAGAGATTGGTATGGATCTTTTTCTGTTAGGTAAAAAAAACTACTTGGTAGTTATCGACTAGTCCAGGCTCTTTGAGCTTAAGCTGCTCCACAAGACGACGTCAAGAAATGTCATCAAAGCACTTGGTGAGATACTCGCACGATTTGGAATCCCGGAGGTCATTCATTCCGACAGTGGACACCAGTTCGAATCATGTGAATTCAAGTGCTTTACACACGAGTGGGGAGCATGACGTGTAACGTCGTCCCTACTACCCTCAAAGCAACGGCGAGGCAGAAAGAGCTGTCTAAACTTTGCTTTCGGTAGTCGTGGTCGCTCACTCCAAGTGGCCCAAGGTTTTTGCAGTGCAGTCGGCAACATCGTTCAGCACGATCGAAAAGCTGAAAAGAACTGTTTTCATGTTTTGGAAGTCCAGAGACATCGATTTCAGAAAATGGCACCCAATTCAAGTCGCAAGAGTTCAAAGATTTTTTTAAGACTAGTGGAATGCGCCATGTGCTGACAGCACCGTATCATTCAAGCAGCACCGGGTTAGCAGAAAGGTTTGTGCAAAACCTCGAGGCAGCATTGCGAAAGGGAGTGGCCTCCAAGTCCATGCAACAAACTTTGAACAAGTTTCCACTCAGTTACCGCAACATACTCTATTCAACAATTGAAGAGCCACCGGCTGTTTTGCTGTTGGGAAGATGTCTCTGTACAAGGTTGGATGCTGCCAAGCTGTTTGTGGAAGCCATGGCCAGAAATCAGTTCAGTCAGATGACGCAAAGAAGGTTCCGAGCGCAGGAGTTCCAAATCGGCGATCAAGTTGGCGTGTTGAATTTCCGACCAGGGAACAAGCGGTTGAAGGCTACCATCCTGTCGAGGAGTGGACCCTTCTACAAGCTGCAGGTAGATTGGAACTGTGGCACTGTCATTTGGCGTCATCACCAGGACCACATCCGGCCAGATGCTGCCCACAGATGCATGCACACACCTGGTGTATTTAAAAAAAAGAAAAAAGAAAGGAAACATTTTGAATGTTGATATCTACATTGCAGTAAAATTTCAAAAATCAAATCGGAGATGCCCTGTAAACCTGCATTAATCGCTCATGAATGTCTTTTTCTTTTTACTTCGAGATTGAAGAAACAATATTTGAACATAGAAGGAGATTCATTGATCTCCTCGATTAGGTATTAGCCCCGAGAAGTTCGCGTGGCGCCCCTTACGGTGAACCGGGGTGACGTCACGGCGAGGAGAGAA
Source organism: Ixodes scapularis (assembly GCF_016920785.2). Lineage (NCBI taxonomy): Eukaryota > Metazoa > Arthropoda > Arachnida > Ixodida > Ixodidae > Ixodes > Ixodes scapularis. The sequence goes on from NW_024609835.1 coordinate 41,919,017, forward strand.
TTTTTCCCCGACTCGCCTCGCTCGCCTTGTGGAGACTGACTACGCTAGCTGTCGGCGCGCTAGTTTCGATTTAATTTTTTTCTTTGCGTGTTTTTCTTAGGAAGTGTAAATTATCATAAGTGCCTTTATTGAGGTATGGTCTGTAGCTACAGGCGAAACTTCAACCAACATTTTAAGCATGGTTGACAGGGCAGGCAACGTATGAATCACAGCTGGTAAATGAAAATAAAGAAATATGGCCACAATTGCCGGAGCATCTCGCGCAATAAATGCTGCTGATGGTCTGAATGAATTGGCAGGTTATGTATACCCTTTTTTTGTACCTCTGTTTTTAAACAAGATCGCCGAAGCAGAAAAGCTGCATGCTGCTCAAGCAACATGCTAAATACAGTCTGGGCTATGGGGAGAGAATCATAAGTAAGACAGCCCAACTGCAGGCGCAAAGTAAAAAAACAAGCAACATTTATTATATACATTGCTCGCATTTCACCTTTGCTGGATTCGGATAGTATTTCAATGGGCTCCACTGGTTGTATCTGTACTCTTGTTTATATCATCCCTCAAGTAATGTACAACAAATGTAAGCGAAGGTGTCTAGCTCGTTATTAGTCCCCTAAGCCCTAAAATTGAGATTTGACTTAGATCGAAATGTCCTGAAGCTAAAATATTAGAAGCTTTTCTCATGCAGACTGTCGCCCTTCACAGGTTCTCTATTTTCTGCTACTAGTGCTGCATCTACCACTGGACAGACGTTCGAATGCTTGCTTTTACTCCTGTTTTCCTCTGTTGTCAGAGAGTCCAGCTGTAGGTAGTTTGGAGGCTGAGGAAGCTTTGGGGACTTGCAGCAGTGTCTCTTTTAATTGGAAATGACAATTCAGACTAAACGGTGTATTTTCCGATTACCCAAGGCTGTAATAAAGAATGTCAGGAAAAAGTAAAAACCTTCCAAATTACGGCACTATTGCTGTGCATATTTTGGGCAGTTCAATATATATCATACGGGCAACTGTGGGCAATTCAGCAGTTTTTGCTGCTACCATGCAAACTAATTTCCAGTAATTGTGCATCTTCTATGAAATATGCCTGCATACGTGTATAAACTATATAATTAATTCAGAAAGAAGCTACATTTATGTAAAACACCCTGTTCCACGAGCACTTCAAAGATCATCAGACGCAGGGCCTTTAAAACATCTGCGAACCAGCGCATGCAGAGTGGCAGCGCAGAGTCGGCGTCGCGAGCTAATTTGCCGACACCCCCAAAGGCCCATGATATAAATGCATTTCAAATGTCTTGAACGCGGGATGTAATATCGTCCTAAATCATGAACATGCAAGGAACAGAAATCCAGCGTCTGAAACACTTGCGCCACCGCTTCTACGATCCCTCGCAAGATTGCCTTGTGTCGTGTGGACGGACGGGGAGGTTCATCGGCGGAATTGCCTCCGACGATAGCTTTTGGGATTTGTAATCCAATTTTAAAGGTAAAGGGGCCAAGCAGGCTTATAAAATGTACGGAAGCACGTCAATACTGGCCTAACTAAACGTCATGTACACCGGGTAAACGAAGTCCAGCTCCTCGAAGAGCTTGCGGCACGCAACGCCAAACCAGGAAACCGGTGCTGGGAAGCAAGCCGATGCGAGATCGCGGAGCGGAGTCCTCCCCCTGACGTCACGGTACACCTCACCCAATTGGGGCGCGGCGACCGCAGTGACGCTTGTGTTCGCTCTCGGGGCTAATAGCCGGGCATCTCCACGAATTTAATTTTATGTCAAATGTGTCACTTGCGCACCATTCCAATGTAGGCATTGGACTTTGAGGCCACCGTCCATAAATATAGTTAAATTAAAATTAATTTGACTTATAAATGTACAGTTGGAAGCTTGGGAACAACCTCCACAAGTTCAGCTGGGTTTTCATTTAAGTATGGCGCCGTAGTGAGAGGCATGGAGAAATTGTTTTATATTTGATTTGAAAATATTCGGCCAAAACAACTATTCGCTTTAAACTATCTACTATTCGCGCACGTTTAGAAGTATCCAATGAGCGAGTACAGCTTTATTTTCAATGTGGCAGTGACTATTTCGACGTAAACTTTAAAAATAATTTTAAATATTTTTACATCATGATGCCACTTCTTGAAGACATGAAATTATTTTTTAAATCATTTTGATGTCCCCCGTAAAAATATCCCTCCTTATTTTGACATCTCAAACTTCGAACTTTGGAGCTTCAACCACTTCGGCGTTCGAATCAGACTGAAAAGTGATAGAAAGTGACGTTCAAGCAAATATTGACTTGCTTTCAGGCAGCGTCGCTGTTCAACACGCGTTTTCCGTGGACGTATGTGCAGTCGACTGCAGTTTTTATGACCTTTTAAGGTGGGGACATTTTTTCAAAGGGTCAACTTTTGCCTAATATAATTGAAATCCGCAGTGTATGCTCGCAGTTGCTAGGCAGAAAGCAGAGCAGTTTCATCTGCGTAAATGAATTGTAAAAGAAATTATGGTTGTTTTTATCAGGGGCACACTGACTTTGTTTAGGAAAACTATCATTAGAAAACTCATAATACCAAACATTGGTATACTTTCATCCTTTTACCAAATAATACCTAAAGGCCCGTTCACACTCTTGCGACCGAGTTAGACCGAGAGGGACCAGACCGGTTTTTAAGCCTCTTGCGACTTCTTAGGACCAGCTCCACTGCATCGCATCCGGTCCTAAGAAGTCGCAAAAAACTTAAAAACCGGTCTGGTCTCTCTCGGTCGAAGTCGGTCGCAAGAGTGCGAACGGGCCTTAAAGTGAAATTTGTGCCAAAAAGTGGAACGGAGAAAAACGCGTTCAAAGTGTTCCAACCTCTACCTTTTCTCTAGCATCGGTGCACCAAAAATAATTTATAAAAAAAAAACAAAAACAATGCATTGTAAACTAATAAGACTTTCTGGAAATACTCTCTAGATGTTGGTGGATGTAAATATAACATTTTCAAAAGTCAACTTTTTTGCAGAAATATTTTTTCTGGGTAGTGTCCCCCCCTTTTAAGTAATCTAAAAGCAAAATTAAAAACCCTTTTTAAAGTAGACTAGCTTTTAGACTGCACGTAACATTTGCTTAGCTGTGCCCAAGATTACAGAATGCGGCACTACTACTTTTAATTATCTATTTAACATGTTTTATATAGACAAAGGAGCTGAATGTCATGTTATAAAATTTGCATTTGATTGGCAAATGTGTGTATCTCGTACAACTGCACCAGAGCCTTTGTTTGTTCGCACCGGTCAAGAAATATCAAGGAGGCAATGTTTGCGTTCACAACCTTTTATTTATCATCCCAATCGTTTTGTAGTTGACCCGCCCGTTACACACAAACCAAAAATGAAATCTAATCTAAACAACAAACTCGCTAAACCCGGTTAAAAAAAAGGGCGGGAGTCAGATGCAAAGCCAGACAGCAACCATACGAAGACTCGCTTGCACAATATGGAGGCGCAAAAAGCATGCCAAATTTCTCGGTGATAAGTAGTCTATGCACTTACATTTCTTACGTACAGGCAAAGCAGAGAGACATCCAGCTCGCCTTTGTCGTAGACCAATTAAGTGAGACGCGTCCCTAGTGAAATGCAAGCTCAAAACATCGCTGCCGGGTGTGTCAAGTTCGGATGGATGAACTGTCGAGCCAGTCTCACACATGCTCTGAATAAGACACTTCCACTGCAAACTAGGACCGAAACTTCTTAGGCACGCTACACATGACTCTGCCAACACGACACCGACAACACCATCAGAAACTAAACAGAACGAAACTGGTGAAACCACGAAATGCCTACCACTGCGACGGCTGCAATGAGGGAGGACGTCAAAATAATAGTCACTATTTGGGCATTTTACGGAAATGACGTCTCAGACGTCGAAATTATTTTTGAGGTATCTTGATGGGCGGACGTCGAAATAGTCACTGCCTTTCAATGTTGCCGTTTTTGTGGAGTTGAGTGCATCTTAGATTTTTGCTTTGGTGGTTGCAGGTGTTTGACTTCGATGGAAACTTCATGAGCGTGTTGAAGCTGTCTTCGCGCATCATCCGACCCTCGGGAATCCACGTCTCTGCTGCCAACAAGCTCTACGTCCTCAATTTCTTGCGTGGCGTTGTTGGAGTTTACAATCTCGTATTTGAGGGGACTGAGACATGATGCACTGCATGGAATACTCAGCCTGTACAGGAAGGTTTCGTCTTTTTTTTTTTTTCTTAATCTACCTCTGTTTGTTGAATAGTTCCACCAAGTTCTATTTTGGGCTGCTTACATGTGGCATTGTACAATTGTCTCAGCCAAAGAACAGGTTGTGATAAGCCTAAACCTGTACAGTTGTGATCCATATTAATGTCAATGCATGATATCGGGCTGCTCTGGACTGGCATCGCCATGAAGCGGTAACCGTGGTGGCTCTCACACTCCATTGCTCTAGCACGGCGAGGAGTGTGATACAGCCTGCAAGCTGCCATGGCCATCACTCCTCACTCCATGGAGCTGCCAGTATGGGGCAGCCTATAAAGTGCTGCTCCGTGGACCGCGCCATACTCCGAATGTCTCTTAATTATTTATTTTGAGCATTCCGTGGCATTTTCTGTGATATTTTGTACATGTACGCTTTTCCAAGCTTGATGGAATGTGAGATGTTATTTGTGTCAAATAAAATGGGCTTTGACCAGTAGTAAGTGGAGCTGAATGGCGTAAGCTCCAACCTATGGTTTAAGATATGTGGAATAGTTAGTTTTATACAGACTCAAACCGAAAAATACAACGTTTCGGTTAGGGTTACCGTTTCCTGTTGATATTGCCTTTTCTTTTTTTTAATTTTTATGGTTTTGGTTTCCGGTTACACGTTTCTGAAAACCGGTTTATTTCGGTTTCTCCAATAACTTGCTTTATTGAATTGCTAGACAGCAGTTTTAATATACACGATTTAAAGTAGTCCCCGATATCCAACAGCAGGAAATTCAATGAACTTGGTAGCTGCTAGCTCAAACTCTTGTTCACTACATCTACTTGCATTATATAGCTTGATACCCTAGCATACATGTTACTTCTGCTACTGGAGAACAGATAGTGGTCCTCTAGTTCCTTCTTGCGACTACGTGGAAGAGTTCCTGTCAGGCACGCAGCCAGGATTTTGTTTCGGGGGGTGGGGTGGGGGGTTATACATTCAGTACACTTTTTCAAATTTCGTCACATGTAAACATAGTTTAGGTGATACTGCTCGTGCCGCAGGGTTTGCCAGTCTTCCAGCATGGTCCTGAGGTGGTGTGAGGTAGTGGCGGCATGGAAATTGTCACAAATTTTTGGGTGGCTATTTGTGTACATCTGTATTGCATCATCGCTTGGCAGGGTGCCGCAGTCAGTGGCGTAGCTAGGCTATCCTGACCCCCCCCCCCCCCCCCCTTCCCCATTCACTCCCCAAGATCGCAACTAGTACAGGGAGAGAGAGAGAGGAGGGAGGGGGGATGTCGCCAGAGGTGGCACCCCCCCCCCTTCCCACGTGACTGAGATGCCTACAACCTGGGGCCCAGGGCCACCCTCGTTACTACACTCCTGGCCGCAGTTGCATTCATGGTGTGGACAAGTCGCCTTTTGCGGTGCAGCGTCTCCTAAACCTTGAAAGTAGTGTCGGAGAGCTACGAGTTGTATGTTCGATGTCCCAAAGGCACTGCTGCTGGAAGTGGCCTGTCTCGGGCCGTTTGAGTTGGATGGCAAGAAAAAACTTTTAAGACTTGTTATTATTTAACCTTATTATGTTATTATTATTATGTTATCAAAAGAGTAGTACCGTATTTTCCGGACAATTCCGCACCCGGTGCATAGCCCCCAGGGTCGAATTTAGGGTCAAAAATAAAAGTATTCGCTTAGATAGTCCGCACCCGTTAATATTCACGGCTTGTCACAGTGAACGAATCTAAGGAAATCAAATCATTGTATAGTCCGCATCGGCTGAATTTTTAACTTTTAAACGTGTATAGTCCGTGGGCTATGGTCGGGAAAATATGGTAATGATTTGTGTAAGAAATCTGGTGTGCCTAGTTTCCCGCAAAGAACCTATCAGCCGATCGCTGACGATACGTTTAGGCCTAAAAAGACAGCCTGCACCGATCTACACTGTGACATGGAGCATGTCGTTTCGCTGTTTCACCCACTTGCGAATACCACCAGGTGCTCTTTGCTAATCGTTTAATTCGTTTTAAGATTAGTTTTCGTGTCTTTTTCAACAAGAGATTGGTGTGTCTGATGTTATAATGCTCCATTGAACACGAATAGACTAAGAAATAAGCGCAAAAATTTCGTTGTAATATCCCTTTAAATAGTTTGTCAGCGAGTATAAAACAACTACTCTGTGGCTACTTGACTTTTTCAAATATTTGCCGCCATTTCCGAAAAAGAAAAATGGATGCACTTCCGATTATTCCTAAATCAATGCATATCAGTTTAAAAAAATCATAGGGGATGAAATGGCATCATGGGGGATTGCGTTAAAAAAGTAAAAAGTACATATACTATTATTTTTAGTACATAAAAGGTGCAAGAGTATTTATCTGACTACTTTTTCAAGCACATTGCACCTGGTGTACTTACTACTCTACTTGAAGTACATAGCCTCTAAAAGACCACTTGCAGTATTCCCAAGCGTCCCGGCCCGCGCTGAAGAAATCATGGGACTGGTGTTCCTTAACCCCCTAGTGATTCCTAATTTTCGACCACGTCCATGGTTACAGTCTTTGAGCGTAATTCGTGGTCACCCTGAACAAGCGCCTGATATACCCCAAGGACCTGTCATATTACTTTTAAATTTACTCGTCAACGTCAGCATTTTGACACTGCGCACGCGGTCCACCTTTCAACCTGGTTGAGCTGCAGAAATCTACAATACTATCATTCTCGTGATTGTTGTTTGAGCAGGAATTGCTTAAAAAGCCGATAATTCACAAGAACAAAAACCAGGATTTTGCTCGGAGTCCGCGGGGCTGTTCATAGCCTTTTTAGCGTTTCTGACTTAAAATCAGCATGATAATAATGTAAGAGATATCTGCAGCCCATCCAGGTTGAAGGGCGGACAGCATGCACAGTATCAAAAACGCTGACAGTGAGGAGAAATTTTAAAAGCGATATGACAGGTCATTGTGGTATATCATACGCTTGTTCAGGGTGACTTCGAATTACGCTCAAAAGCTGTGTAACCACGATCACTAAGGAGCTGAGGGGACACCGTTTCCATGATTCTTTTTAGCGCAGGCCGGGGCATTTGGGGGATATCGCAAATGGTTCAAGTACTTTTTAGATGTACTTTACGCAACACTATAAACAAGCAAACGCTGTCTGCAGAATCAAGCTCAGGCAGTGCTAAACCTCAAATTAGAAAGATAAATCTTCAGTACATCATTGACCAAAAAGAAGTAGAACCAGCGATTAAAGCATTTCTGTGAACACACAAGCCGCTTTATATTTGGCTAGCAGACTTCCGCTAATGGGACAAATCTTATGTACTCTTTACCATAAAAAAATAATGAAAGTAGCTTCAACAATACTCAGTAATTAACTTAATTACTTTTTTTAGTAACGTGTGCTGTAGTACATGTCCCACATAAGACTTTCAGAGGGTAATATTTATAAGCTTTATTATCGTCATGAGACAGTTTTGCAGATGATTTTTTAATCTGTTAGCAATAGTGCCCTGGCACATGCGCTGACCTTGGACGTGGTTGGAGCACGCGTTTATAAAGTTTGCAATCTCGCCACGGGATGGCGCCACAGCCATAAGATCGCCGGCGGAGTGGGGGACGGCGGGTGTATCGCTGGCAGAGGTCGGCATTTTAAGTCGCCCTCACTCACCCTCACAGCCACACTCACCTAAGCCCCTCACTCACCCTCACCCTCACAGCTACACTCACCTTCAGCCCTTTACTCACCTTCACTGAACCTCACGCACTCACCGCCCTCACGCCCCTCACCGCCATCACGGCCCTCGCCGCTCTCATCGCCCTCACGGCCCTCACGCACTCATAGCTCTCGCGCCACTCACCGCCCTCACGCCACTCACCGCCCTCACGCCCCTCACTGCCCTCACGCCACTCGCCGCCCTCACGCCCCTCACCACCCTCACGCCCCTCACTGCCCTTGCGGCCCTCACACCCCTCACGCACTCATGGCCCTCACGCCACTCAGGCCAGCTTCAGATGGGGCAATTTCGCCCAGAAACTTTACGTCGCAACACCAGCAACACGGGCCGCCCGCGATCACACGCAGCAACCAGTTGCTGCAATTTGCCATCGTCATCACAAAATTTCATTTTTCTTGCACTATTTAGACGCAATTACGCGTTATAAACGTGTTTTTATGCATTTAAATCTCGTTAAGAATACTAATGCACCTTTCTGAAACAGTTTATTTCCAAAAAAACGATCGATTTCAAACCAGAACCAAGTCTTTCGGTGTCACCATCACCGGCACGAGGTATCACGTGAAAATTTTGCGTCCCTGATTGGATGCAGCCGCTTCAAACGTATTCGAATTGCTCCGAGTTGCTTGCTTATATCGAGCCGGACCCGATCTCAGCAATTCGTGTCGATCTAGGGAAAGCTAGAGAACAACCCGCCATTAACACAAAATTGTTGAGAAAGATGCTCGATCTGAAGGGGGCCTCACGCACTCACCGCCCTCACGCACTCATGGCCCTCACACACCTCATGCACTCACCACCCTCACGGCCCTCACGCCTCTCATGCCACTCACTGCCCTCAAGCACTCATGGCCCTCACGCACTCACCGCCCTCACGCCCCTCACGCACTCATGGCCCTCATACCCCTCACCGCCCTCACCGCCCTCATGGCCCTCATGGCCCTCACCGCTCTCACGGCCCTCACAGCCCTCACCGCCCTCACGGCCCTTACCGCCCTCGCAGCCCTCACGGCCCTCACGGCCCTCACTCACCCTCACATTCATGAATTTTCCTGGTTCAGAAACTCACTCACCCTCACCTCACCTGTGAAGATGAGGGTGAGTGAGGGCCCTCATGAGTGAGGTTTGCCGAGGTATGATCGCTGGGGCGCGTGGTCAAGCCCGCCACTTTCTCACGTCACGCGGCCGGCTTGCGGCCGGCGCGGGTGCGCGCTTTTCCTGCCATCAGCTTTGAAGACCTGTGGACGCACACGGGCTGGTGTTCCGTTCTTCTGCCACGCCGTTCTTGACAGTCTTCTTACCGTATCTCCGGGCCGTTAGCGCGCGGTGTCGTCGCCCCTGTATGCACAACATGTTTGCACAACGACGAAATGGCCCTGTTGTTTTCCGTGCATCGCGGGCACGTCTTTCGTACACACGCTAGGTGACCTGATCTGCCTGCATTAGGGAGAAGAGGGGTTAATGTTGCGATAAATGCTACCGCATTTCTTCGAGAATCAGCGTAACGGCAGCAACGATTTCGGAGCATTTTTTTTTAAATCGATGCAAGCACGGGTTAAGGTCCAATTTTAAATTTTTTTACAAAGAAAAAAAAAGTGTTTTAGGGGAATTTTTGAAATGAACGACAGCGCAGACGGCAAGCCCGGCGGATTTTTCTGTTTGTTTGTTTTGAAGTTATTGATCACAAGCGGTCAAGGTGAAACGTGCCGTTTATTCCAGCTGTCGGAGAGCGCATGTTTGACCGCTCGCTACGCTTTCACTTCTCACACTACTGCACTGAAACTCTTCTGTGACACTTTCAAAATAGGTTTCGTTACGCTAAAGAACTTAAGAAAGCTATTATTTTAAAATAATCTAAAAAAAAGAAAAGTCGAACTTTCTCTTTTTGATAAATTTTGGCAAAGTATGACAAGTTCTTACATGTGACCTTCATAAGGTATTTTAAGAAACTTGATATCACCGTGAAAACTCAAAGCTAGCTCTTTTAGTGCATGTTAATTCAATAATATATGTGCAAAATAAAATTCGGTATATACAGGGTGTCCCCCTAAAAGACTGACAGTTCTTTTTTTTTTTTTTTTTTCCTACTGCAAAAATAAATTAAGGCATTGCCGAATGCTCATTTTCGCTCAAGTGCGGGGGTAGCGGTTCGAACCAGACACCGAAGTTTTAGCACTTACCATTACTTCATTCAACGGTTGCACGTCTTAAATTTTTAATGAAAAAATGCCGGCCGACAGTGCTCTTGAATACATCTTGTGGCACCAGTTACCGAAAACGAGCGAAAATGGGTCTCATTTTCCTATTGAAAATTTCAGGAAATCACCTCTAACTTCTGAATAAGAGGGCGGTTAGTGCTCAAACTTTAACACCTGGTTCGGACCGCTAGAGCTACGTTCAGGCGGAGAGTAATCGTTCGGCAATGCGTAGTTCGTTTTTGCGGTGAAAATAAGTAAATATTTGGGGAGTACACGCTGAACACACCAACACCGTGTTTAGAAAGAAGCCCACTTTGCCCACACCAGGTGTGGGCATTGCGCGTGCGCAGAAACCAAAATCGGGAGCACTGAAGCCTCTGCGCATGCGCGGTACCGACAGCAGCGCCACCGCAGTGGCATGACGTCAGCGACTTGAGTTGGTCTATACAAATTTGAAACTTATTTTTTTAACTGTAAGCAGTGATAGAGTGCAGGCGAACTGGTAATTAATCGACATCTTGCAAACCCTGAGATGGGGAACGATAGAAAAAAAAAACGGACGAACACCACAAAACCTCAAATCTCGAGATTTTGTTGTGTTTGTCCGTTTTTTTATCGTTCCCCATCTCAGGGTTTACAAGATGTTTTTTTAACTCCTTTTTATTTGTTTTGTGTTTCATAGTAACAACGTATGATTGTTTTGTCAAAACATATAAATGGAAAATAGAGTATTTTGTTTGTATGACTGCACTTGGAAACTTACCAGTAGCGTGTTCTGACAGCGTTCTCGCATAGTTGATATTCTGGACAATATTGCGGTATTAAAGGGATACTGAACCAAGGAATTTAGTGCCCATAATAAGTGGCGCACGTTCTTTCCACGAGCTAGCAGCCGCCGGTGTGCGCGAGCACACGCAACAAAAATGACGTCACAGACCTCCGTTCGTGGTTGAGATGACAGTGAAATGTATGGGCTTCGGACCAAAGGAGAATAAAGACAAGTTTTTCACCTACACAGTGGTGCCTGGTGTAAAAAGTAAGCGATGAATTGGTCTAACAAGCACGTAGCTTTCACTTGTAGAAATGAAAAGCCTGTCTTTATTCTCCTCTACTCCGAAGCCCATGCATTTCACTGTCATCTCAACCGCGAATGGAGGTCTGTGACGTCATTTTTGTTGCGTGTGCTCGCGCACACCGGCGGCTGCTGGCTGGTGGAAAGAACGTGCGCCACTTATTATGGGCACTAAATTCTTTGGTTCAGTATCCCTTTAATATGGTTAATTACCTCCAAATAATGCTTAACACGTAAGCTTAAAAATTCCTGAAATTGTACGCAATGCGAAGTAAAAGTTATTTTACTGCGCAATAAAGCTTGCTGTCTGCCAACGCACGTATCAAGATATTCAAGCTTTATTTCCGCTTATATATATAAAATACTAAATTTTACATACATTTCATGAAGATCACGATAATATCTCGGTATATGAAGCAAATTTATGTATATAACATCCTTTAATTTTTACAAATAATATCGAAATTATTAAATAAAAATAGCTTCATATGAGCTTCTGGTGATATTAGGTAATTAAAATATTTTAAATATTCGTCACTCAAGAACTTGCAAAACAGCCGATAACCACCAACGGGGGATTGTTAGACATTTTGTTCTATTATGTTGAAATACAAGATATTATTTTTGTATTGTTTGCCGTAATAAAATCTAGTTTAAAAGTGGCAGAGAAGAGTCCTAGTGCATTGGCTTGAGAGGTGACAAAATAGCGAGCGGTCAAACTTGCGATCCCCGACAGATGGTAGAAAAATCTGTTCTGGCCTCGGCCGGTTCAATAATAAATAACACGAAAAAAAAAAAAAAAAAATCCGCCAAGCTTGCCGTTTGCGTTTTCTATCACTTCAAAAATCACCCCAAAAATTACTTTTTTTTTTCGTAAAAATCAAAATATCGATCCGAAATTTTTTTACACTTTAATAGCAATATGGTATGCATGCGCAAAGGCGCGGCGAAGCATCGAGTATAGTTATCGGAGATTTCGAAACGATCTAGTCAAACTACCTCACTTAGACGGCAGCTCAAAGGGTACAGTTGTCTGTTGGCAACGCTTTTATCCAGGCACTTTAATTTAACCAATATGCAGCACCTTCCTGCGAAATAGTATTGTAATACAAAATCTCGAGGATGGGAAAAAAAAGAAGGCGCCTGCTTTAATCGGCGGACTCTTCCTAGAAGCAAAAGAAAGTGCGAGCGTCGACTGTGGCAGCAGAGCGGCGATGTGTCGGCGAGCTGGCTGTGAGTCGACAAAACCGCTCTCGGCTCGGCATCTGAAGCATTCGACCTGGAATGTTCGTTAGCGAGCTAGGGCGAGACTGATTACGCAAGGTCATTCTGACTTTCTTATTTTTTGCACTCGGGGTAAGACTAAACTCGAATCGGTTTAGAGGCACGGAGAAGCGTTCTTTCTCAGTCATGCGCGCTTGGGGTCTTATATTTAAAGGGGCCGTGCAACGACATTGGGTAGGAATATTTCTTACTTTACACCAGCTTCCTGGCGCTAGTGGGACTCAAGAATACTCGAACGCAACACCACTGACCAAGAAGAGTCTTCGTCGCGGCGGAATTCAAAAGATGAAAACGGAGCTTTTCTTTCGGTCTCTCCTTCCAAAGCCGCCTTTTGCTTTTTCGCGAAATTTGATGACGGAGCTGTGGGGACAATGGCAACAGTACGATCAACGGGAATCAGTCATCGAGCTTTGCGGTGACGATATTAAAATGCTGCTCACACAGTCGACGTGAAGACTGTTCATTGTTTGTCTACTCCAGTGATGGAACCACACATGTGGTTCCATGTTTATTGCCCGACGCCTAACCGCGCTGCCGCCACTGGCCACCTAGCGGGGGCCAACAGAAACAGCTACAATGTCATATTGTAACATCCCCTTCCTTTTGGGAGTGTCGAATTATCAGATTCTTAAGGTACATACTCCTTCAGATAGTTCGGTACTCGGCGTTCACGAACTGGTCCGGTACTTGGGCTGCTTGGATCCCCTGATGTTGCCTTCACCGGATTGCTCTGCGGCTCGGCGACACAGCTGTCTCCCGCTGGGCCTTCATCCTGATGGTGGCTTTCGGTCTCGTCGTTGTCCTCAGATGACCCCCAAGGTCATCCCAAGGTCACGTGACCCCTCCCCAGAGGTCACGTGACCCCTCCCCAGGGTCACGTGACCCCCAAGTCACGTGACCCCCTGAGGTCACGTGACCCTCCCAAGTCACCTGACACCCCCGAGGTCACGTGACACCCCCGAGGTCACGTGACCCCCTGAGGTCACGTGACCCCCAAAGTCACGTGACACCCCTCGAGGTCACGTGACCGCCCTGAGGTCACGTGACCCACCCTGAGGTCACGTGACCCACCCTGAGGTCACGTGACACCCCCCGAGGTCACGTGACCACCCTCCAGGATCACGTGACCCCCCGCCGAGGTCACCTGACCCATATGACGTCACCGACATCCGCATCGTCATCATCACTGATGACGTCATCAGTGACGTCACTGATGACCTAACCGGCATCCGCATCGTCATCGTCATCATCACTGATGACGTCAACGGCATCCGCATCGTCATCGTCGCTGATGACGTCATCGGAGTCTGCATCGTCAACGTCACTGATGACGTCATCAGTGACGTCACTAATGACATCATCGGCATCGTCACGTGACCCCTCAAGGTCACGTGACCCCCCCAGGTCACTTCACCCCCCCAGTACCCTTCGCTCCTCCTCCTCAAGAGCTGCGCTCTAATTCGGCGTTACAGGGAATTGTAAACGGCTTTCACTTTTTTTCTTAATTTTTTTCTGGAACTTCTATTGCGTGGGGTGAAAAACGAACGCATGTTTCATAGGTCATTGACGTCAGGGATCCGTTTTAAGCGGTATTTGCGCAAAGTACGAAAATCGTTGCATCGCCCCTTTAAAACTGAAGAATCAGTATGATTCTTTCTATGTGTGATGATCACGAGCAGGTACGAAACACACACCCATATAGGGAGTATTCACTGGCGGTCATATCCGTGTGCGCTGCTGCTGAGCGCGTGCTGACAACGAGCTTCCGCAGTCCTTTTGGAGCGTGCCTTTAGCACCATCAAGGTTGCCGGTCTTAACAGGCTATTGATGTGTCGTGTACTGGTCTGTGGTGGCATGCCAGCCGCGAGACAGTACGACTAGGGTGCCTTCATGTGCGCTCTGCTTAGGGTGGTGGCATCTCGCCATTTTGTCACACACGTTTATTTTTACTTTTTGTTCAGAAGCGCGTGAAAGGGCGTGTCCCTGCACGCGTTTGTGGCGCTGACTGTGCTATGGCGACATTTTGTTTTCGTCGATTTCTTTGTATTTTCCCCGTGAGCGCGTGCTGTCGGCATCGGGTACTACAAAGGGTGGCATCACCCTAAACAGAGAGACATTGAGGCACCCTAAGTACGACGGTCCACGCGAGCGCCGGCTGCTGCGCGAGCCAGGCCTCCTTCCGCGTGCCCCCATTCGGTTATGGCTGCTCGACCTAGAGCACGTACACAACGTACATGTACAAATAAACCCTTGGTCCTCCGTGCCTGACGCACCCGACGCCTCGAGTGGACTCGAGTGAAACGAACGCATGTTTTATAGGTCATTGACGTCAGGGATCCGTTTTAAGCGGTATTTGCGCAAAGTACAAAAATCGTTGCATCGCCCCTTTAAAACTGAAGAATCAGTATGATTCTTTCTATATGTGATGATCACGAGCAGGTACGAAACACACATCCATATAGACCTTTTCTTTAACGGCGCCGCCATCTTGAGAATTGCGGCGCCGACGACGCCGTCTAGCGGCTTAGAAAAAGAAATACCGGCTAGTTCTGGCAGCACAGCTATCTGGGTAGGCAACGATGTGGGTATGGGGGGAACTTGGCTAGACTTGGCTATGGTAGGCTGCAACAATTTGGTTGGAGCACTGATCTCTATGTCTATTTGCTGGATCGCGTTTGACCAGCTCCTCCTATGGACCGGAATGCGGTCACTGGCGGCCATCTTTAGGTAGAGTTATATCATCTCTAGCCATCATAGTAATATGGCGGACAGCGCAATGGCGGCAGGCTGCCATAAAAATAGCCGTAGATCTAGTACACTGTACCGTGGGTGACATTTCGTGCTTGATTGAAGTTGTTCGACGAAGCAGATTCCTGAAACCCGGCGTGATCGGTAGCCTCATCTTTGAGGACCCGGCAAAAGTTAGACGAAAGCGCGGCACCGGGGGAAAGCAGCGCAGCTCGCATCAAAAGCAGACTCCGCACCGTCGTCTGCTTTCGATGCGACTTTCGATACGTGCTGTGCTGCTTTTCTTCCGGTGCTGCGATTTTGTGAAACTTTTACCAGGTCCTCAAAAACCGGGCGACTGCTCACGCCGTGTTTCAAAAACATGTTTCGTCAAATAATTTTAATCAAGCACGCAATATCACCCACGCTATTTTGACCAACCCACCTGCCAAAACGCTATCTGCCATGGATGGATGATAGCGGCTGCAGCAGCTTACATTGGCTAGAGGTGATATAACTCTACCTAAAGATGGCCGCCAGTGACCGCATTCGCGGAGCGGGCAAACGCGATCCAGCAATTGTCATAGAGATCAGTGGGTTGGAGCTTGTCCGGTTGAATCCAGCTGGCTACTCCCAGGCCATCACCTTGCCTCCTCGAGAGAACGAGGACGAAGACGGTGGGGTGTTTTGATTGAGTTTCCACAGCGAAGTATATATGAGCAGTTTAATGTAGTCTATGCAGGTAAGCTCTCGACATTTGATAGCTCCATCTTGAGTGGTGGCATGGAAACTTTTTCATACCTTTTACATGCCATGGGGCTTGCAGTGATAACCTAATTGGACCACCTGCACCGGGAATTAAAATCGGTCCTCTTGTCATAGACGAAGTGGTCGTGAGCTTAAACGTGACGTTGATTCTGATACGAATCTCTCGCGATTCAAGCTCGCAATCGACTGATTTCATAAATACGGATTCTTGGGGAAAATGCGAAGCTCGATAACATTGCAGCCACACTCGCGCTGCAGCTTCTTGTGCTCATGGCACACTTGCTGCTATTGTTCTTATGCTTTTTTACATTATTTTTCCATCGACCACGCAGTGGTAGCCAGACAACCGTAGATTTTCGGAAATTGCAGCACGGTAAAAAGGAGCACTCGGAACTAACTCATGCACGACGTCCGTTTTTAAGCCTTTTTGCCCATACCCTTGGCGGTTGCATACCCTGTGTCAGCGGGTAATCCAAAAATGCACCAGGTCGAGGGTACGTCAGTTACTGGCTGGTTTGAGGTTATGCTGCTGCTAAGCGCGTGCTGACGGCGAGCTTCCGCAGTCCTTTTGGAGCGTGCCTTTAGTACCATCAAGGTTGCCGGTCTTAACAGGCTATTAATGTGAGCTCATTCTGAGCTCACATTAATAGCCTGTTGTCCGCTACATTAGCCTGGGCTAATGTAGCGGACACCTTGTTGAAAAGGGCAAAAGGCCTCCAAGCCAACAAACAAGATGTAGGAAAGACAAGACCGGTGGTAATCCCGTACCTTCACAAGACGTCACACAATTTAAAGAACGTGGCAGGTCGGTATGGGGTCCGAGTGGTATTTTCAGCCCCGCAAAAAATGAGCAAAATTTGCTCCATAGTCAACTCGCAAGCCGAAGGTGCCACAAGACAGAGGTGCACAAAAAAACATGCTAAACCTTTTGTTCCGTGCACTTCAGGCGTGGTATACAAGATTCCACTCTCCTGCGGCAAGGTCTACGTAGGGCAAACAGGCAGGTGTCTTAACGACCGACTTCGCGAGCATGATTATTCTTTGAGAGCCACAGTGGGAGGCCATCTTGCAACACATTGCAAGGAGTGCAGTTGTAATCCGCTGTTCGGGGAAACCATAACCCTAGAGAGGCACAAGGATAAAATGACCCGCGAAGTGGTAGAAGCCTTCTACATCATATCCGCAGCTACTAAATGCATTAGTGTTATATCGGTAGCCTTGACAAGCAAGGAAACAGACTTTTTAAGAAGGACAATGCAGAACTCGCATGAGCCGCGAGACATCAGGCACGACGACCCAGCGGCAGCCGACCATGGATGATGTGTTCGTCTCCCCCCTGACACGGGTGACCAGGCGCGAGCGAAGACTGAGGCAAACACACCCAGCACCACGACAACGAAGGCACAGCCAAAAAAGGTTTTAGGGTTTAATCAAAGAACCAGTGCATTAAGCCTGTGCGCGCGAGGGAACACCCGACTTTGTGTTTTATATTCCTGTTTTATATTTCTGCTTCCTCTTCTTCCTTTTTCATCTTTATGGGGAGCTGGACGATGTTCTTTCTTTTCTTCATCTCTGTAAATACAGTTGTGAGTAGCGCTCTTTTCTGTCCCTTCTCTCTTCCTCATACGTGTGCGCTAATGCCGTTAATATGTCTAACTACCAACTAGCCCAGTTATCAACCCTTTTACCTGATGAGGCACACACATGGAATGGGCAGCCGGGTGTTTGTGAGAGATCCGAACCCGGCTTTTCGCACCGCAAAAATAAACTAGACATTGTTTGGAGCTCCAACTCCGTCAAAACGTAGCCCCAGCCATTCGAGCAAAATGTCAAAGTTTCGGTACCAACCGTTATCTTATTCAAAAGTTATAAGTGATTTTCTGAAAATTTCAATAGAAAAATGGCGGCCGAATGAGCTCTCAAATACATGGAGCTTTACTGCGGCAGAAACCGAAAATGGGCAAATAAACCCCATTTTCCATTGACAATTAAAAAAAATCACTTATAACTTTTATATAAGATAATGGTTGCTGTTGAAACTTTGGCATCTTGCTCGAACGGCTGAGGGCTACGTTCTGACAGAGTTTGAGTTCTCCGCGATGTCTAGTTTATTTTTGCGGGACAAAAAGAAGGGTTCCGAGCAGTCCTTGTCATATTTGTGTCTTTTTTTGTCGCCCTTTATGTTCCCACTATTTAATTAGTTTACAGAACAATTTAAGATATTTGATAATCCTCATGACTTGTAGGCTCGTGAGTTTGTACGTACTCGTCTGTTAGAGAACCAGAAACTTCAGGAATACTGAAAAAAAGAAAAAAGAAAAAGAAATGGAGCACTAGAAAACAATAATTTATTGAAAGTGTCCTTGTAATTTGTGAACCCTTTCATCACGTTCAATAAATTAATGAGGCGGAGCTTACAAAGTCGGAAAGTGCGAGGTATGATTGTTTTCCGCCATCCGTTCTCTACGGCACCGGGGAATTATATTTACATTAAAACATTCATATCGGGAGTTTACTTTGCTTGACAAATACCAGGTGTACGTTAGCGACACCCCGCGTCTTTAGCGGCTGTAACTTTGGAGATAAACACTCACATATTCCCATTTAGCGATGCACCTTTCTTCAGAAACTGCAAAAAAAAAAAAAAAACAAAAAAAAACCATCATGATTAAAAACAAAATGGATAAATCATATTTATTTCATTTAAACCAGAATAATTTAATTTATATCACTGTAGCTATAAAAAATAGTGATTCTTAATCACTAGGTTAATTTTTCAGCGTGCCATAATAATTTACCAATTCGTCCGATCACTGAAAACATTGCAGAAAAAAGAATTACCGTAAATTTAGGTTATAGTTTAACGAGTTTATATTGAGTAAATCCCGTCATAATAGAACAAAAACAACTTATATGTTTTACGTAGTTAAACAGCTTTATTTGATTTTCTTGCAATAGGACATTACTTTTTTTAGTGCTACTTCGTTTCCCATTCGCATTCTTATTTACATGCAAAAGGACGCTACGTGACTGGCAAACAATGTGGTCGGTAGGAAAAAAGCTCAATGTTTCGATTTGGTGAGAAGACCACTGCTTTATGCTCGTGTTTTTGCCTTAGCATGCTTGATAATTACTTTATATAAATACAACACTAATTCAGATAGAAAGCATCAAATGAAGACAAACGGTAAATAAAAATATATGTTTGCATTGCTTGGTAGAAGAGCGTGTTGGTTTAAGTCATGGATGAAGAAAGAATAAACAATTAAAACGGAAACAACACAACCACATCTTTCATTGTGGTTGTGTTGTCCCTGTTTTAATTGTTTATTCTTTCTTCATCCATGTTTGTATTATTTTTGAGGATTTCATTTCAATCATCACAGTAAAACGGATCTGACTTGAATCAATATTTAAATCACGATTTAAATCAACTTGATTTTTATTTTCCACCCTAACACTGAAAGGTAACGTTTTAAAATCCTATCAAAAAAGAAAAAAAAAAGACTACATTTTTTATGTGCAGTTTTGTTGAAGCTGGCCTAATTTTCAGTAGTACTGCTATGCCGTACGCGCGACGAGCTCTGTACACATGCCTTAACGTCCGCCGAATCTTTGTCTAATGCTTCAATTGGAGAGTTCAATCCACAACTATATCAAAAACAAAAAAAAAAAAAAACATGCAAAAAAAAAAAAAAGAAAGATTGCAGTTGAGGAACGTATCATACTCAAATAAGGCAATATACTTAATTTTTGTTTCAGTCCGTTTGTCGTAGAGAGCGTTTTTTTTTTCTTCCTACGAGCATCTTTGCAAACGCTTCCCTGGGAATGTGAGCTGCGTTGAAAAGAGGAGAATTGAAGATGTTGGAATTTTAATAATTGTGTTGTGTGTATGTTTAAACAGTCGAAAGTTAGTCCGCCCCAAAGGATGTCTGATGTCTCATGAGCAATTTAGCCAGTGCAGTATACAACCGCTATAGCCTGGGGTCTTTAGCGTGCACCGCGCAGTGATACACGACCCCACGCCGGTACGATGTTGAAATTTTCCTTCTGCTGACAAAGGCATATGGAACGGTCTCGTATAGCCTGAAATCTGCAAATAATAATTTGAGCATCTTGAGCACACGCGTTCGCACACGCGGCACATCATTGTGTTGTGGAAAAAGGTTCGAATAAGGTAAAACTGAAAATAAATGTTTAATCGGACGAACAATTGCAATACAAAAATTCCATACCGTACATCCTTTGACGGCGACAGAAGAGCAACCGAAGCTGGTACACATGGTAGGATTTTGCTTGCGATTTTGCAGTTTGACGATAAGCACCGCGGCTTTCAACACGTTTTTTTTTTTTTGGCCGCACAAACGACGTCACGTTTGCGAAATCGCAAGTAGAATCGCACAGTGGGAATCGGGCATTCCTTGAAGTAGTGCG
This sequence comes from Ixodes scapularis, assembly GCF_016920785.2. NCBI lineage: Eukaryota > Metazoa > Arthropoda > Arachnida > Ixodida > Ixodidae > Ixodes > Ixodes scapularis. The sequence continues at coordinate 41,939,443 of NW_024609835.1, forward strand.
ACACGGTTTATTTTGTGCACGTTCTGTCTTCAAGCGGGCTTTAACCAGGAACGCACGATAACTTCCGAGGACGATCTGGAAGAGACCACATCCATAAATTCGTCGCAGAGTGGGTTGCATTCGGGGAACCTGTGGATCAGGAGCGGGGCGCGTGTGGATTTTGCCTCCCACTGATTCCCACAATGCATAACGTAGCATTACGCAGCGCGATGAGGCGCTTCGAGTTTTGGAAAATGTCTATCGAAGCAACTAAATAGCCGCAACGACTGCCGGGGTACGAACCCCGTAACTCCGCGTGGCAGCTATAACGCGGTGCCGACTCCGCCACGCACGCGGCAGTAAGCACAGTCACCGCACGTATTTATGATGGCCGAGGTAACTCGGACTGGAATTTGTATTATCCACTCTGATCGCCGGATCCCGGCAAACATTATGCCACATAATCCTGTTTTTTTTTTTTTTTTTTTTTCTGAGTGCGCGCGATTGGTTTAGTTGCTGATAGCAAACGTACAAAGACACGACACACTTTTGTTGCGGCTTGATTTATTTTTTATTTATTGATTGATTCCCTCAGGGCCCTAAGACATTATAGAGGGGAGTGGACGCACACACCTAACGGCACACAAGTATAAACAGTAATTAGGCATATAAGCATAAAATCCAAACATAACATTCTTAATCGAAACAAAACTTTCTTAACCAAACTCAAAAAGATATTCGTTAAATGCAGCTTTGAATACGGCGCTATCGGCTATGCAGTCAAGTCACCGGTCATCAAGTAATAGGGCGCCTTATTGATTGAAGACCGGTGGCTTCGCTGGGTTTCTATAGGAGTTAAGCCTTTTTTTTTTTTTTTTTACTTTTTCCTGGGGTAAGTTCGCTCTTTGCCAATTTTATAAAAGCACTGCACCACCTGTGTGCAACACTGCACAACAAAATCGTAGCGCGATAGGCTAAGAAACCGAATTTTCCGGTCGATTAAAAGAGCATGGCCGCTATTTGAGACACCCGATATATTAAAAAGAAAAGAGGGCCGAATACTGAACCTTAGGAGACACCAGAAGTCACAGAAAAGGGGCGAGAGTTAGTGCCATTAACGTGAACAAATTAAGAACGGTTAGTCAAAACTAGTTGATCCATGTCAAAACACAAGGGTCAATGTTCAGAGTACTGAGTTAGTACAATAGGAGCCTGTGTGAAACCTTATAAAATTCTTTAAAGAAATCCAAAAAGATGCAGTCAACCGAAAATGAACGACCAAGGAATGCATGAAGGTTGCGTAAGTGTTAATTGCTGGGTTTCGCACGAGAGTAGTTTTTTGAAGCCATATTGAGCAGGAGAAAATAATGCATGGAAACTAAGAAAATTCGCGAGATTATACGATCGCCTCTATCGGATCGTGCGTGGGCTGCGGTTGTGAAACGGAGTATGCGGAACACAAGTTCGTCTGCTCCTTTTGCAGGAGTGGTGGTGACGTCAGAACGCAGAGCTTTGATTGGCTATGATTAAAGGGCAGTGGGTAGACCTCAAAGCAAGCTCCCTCGGGGTCTACCCACTGCCCTTCAACCAGAGCCAATCAGAGCTCGGCTTTCTGACGTCACCACGACGCCTGCAAAAGAAGCAGACGAACTGGTCCCCGCATAGGCACTTCATGTTTAGAGCGAGAATAGAATAGAGTTCATTCATTACCTCCGCGCAATCAATGGGATTCCGGTCAAAACGAATCCTGCACAGCCACATGCAACTGCATCGTCGAATGGGTCTCTATTTTGGGGGGAGACTGTATATTCTTTGGTATGCTCGAAACTCTGAGGAGCCTTACCAGAGGCCCTTTCACGGCACTGTGCCTGGAACGCATCTCCGAATGGTGTCTTTAACGTCCTAGACCACCCTTGCATTGAAGGTTGTCCCGAAGTAGCAGGAAATGATGCACCAGAAGACGGAATGCCGTGCTGTCGGATGTCGCGATCCCGTCAGTTGACTGTGCAAGTCCCGCTAAAAAGTGTAAAGCGAATGCGAGCGTCGCCGATGTCGCAGAGTCCCAACTCCCGACTGTTGAAGCCCCTGTGGACTGTCAAGCTGGAGAGCGACTTGAAACGAGACAGGCGTCTGTCACGTCCACCACCACTGCTGTTACACCGCCAGGGTCGCGGCCGGCGACAACGTGACACCAGGTGGTAAATTTGAGGGACAGCCTTTTACGAAGTGGTCAGCACACCAGTCGGGGACTCATAGTCCTCTTGGCACATCGTTCTCCACTTCGATCTGCGATTGTAGAGCAGCCTCGGTTGCACTGGATACAGCGACCTTCGAAATTATGTCCAAGACAGGCTAGCTGCGGCGTGGATGTTGCTTCGGGGGAGTAGCCGTAGGTGGGTAAGTGGAGCAAATGAAGTACTGACCCGTCGAAGCGCCATGGTCGCGATGGAATCGTTTTGATCGTTGTGCTCTTTCGATAGGTAGGTGCCCGCTTCGCGCAGGTCTCGTTTATCTTTCTAATCGAGCGATGGGTCATTTGATCGGAGTATCGTGGACTGCGGTCGAGGGATTCAAGTAGAAGAGACGCAGACAACGGAACCAGGCAAACGGCGGTGTCTTCAGTTTTCCTTTCTTAAAGGTGAGGGGGTCGAAGCGGGGTGACCAGGTCACTGTTCAGATAACGTAATTCACGTCGAATCCTTGACTTGCATGAGATCATTTGGAAGCAGGGGATTGCTTCGAAAGATATTACGTACCTTGCGAATTTGATTTGGGGCAAGATCAAAGCGCAAACCATGGAGCTAATTACTTGACCGCCTTCGCGATCGCGTTCAAGATGCGTCAACGTAAGTAAAAAAAAAAACAGTTTCCCTTAAGGCATACGTTAGTGAATAAGTAGAACGCTGTAAACATATTTAACCGGCACGCCATCGAGTAATCAGTAACACACACACATGCACACTCACACGCACGCACGCACGTACGCATACACACACGCACGCACACTTGCTTATCAATTTAAATTTCCATGTGTTTTAAGGTGGTCATGCACACCATGGTAAAAAGAAATCGGAACGTAACTGTATTGCACGTGTTCGAAGCAGTCAGTTTGAGGCGGCGCTGGTGGACGCGAAAACGTCTTTATTATTATCGAGGCTTCTGGCATATCGCGGGCCAGATGGGAAAGGGGGGGGGGGGGGGTGCGTGTTTGGATGGAGCGATTGTAGTTTAACGTATTTGGAGAATTCCAGCTCGTTCGTTATACACCAACATGCGATACTTACGTCACACCGCCGTGATGGCGCTGCTGTTGGCACGGCGCATGGGCAGACGCTTCACCTGTTTCTGCGCATGCGCAGTGCTCTCAGCTGGTGTGGGCAAACGCCGACTTGTTTGACAAAAGCGCCTTGACCTATATGCCCCTGGGCACCGATCATTCTTACGGGGCGAGGAATAGCCGAGAGACGGTGTCACTTTTCCTCGCCCGGAAGTGTCCAAGGGATGATTGCAGAGTGAAAGCGCTTCTCTCACTCGCCGGGGAAAGCAAACACTCAGTCGATCATTCCGACGTATTATGAGCGATCCCTAGTGCCCCTGCGAGACGTCGAGAAGCTAATATCTACGAGTTGCTGCCGCCGATGCCTGGGCTCATCCTTCAGCGTGAAAGAAGCCGGCTGTACTCCGCTTCACCTCACGATGGACTCCTACGAATGCTACGGCGAGCCATTCCAGCCAATCCGACTGCTGCGCACGCATCGCATCCCGCCCCGCACGTCGCCGCACCTGTCCGGAAGATCACGTGACACTACACGGGATTGGCCGGGATGGCTCGTAGCGTCCGCTGCGGTCCATCGTAAGGTGAACCCGGAGTATGGGCCCGCATTAAGCTAACGAGGAATATCGGTCGATCGGCGGCCCTAAGGCCCGAAGCGGAGGCCTACTCGGCAAGCGTCCGCCTGGAACTAGAGAGCCTACATTTAAGAGAGGGAGCATCTCGAACCGTGCAGAGCGTTCGCAATTTTATGGGGGACGCCTCCTGAACACGTTGGTCGAAAGTGCGCATGCGTCGCGTCGTCGCGTGGCGAGGAGGAAAGCGGGCGGCGAGGCGGAGGTGTTCGCAGATGATCAACGATATCGTCGCCTCCTCGCGGCTCGTGTTGCAAACGCGGCCCATAAACCAGGTGACCCCAATCGAGCGGTTGGAGACCCTCCGAAGTCCAGGCACTCTACCTGGGACCCGCCGTGCGCTCCCCGGCTTCGCGGGTGGACCAATTTGGGCCCGGGATCGATAAGGGGTCCGCGCACGCGGTGCCGGCCGGTGCTCGCCATCGCCACCTTGACGTCGCGCCCCGCATCCGTGCCGGTAGCCACCTGATGCTTTCCTGCGCCGCGGCGTCTTCGTGCTCACGCCCTACACCGTTGGCCGAGCTGCTGCTCTGAACTTAGCCAGTCGACGACGTGGTTATCGAGCCTTCCCCTGGGTCCTTCGAGGTAAGCTGCGCGATTCTATGTCCGTGCGCCCACCCTCGTCCAGAACGTCGTGTGTTCGCCCCCTGTGCGCCGTCGACCCCGTGGCATTTTCTCTTCCTCGTCCGAAAACGCGCCGCCTTACGAGCTTCTCGCGCTTCGCGCCAAGGAACGTTTTAGGTGACAGGAAGTGTACAGCTCTCCTAAATTGCCGATTTGGATCTGCCCGCGGCACGTGACGTCACGGTTGTCAGTACGCATGCGTGGCTCGAGAGCTTGCGTTTTAAGAGAATTGCCTCGGGTGTATTCAGAATGCACACGCACGCATAGCATCATCCTCTCGCCTAGTTTTTCAGGAAAATAGTCTCAGTATTTTACACGTGTTGCTAAGCGCCGTATTCGCGTTGTAGAGGGCATCGGACACGCCGACTCAAGGCCATGAAATGTGCCGTTGTTACAGAGACAAGGAAATGAAAGATGCGGAAGAGGCATTGGACGTGTTAACAGAGGCCTGCACCTTGATGCTCGATAAAGAATCAGAGACAAGGTTATTTGCGACGCTATATCGGATGGAGGAGTGTACAGAAAGGGCTGACGTCTCGGCGTTCATTTGGAAGTGCTTGGATGAAAACAATGATGTCACAAAGGCTCGATCAATATTCGGAGGCATTCAGCTTCCTCAAGGAAGCCATCGTGGCGAGCTGTTCGAGTTTAATTCAAACACACTCTTAGCATTTCGATGCGCCGAGAAAGTGGTAGAGAAAAGGAGTCGAGAGCGCGCGAAGAGGTCAGAACCCCGAGCTCTGATTGGACCGATTAGGGGGTAGGCCTGAAACTAGCAGCCTACGTCCCCACTGCCCTCGTCGAACGCGTTAGAACGCGGAACGCCGGCGTCCGGCGTTTGGCTGTTGCATTCGAACGCGTTCGACGAGGGCAGTGGAGACGAAGGCTGCTAGCTTTAGGTCTACCCCCTAATCGGTCCAATCAGAGCTCGGCGTCCTGTCGTTCTCGCGCGCTCTCGTCTCCTCCTCTCCCTCAGTTCTCGGAGCATAGCTTTGCCGGTGTTAGTTCTTGTAATCCGGCTACGTTGCTCGATATCGCGGCAGAGCGCTGGGTTGGCTTCACGGTGGAACAAGGTTTGTTAAGTCGGCTTCTCTGATCCTCACTTGAGTCATGCACCTATGCTTCAACCATTTTTTTTTCTCGTTTTGACCTGACCATAAGTTTTAGGACAAAACACAAAAAAAAGAAACAATAAAGTTATGGCGTCTAGATGAATAAAAAGAGCCTTCTGGTTATCCGAGCCACTTCAGCAGTATATAGCATGTTCTCAAGCATGTCTTTTTGTCGCCCATGGCCAGAAATTTGTGACAAGCTGTTCTAGTTCACTTATTTACCGACACGTGGCGTATTCACCTTTAACTTTCACGTCGTGTGCAAATTCCCGCCAAACCGAAATGCGTTCCGCGTGCAATGAATAAAATTGTAAAAAATAGAAAATAGAGCTACGTTATCAGAGCTTCTCAAACAGTATTACAGAAAGGGGGAAGATCAATTGATGGACAGCACAAAGAACACGCAGAGAGCGTGCTGACGCGGCAGTAAAACCCGCGCCAGTGTTGGTGGTTAATTCGACGAGACGGGTTGTTTCTGTGTGTCAGTGTGTGCGTGCGTCCGTGCGTGCGCGTGTGCGTGTGAACGCGCGCGCGTGTGTGTGTGCGTGTGGTGGGGGAGAGTGTAAAAGCAGCCTGTGAGCGCATTTTGAGGCAAACAAACGCAAGACGGGCGCAAAGAGGGGACGAGCACGCCGTATCAGCGCCTCCCGGCTGCAAGAAGTCAATAACACTATCATTCCGCTTTTTCATATCTAGCGATATGGAAGCAAAAAAGTCAGATCTGCGGAAGAATTCCGAACAAGTAGTCGAAAAACTACCCGACAATACATATGCGATACTTTTGGAAAGTTGTTTGCAGATTGGCGAGTGTGTCGAGTAAACTACAACAAAAAGGATCCATATTTTATGTTGCCTAAATTAGGCTTCCATGAACTCCACAACCATCGTATCGCTACACTGCCTCCGCTGAAGTCATCAGGAGCGAAATATTCTCTTTGGTATGACCACTCGCTGTGCTGATGTCTGGCTTCCTTTTTTCTTGGGATTTTTCTTGAAATTGGTAAAACTGAAAAACTCCGAACTGAAATTTTTGAATTAAATGAAACCCCAGGTTAACTAGAAAAATTGCTTTATTTCTGTTGACCCCGAAAACAAACCGCCCTTTTCCGCGAGGCTGCTTCCTTCTGCTGCAATTATTGTTTCTACATGGGCCACTTAGTGATAACTGGCGCGAATAGCATTGTGTGTTGCAAAAACGCGATAGATGTGCAATAGCTTTTACGACGTAAGCCCTGATAAACCCTGATTTCTGGTCGACACCAGAAATAGATACCGAAAACAGAGAACTTTGAAAAAATGAACACCCAAAGACACCCTTAAATTTAAAAAAGAATACACAAAAATACGGAACCCTACCTATAAGTTATAACGGAATCTAAAAGCTGCACCAACATATACGAAATCCAGCTTATAATTAGGATTCTGCGTTTTCGGAGTTTATTTCTGCTTAAAATCACGGAGTGTTGTTTAGTGCTTATTTTTTACCATAAATTCGGAGTTCTTTGGAGCTTTCTTTCATCGTACAGAGTTTTTCGGCTTTTTCGGTGAAGTGAACGAAAGGTTGAAAACAGCAGTTTGTGAATTTAGTAAAAGTATCCTTTTCAATGAGAAACGTGTTCGACGATTCCCCTTTTTTAAAATAGAAGCTAAACGGAAGTTCTTTGTGATCATACAAACGAAAGTTGATACTGCGAGGGCCTGAAAAAGGCCTGCAGTTTTTCAAATAAATAAATAAATATTAGATATAGAGACGTAGAGCAAAACTTGTTCGAAGATCCCTGGAAAATATTAAGACCAGTAGGATTCATAGCAGTTGGCGGTCCTGAAAAATCTGAGTTCTTTGGGTAAATATAAATATTAAAATATTTTACCGGAAGTATTTTTTTGATTTTATCGAATTTGTCCGAAAACACAGAAGCATACTTACAGTACTCACGTCCGCCCCAGAAACCGGAATACGCCTAATATATTTAGAAGCCTTTTTTAAGTAAATGAAGGAAGGATCTCCACGGTGACGATAAAAATAAAAAGCCGGTTTAATTATGCGAACTGTGTTAAAATAGAAGGAAATAATAAATTATTTATTTTGGAGGTATTGTTGAACTGTACGCGACCGTCATCTCGATCCTTTCAGTGCGAGCGCTCTCTCCTTCCTCTTTCTTAGTTTCTTCCGTGTCTATTTAGTCTCCGGAAGCTTGCACCTTCTTTTTCTTAGTCTACAATACTTAATGATATCACCAAACGTACAGAATTACGCATTCAGAACCCGTCTAAAACTGTACAGCGCTATTCATATAGTCTCATTCTCGATTTATTAGCGTGTCAGATCTTAGGCAATGTAAGTTCATTCATCCTCTCCAGACTCGTCGACTAATCTCGCTCTTTTGCTTACTTCATCGGTTCCTTCAAAACTTCGGTCAGTCCAGTTCACCTCTTTTGGAACCGCTGCCGAGCGGGACAATGCCAGCTCCAACGGCAAGGCTAAGTCCGTCCTGATATTTTTTATAGCGTTGCTCCCCCCCCCCCCTCTCTCTCTGTCTGTCTCTCTCACTCTGCCTCTCTTTCTATTTTTTTTAAGAACCACCGGATTATTTTCGTAAAAAGCAGCGAAAGCTTCCAGCGAATATTTCGTTCAGCATCCATCCTTTTAAAACCTCAGCACTTCCTCGTGCCATCCAGAACTCAAACGATCTTTCCAACAATAATTGACACCATATCAGATCGCAAAAAGTTGCGCGGTGCACTGGTTAACAGTTTCTTTCCACCAGGCTGGCACTCAACAAACTGAGTTTTTTCTTCTGTTGTTGAGCTATTGTAACCCTTACATTGTGTTCTTGCTCCCAAGGGCTTACTTATCAAAGCACGTTTATTCCCATTATCACAAAACGTTCGTCTGCCGTCGAAGGAATATTCTAAACTGTATCTTTGTTTTCTGTGTGTCACTATTGGGCTTATTCACATGTCATCACTTTTTACATTAGTGCTACATACCTCTTCCGCGGCAGACGTTTTCAGCGCTCAAGAATAAATAAAGTTGTGGCTACGCTTTCCGTGAGAAAGTAAGGAAATGCATGAAATACATTTGTTTATTGTTCATTTTTGTTTATTTATTACCTACAGTTCGCCCTTGGAGCATTATTATTTTTGTTTATTCATTACCTACAGTTCGCCTTGGGGTAATAATATTTAAATGGCGGGGAGAAGTTCGCACAAATATGTGGCCGAGGACTCGAGATTGCCTTTTTGAGTAACGAGACACTTCGTTTGTTTTGACGTTCGCTCGCTATGTAATACCTCACCTCTCTCTCGGATTCAGTCATTGGATAATGCCTTTGCTCCTCCCTATCTTGACATCTCTACACCAATTTCAATGTACCGTCACCATTTGAACGATTTTGTACTTGCCTCTTAGCATGATCATTTTGTTAAATGTTTTACAGCGAAGCTAAGCTGTATATGGCTAGGTTCTGAAATTTTTTGCGTGCGCGGACAGAGCGTGTACATCGAGAATTTCTCCCCATACGAATATACAGACCCATTGTTGGCAGCGCGGTCGCTCGTGCTCGTGCTGCGCTGTCGTCTTCTAATATTCAGCAGTAGTCATCGCCCTAGCGACGTTATCAGCAGTTGCACTTTGAACTTGCTATGAGCAAGACGCGCGTAGTTCACCCTGAAGAAGAATAAGGTGCCCTCAAAGAGCGACAACGAGAGCAAAAGCGCGAATGGGCGCGAAAGCGACGAGAAGCCGCCGAACGCGCAGCGGCCGACGGGTTGGGAAATCGAGTAGCTGCTCTCTGACCGACGAAGAACAACAGCGTGCCCGTCTAGAGCGTCGGCGGCAGCAGAAGCGTGAGTGTGATTGTCTGTATCTGTAATTGTAGATACAGTGACCGTCGCCTTACTTAAATATAGGTAATATTCCAGCAATATTACGTTCGTCGGGTACTATGCCTGCGCAGGAGTTTTACTGCAGGGGCTCCGTGAAAATGCATTTTCATCTTAAAAGTTTAAAATAAAATTGTAAAGACAATCAAGAGATCCAGAGGACTTGGTACCTGTTGTAGGCGTTGCGGTGAATGTTGAGCCTATAGAACGGGCGTGGCCAAACTGATGGCGCAAGTAAAATTGTTATATTTTAGGAAGTCGCAAGAAGGGAAGGGAAGGGGTGGTATTGCGAGAACATCGTCCTCTCCACATGCTTTCAACGTTTGTCATTAGGCTCTCCTTATAACTTATAGCTTGACTAAATATAGGAGCTATGGTTTCACACTGCGAAGCTTTTATAATGTAACCGGTGCCTAATTTCATTTTATTTCAAGCAAACGCTTTCGTCAAGCAGAGAATCTAGATTATACATTCCACTATATGCGACTTACTAGTTTTTCAACTGTATGGGTGCGTAAAACATAGAGCTCGATATTTAATTATAGGCAGCTGTTTTGCATTACGTATCTCTCACACCAAGTTTGGGCAAGGTTCCTGCACAAAGTGAAATTATAAAATTCCAGGTTACATTTCCACCTTATTTGCCCCCGTCTGACAATTGCATTCTGAAATGCTTATCGACAAAGAAAACTACGGTAACTTTATACGCCCAGTTTTTTTTTCCTGTTCCTCGCTGTAATGTTTTCATGAGTAAGCTCAATGCTTGGTCCCAACCATTTTAATGTGGGCGTCTCTAGATCACGTGAGGCGAATTTTGGTTTGTGACGAGCCGCATGCAGCTTGCGAGCCGCAGCATCATGACATCTGCTCTACAGGCATCGAGGCGGAAGGATAAAAAATCAATACGAAAGAGTGCCAAACAGTATTTATTATGCTTCATAGAAACACCGTAAAATCACATTTGCGTACAAAATAAATAAATGGTTACATTCAATTAGGGGTATTATATTGACACAATAGACCGATTTCACTAAGCGTTCGGCGCATGCGTGACGCCGCCATAACTTTAGTTCACAGAAGGCAGACGGCCGTGCGTGCGAGTGCACGTGCCGTCTCGTGCTTCACTCGCGCAAAGCTCCAGCGGGGTTGTCGCACGTGCAGAAAGACTAAAGTTCCCTCGATGCATTGCGGCAGCGGTGGCGTAGTCAAACTGGCTGGTGAGATCGGTCTATTACTAGCGATTGAAAAAAAGGGGATACAGGGTCCGATATACCTCACGTACCCAGGCTCACAACCAAAATGCTTTCAACACACCCGAGTCATCAGTTAGCCTAAGTGTTCTATGCTTCCTTGCACCCCAAATGAACAGCAGTGGACGCTGCGGACCATCTCAGCCCATCCAGAATTAAGTGATTATCAAGTGAGCTTCTGGTGGGGACACTGAGGTTAAAGCTACGGTGTAGTCTCAGCGCTGGAATGGCTGGATGGTTCCTAGCGTCCGATCCGTTAATTTTACGGTGAAAGGGAGCATAGTACCGAATGAGTACATCATACGAGGACAGAAGGAAACAACAAAGCAGTAGAGTGAACAAAGCTTACGCAATATTTTTGATCAAGGCTAAAAGCTCGAACCGTACTAGAAGCTCTCTGACGTACTGCAGAACAAGGAAAAATAGCAGTATCACAAAAAAGTTCCATGCTGCGAAGCTTATGAAGACGCGTACATGTATACATTAACGCATTCAGGTATAGCGTTCAGGTGCGTTCTACTACAATAGAAAAAAAAAAAGAAACGGACTGCTCTGTCTGCTGCAAAGGAACACAGGCTCGAATTTTTTGTCGTTACGTGCTATTAAAGTTTGTACAACCCCCTGACGCAACAGAAACATGTAGATTGCGACAAGTGAAATCAAAATAAAATTTAACACTTTTTTCATAAATTCATAAAAAAAAAGCCAGTCACCCACGTTTCAAATCTAGCTTGTCGCGTCATATATATACACACTGTAATCTGCAATATCACGCATCAGTTTCAGTGCTACGCACAGTCTCAGCTACGTGAAAAGGCCGTCCGTGTGTTAAAAATAAGAAAACTCTCACTGATCAACACTTGCATTACACGTCACGAAACGAGTGATGAACTAGAAACGATACCTACGAGAACTTATGACCGCTCGTAGAAATCACAAGACTATGAACGCAAGATAAAAATAGCAAACACAATTAAGATCTCTGCAACAAGTGAGTTCCTACGCTACAAGAGGATTGCCCGGCTTTGTTTTCTGAACGTAGGAATAATAGTCGCGTAGGTTATTTTGGCAACAGACTACTCATTCGAGTCACAAAACCGCATCACAGATAGCGGTTGATCAGCGCTCAGAGTCTCTGAGCATTTGTTTTACTTTCTGGAAGTCCCTGGTTGATGTATTTATACCACGATGTGCCAACTCTGTTCTAATTTCACCGGGGCGCATCGCATCCAGATCCAAAGTCCCACTAGGATTGTCATTTCGCGGAACAACGCTCCTACGTGGACTTTTCTTTCGACTTTCTTGAATACCGCCCAGAGACAAGTACTCGCGAGATCTTTTTGTGTAGCTTCTTACTGGCGGCCTTTGAGTCTGCAATTCTCCCCGCTTCACTATTTTTAAGACGTCCCATGCGGCGTCCCACTTGTTAGTTTTAGTGTGGTGCAGTTTTTTCAGCGTGTCGTTCTTCTTCTCAAGCCCCTGACTGGAATAATGGCCCAGGCAGTGCAGTTGTACATGCTTTTGCGCCGAGTGCGCACAAAATATGTGAATGTAGGGAGTCACACGGTCTCGACCATATCCTTTGCGGTTTGCGCCCAGCCGCACGAAAACGTCGAGAAAAAGTTTTGTTCGCGCAGAGACGTCAGAGCCCGATGTATTATTCTTGTAAACATTAAGTACTTCTCTTAAGATGTTCCAGAGCAAAAACAACATCTTCGGCTGTGTCGTGATGAAGGACATCTCGAAGACGACCAGGCAGCTTTTCTATCAGTACGTCAACGTCAGTTCCTGCCAGCGAACTGAAGCTCCTCCCCTGATGTTTCGAATCATTTGAAGAAAAAAGATGGATGCTGACGCCACAATCGTGGATAATCGCAATAAGCTTAGCCACATGGTCCTCTTTCGCTGATGTGTTGCATACTTTTATTGAAGAATCTTTGTCTTGCATTTTAAGAATGAGGTTCTCAACAAGCCTATCAACTATTCTCATTCCCATGTGCGTGATGTCAGGTACCACACGGGAGGGTTCTATCATGAGCAGCGGCGGATAACGAACAGAGTTTGTCAAATTGTCGCAGTCTTTTTTCATTCCATCTAGGGTACGAGTCATCGCAGATGAATTAAAAAAGCCTGATGGGATGCTGGGATTTCAGCGTTCTTCCTTACTGGCCTTGCAGATTGGACACGGATGGGATGAAGCCGCCGACTGCATGCCTTGGAGAAGCAAAATAAACTTCAGATCCGCACCGAAGCAGAGATCCACGGACACGAATTTGTCGTCTACAAGAATACCTCTCTGCGCGGACACATCATTGACTTCTTTGATAATTTCTCCAAATCCTTCTCGAAGGGCGAAGTAGTTTTCTTTTGTCTGAATAATACCAAGAAGGCAGTGATTCTTTGGGCTGTGCCTGTCATCGCCATCTGGTGTTGAAAAGCTCAGCGTGGTCCACGTGCCCTTTCTTGTCACGTTGCATCCGTCCCCTTCGATTTTAACGATAACCGAAGGATTAGATCTACAGAATTCTTTTAAGTTGGCATGGGACTTCTCGGCAGCGGACTTAATGTACCGACAAAGCTCCCGCTTGAAGGACACTTGGGCCCCAGGTGCAGTTCCAGGTGTCCGAAGTAGGAAGACTAGGAAGAACTCGTTTCAGTTCATTCCACGCAGTGTTGCTTACTGTGTGTTCATCTAGAACATACACTAAATCCTCAATACGCTTTTTCTCTGCGTTGGTCATCTCGAAGAACGAGGAATGTGGTAGACTTCTACGCACATTTTTCGTAACGCTGTCGTCCTCGTAATTCAGTTCATGCAACTGTTCATGGTTGTCTTGAACAAGCACAGAGCTCAGGTGTACTCCGTACTGTAAAACCAAGGCTTCTGACTGGTCGTAAAGCTGTGACGAAAGTTTGGAAAGAAGCCGGTAGTCATTCCTACGGCTCCTTGGCCAATAAGAGCGCCGCTGTGTGTATAGTTACCAAAATTAACAGTATTTTGGTCTTGTTTTTTCAGCGCTTCCTCTAGCTGGGCCACCTCGCTTTCCAAACTGGAAACTGTGCTACGTAGTTCCACGTTTTTCCGTTCAAGGCCGCTTAGAGCAAGACAGGTCTGAACAGGCGGAGAACTCCCACCGACTTGAGTCGTACTCTCCGATTCATTGTCCAGATGAATGGTTGAAATTTGCTCGAACCTGTCGTGATGGGGAGTGCTGCTGCCTTGGCTGCCACTACCTAGCTCTTCAGAGCTTGCAAAGAATGCTTCACCAACTAATTCGAAAAGGTCGACTTGAAATGTCGTGTCCCTTGAAAGAAAACTATACCTTTTTCTGCCCTTTAACTTGTGGACCGTGGATAGTGTTCTTCGGTACTGTGAGAGAAATTTCTCATTGATTTGTCCTTCGTTGGCGACTCTTACATAGCTTTGGATTAGAGAACTCATCCCGAGATTGGGCTCGCAGGTTAATGTTCTAACAACTGCCTCAAGTTTGCACTTGAGCAATACGCTCGCCCCCACAAATGTGACCGCTACACTCTCTCGAAGTATGTCCATAACTGGCTCTCTTCACGAGGAAATATGTTAAGCCGTTCATACATCAAGACTCTTTCGAGTTCGCGCCTGCGTGGAAATGTAAATATGCACTTTTTCATGGGGGTACGAGAGAACCTCGCCGTCACTTCCTTGAAGTTTACGTGAAAAACGCAATACTGGCTTCATCCTTATAGGTAAAGCAATCTCAGCACCTTCACCCGACTTACGGAACACTTCCCTCCATCCATCCGGCAAATTAAGCCGTTCAAAGTCAGACTCGTGACTATAAAGAGACCAGCCCTTCCCAAGGCTTTCACCCTTGCTAGCAAACACCCAGCGAAATACGTCGAATTCAAAAGGAACCTTAACGAGACCACTGGATGTCTTCGTGTTGCTCAGTTTCTGGCGAATGGCGAGGACGAAACTGTCCCGCGCTGCTTCGAGGCGAGCATCTGTGGGTCTCGACGGCGTCTCGAAGCTTGCCAAGCAGCGAGCAGTCAGGTTTCGACGTGGTTCAAAGGTGCAGTTCCACTTGGAGTATCCTGTCCACTTAAGGAGGTACCCCTTTCTCTGCAAAATAAAGTGCAACCTTGATTATAAAAGTGTACAATCACCCGGACGCCAAACGTTAACACTCTCTGCAGTCTAATGAGATAATATATAAAACTGGATTCATGTGGGCAGGTCAGTGGAAAGTTCGTTATAATCACAGCACATAATGTAACAAAAAGTGACCTTGAATAAAATCCTGAGGCTCCAATTTATTCTGTCGATCGAACTGTTAAATGCAGAATTGCATTGTATAATAAACGTTGGCTTTTCGGGATATTTTATTGTCACTCTGTTCCTACATTTGGCTTTATCCAAACACTGAATAAAGCCAGATGTTTGGTGTTTTCCTTGTGCACTCGTGGAGAAGATTGAAATTTGTATGGTCCTTAATACTACGTATACAGTCGATAGATGCAGAACGCTTTGTGTTCGTCAGCCTGTTTCTCCCGTCGGATTTCTGTGGTTTTCTGAGTTGTTTTACTTTTGGGGATTTGATACTTGCTTGGCTTTTGTTTTTCTGGAATTTCCATGAAAGGCTAAGACACTCAACGCATTCTGCGTTTACCGACTTTAGAACAGTACCACGGTATATTTACTCTTTCCCCATGAAATCGCAATTGACTCAATTTAACTATTTGTTTGTCGTAGAGAGCCTATTGCTTGGTTTCCTGGTCTTCTGGTGCCGCCAGAGACCTCTGCACTTCTGCCTAGGTGTTTATGGCAATTATTTTCTGTAGGTCATGTGATCATGTAACCAGATCACGCGATGACGTAACTAAGAGTGACAATTACAAAGTGGTTGTGCGACCGGCATTGAAACTGCCCTAGAATTAAAGAAGCGATGCAGGCGAGTTGGTTGTGCATATTTGTAAAAATTACAACATCGCATAAAAGAAATAAAGCTGAAGAGAGGCAAATAGGGCAAGCGCTGAACAAACAACGGAACTTGACTGAAGAAAGACAGACAGCAAATGCCACAAATATTCGCAATGTGACCAACAACGACGCAAGCGTCATTGTTGGTCACGTCACGTGTCGATAAAATCAATCTTTTCTTGCGGAGATAGAGCGCAGGAGCTGGCTAACAAAATTATCAGGAACATCTTTTTTTTTTTCATCTGATATGCTTCTAAGACTTCTGACATATTTTTCACTTCATCTTCCAGTGAACGTGGTACCATTAAAGTTGGGCTGCCCTTGAATGCCGGTTCCGTGTTTGATTTCCGGCGAGGCACAAGGTCGTTTTATTTGTGCTCCATTTATTTGTGTTACCCTCTTCACTGTTACAAAGAGCCGAACCACGGTGAACACGCACGCGAAATACGGGCTTTTAATGCGAGAGCGTTAACGAGCTCGTGTCACAGAAAAGTCGGCGTCGGTGGCGTGACGGGAAAATCCAGGATTGTTCGATAGGGTATGACGTGACAGCACATGACCTCGCGCGGGAATTTCAAACAACCCCCAAAGCTCACGTGAAACGTGACGTCACGCGTGGAATGAAAGTGATTAAAACATAAAATGCAATGCGAATTAAAGGTCGCCGCGTGCCTCAAATAATTTCATTTTATAAAGTCCTTCATTCGCCTTAAACAAAAAAAATTGAAGAATTCCGGGCGGGATTCACACCTACGACCGTTCCGGTGGCGAGCCAGGCAGGGTACTGACTAGGCCACGCAACGCACGCTTGCACGGCTTGGGAACGAGGACTGTTGTGTCATGAGCACTATGTTGTTGCGTGACTCAAGAGCATGAGAAGCGAATGAGAAGGCGATGCGAACGGGGCCCGATAACGCTATCGCGTTCTACTCTTAAAGGCGAAGTTTAAGCGTCATCCAAGTTTTTACGAACACAAAAGACAGAGCATGGCTATGCGATGAAACTAAAATTTCAACGACGTTGAAATTACTAGCTGGAAATAGGTGGATATGAGCATTAATCGAAAGCTGGCCTTAAAAGCTAAAACCAACATCTGCGGTACATTATAATATAGCATATAAAAAGAAATTATAATTTGTCCTGTCCTATTATACACTAGTATAAAATAACATGAAACCTTACTCACCGTTTTGGCGATAACTCTCTCCACCGCGAAGTAGGACATGAAGAGGTGGATGGCTGTTGCGAGTAGTGATCGACGAACAGGCAACGTGCAAGTTCAACAAAGGAACCATCTCGGGGTGCATGCGTTTATATAGGAGCTTTCAGGCCCACGTGACAAGCTCCCACAATTCAGCTCAGTACGGCGTTATGACCATATCAGGAGTTCTTAGTACTTATCAGAAATTTGCACACGCCACCACGTTTTTGGAGCATGACATAAGAGCAGTAGTGAGGACTGCTGCATCGAGATTGTGAAGATTATTCACATTTCAAGAAACAGGCTGCTGCGCATGTGCGTTGTATATAATCAAAAACACGTACGTGTGAAAAAATACAAATGTTCTGTCAACAACATGAATGATATTGCCTTTTTCACTTCCGCATAATTCCAGCGTAACTTTCTGATACGCCTATCAGAAAGGTACTTCCAAAAGTGCAATGCAACGCCGTTCTTATTCTAATGTGTGAGTACTACTCCGCTGACACAGCGGCCACCGAGCGAGATTGGTTCCTGCTAGTAAAAAGAGGAAATCGGAGGATTTAGGAACGACTTTATAACTCCACAGTAAATTCAGCTGAAACGAGCGGAACTCCCGAATCTTTGATTTTGTCCAAACGCCGAGGTCTAGTATAAAAACTAATTCGAGTAAATATGCGATATATTCCTGAAGTATGCAATTCTTCGGTCCTATTCCGTTAATTGCTTTAAACAGACACAGTCGTTAAAATTTTATCATATAGCATGACCTCACTACAATGATTAGAGCCTGTGTTCCTCAAGGCCTTCAAATACTCTAACAAAAACGTCGTGAGCTTATGTTAATGTCTGCCCTCACACATCATAAAGTTAAAAAAACCTTTCTCAGTTTTCACGTTGGTCGGTCTGTCGAGGGGGTGGTGGTTGCAACCACATAAGATATCGCACCTTCGGTGGTCGCACGGACACGTGATCATGATCATAAGGGATCACCTGTCCATCGTCACTGAAGTCACGTGACCATAGTCCGTGGGGTCACGTCCACCACGTGACCACATAAGAAATAGCGCACCTTTGATGGCCACACCTGGTCGCGTGACTGAGTCGGAAGCAACCTGACAATACTGATAATAGCGCACTTTTGCTGGCCACATGTTCATGCGTAAGCGTCGTTTGTTTGTGGGTGGGGGTCACGTGACCATGGCCCATCGGTTTTCGTCCACCACGTAGCCACACTAGAAATAACGAACGTGCAGGTCGCACGGTCAAGTGCCCATGATCCGTGGGGTCACGCGTGACCGTCGACCACTACGTTATCCCCCCGCAGTACCCTTCCGGAGCATCTTCAGAATTCCAAAAAAGCACTCACGGAAGAAGCCATATAAAGGACCTCACGGAAGTCGACAAAGATTCATAGAGGTTCCATAACAGTTCCAGACCCCTTTAACGAAGAAGCGTTTACGCCATAAAAGACGGTGCAAAATGCTGCGAGTTCCATGAGAATCTCCTACACGATTTGGTTTATAATTTCTTATTTATAGCTATATCTAATTTTTCTCTTCAATGAACCGCAGCAAACGTTACGATTCATCCCAGCCAACCCAGCCCGGTGAGCGTGCCACATGACTTTACATTTTTCGCACTGCTGCGCAATACCGTCTGATCACGTGGCGCACTCTCTGTGTTGGTTTGGTTCCGAGGTTCGTGAAGTACCTTTCTGTTCATTTGTGACTGAGACAGAGTAATACCCGTTTCTTTCTCAATGCTCTTTATTCCAGGGCTAACATAATTTTCTACAGCAGTACGCTTCCGGCCACCGTTTTATTGAACAAAGACTGAGGGTCTGGCTACTTTGTTAGGAAAGGGGAGATCAAAGTTAGTGTTAAAGAAAAAACATAGCTTAGCTTATCACTTCGCGTCCGCATACACGATGCACGCACGCGCGCACGTTGCGCTTTTAGAATTGCTTTGAAGGCTCGTTGGGCGTTGTCGTGTTGTCCACGGGCCAAGCAGTTTGGCGAGTCTGAAAGGTTTCAGTGTTCATCCGCTCAGATGTTGTTTCTATGATATCTCCTCGAACCTTGGTCTCTCTATACTCAAGTGGTAGACGACGCGAAATTTATAATTTTCATCTCTCTACTACATGCTGGTATCATGGCAAATACTTGAAAATAACTCTATTTTGAAAAAAAAAAAAAAAACCGCTTCAAGGTGGACCTGGTTTTTCAGTACTGACGGTTTCGCCCTACTTTTCAAATTTGAGCACACGCGCCTTCACAGGGAACTTTTGGAGCACGGCTCATGCACCCAATCTGGGCGAAATATATAATTTTCATCCCTCTACTACATGCTAGTGCCATGGCAAATACTTGGAAATAAATCTGTCTTGAGAAAAACCGCTCCGAAGTGGACCTGGTTTTTCCGTTTCGACGGTTTCGTCCCATTTTTAAAGTTTGAGCACCCGCGCCTTCACAGGGAACTTTTGGAGCACGGCTCATGCACCCATTCTGGGCGAAATATATAATTTTCATCCCTCTACTACATGCTAGTGCCATGGCGAATACTTGGAAATAAATCTGTCTTGAGATAAACCGCTCCGAAGTGGACCTGGTTTTTCCGTTTCGACGGTTTCGTCCCATTTTTAAAGTTTGAGCACCCGCGCCTTCACAGGGAACTTTTGGAGCACGGCTCATGCATCCATTCTGGGCGAAATATATAATTTTCATCCCTCTACTACATGCTAGTGCCATGGCAAATACTTGGAAATAAGTCTGTCTTGAGAAAAACCGCTCCGAAGTGAACCTGGTTTTTCCGTTTCGACGGTTTCGTCCCATGTTTAAAGTTTGAGCACACGCGCCTTCACAGGGAACTTTTGGAGCACGGCTCATGCACCCATTCTGGGCGAAATGTATAATTTTCATCCCTCTACTACATGCTAGTGCCATGGCAAATACTTGGAAATAAATCTGTCTTGAGAAAAACCGCTCCGAAGTGGACCTGGTTTTTCCGTTTCGACGGTTTCGTCCCATTTTTAAAGTTTGAGCACCCGCGCCTTCACAGGGAACTTTTGGAGCACGGCTCATGCACCCATTCTGGGCGAAATGTATAATTTTCATCCCTCTACTACGTGCTAGTGCCATGGCAAATACTTGGAAATAAATCTGTCTTGAGAAAAACCGCTCCGAAGTGGACCTGGTTTTTCGGTTTCGACGGTTTCGTCCCATTTTTAAAGTTTGAGCATCCGCGCCTTCACAGGGAACTTTTGGAGCACGGCTCATGCACCCATTCTGGGCGAAATGTATAATTTTCATCCCTCTACTACATGCTAGTGCCATGGCAAATACTTGGAAATAAATCTGTCTTGAGAAAAACCGCTCCGAAGTGAACCTGGTTTTTCCGTTTCGACGGTTTCGTCCCATTTTTAAAGTTTGAGCACCCGCGCCTTCACAGGGAACTTTTGGAGCACCGCTCATGCACCCATTCTGGGCGAAATATATAATTTTCATCCCTCTACTACATGCTAGTGCCAAGGCAAATACTTGGAAATAAATCTGTCTTGAGAAAAACCGCTCCGAAGTGGACCTGGTTCTTCCGTTTCGACGGTTTCGTCCCATTTTTAAAGTTTGAGCACCCGCGCCTTCACAGGGAACTTTTGGAGCACGGCTCATGCACCCATTCTGGGCGAAATGTATAATTTTCATCCCTCTACTACATGCTAGTGCCATGGCAAATACTTGGAAATAAATCTGTCTTGAGAAAAACCGCTCCGAAGTGGACCTGGTTTTTCCGTTTCGACGGTTTCGTCCCATTTTTAAAGTTTGAGCACTCGCGCCTTCACATGGAACTTTTGGAGCACAGCTCATGCACCCATTCTGGGCGAAATATATAATTTTCATCCCTCTACTACATGCTAGTGCCATGGCAAATACTTGGAAATAAATCTGTCTTGAGAAAAACCGCTCCGAAGTGGACCTGGTTTTTCCGTTTCGACGGTTTCGTCCCATTTTTAAAGTTTGAGCACCCGCGCCTTCACAGGGAACTTTTGGAGCACGGCTCATGCACCCATTCTGGGCGAAATATATAATTTTCATCCCTCTACTACATGCTAGTGCCATGGCAAATACTTGGAAATAAATCTGTCTTGAGAAAAACCGCTCCGAAGTGGACCTGGTTTTTCGGTTTCGACGGTTTCGTCCCATTTTTAAAGTTTGAGCACCCGCGCCTTCACAGGGAACTTTTGGAGCACGGCTCATGCACCCATTCTGGGCGAAATGTATAATTTTCATCCCTCTACTACATGGTAGTGCCATGGCAAATACTTGGAAATAAATCTGTCTTGAGAAAAACCGCTCCGAAGTGAACCTGGTTTTTCCGTTTCGACGGTTTCGTCCCATTTTTAAAGTTTGAGCACCCGCGCCTTCACAGGGAACTTTTGGAGCACAGCTCATGCACCCATTCTGGGCGAAATATATAATTTTCATCCCTCTACTACATGCTAGTGCCAAGGCAAATACTTGGAAATAAATCTGTCTTGAGAAAAACCGCTCCGAAGTGGACCTGGTTTTTCCGTTTGGACGGTTTCGTCCCACTTTTAAAGTTTGAGCACCCGCGCCTTCACAGGGAACTTTTGGAGCACGGCTCATGCACCCATTCTGGGCGAAATGTATAATTTTCATCCCTCTACTACGTGCTAGTGCCATGGCAAATACTTCGAAATAAATCTGTCTTGAGAAAAACCGCTCCGAAGTGGACCTGGTTCTTCCGTTTCGACGGTTTCGTCCCATTTTTAAAGTTTGAGCACCCGCGCCTTCACAGGGAACTTTTGGAGCACGGCTCATGCACCCATTCTGGGCGAAATGTATAATTTTCATCCCTCTACTACATGCTAGTGCCATGGCAAATACTTGGAAATAAATCTGTCTTGAGAAAAACCGCTTCAAACTAGACCTGGTTTTTCCGTTTTGACGGCTTCGTCCAACTTTTCAAATTTGGGCCTCCGCTCATCCACAAGGAACTTGTTTAGAACATTCGGGTCTTTAACTGGGAAAAATGATAAAATTTAAGTCCATCAAATCAATCATGGTACAACTGCATATCCTTGAAAATAAACCTCCTCGATGGGAATGGCGTTCGAGCGAGGACGTTACGTAGTTCTCATTTTCCAATGTTCTCCTCGCTGGATCGACCGACATGTTTTTTACTTGATATTTTGAATTTATGTGCTTGACGTGTCTTGAAGAGACCATCAAGTACAGTCAGCTTCCTTGCCAAATAATCACTCAATATTCCCACTTTATTCGCCTTAAATGTAGCTTCGCCAAGGTCAATAATTTCTTATTGATTAATAACAATATTTCTATACCTTTTCTTAGCCATGATAAAATTTCTAAATGAAAAAAACAAATAGTTGCTTTCTTTGTTTGGTAGTTTAGTGATCCCAGCAACAGAATGCAGGCAACGATTCTGAACAGCTGGCTGATCGATTATGCGCCTGGTTCGACAAACTGGTCTCAGGAACCCGAGCAAATAAGTTTGAGAGAAGACAGAGCGTACACTACGCTTCCTGGATGTTTTTGCCTTGTCGCAGTTATATGGCAAATCTCGTATCTTTCTGTATTTTTAAATTAGGGAGGTTTGAAAATCACTTTGTGTGGCACGTTTGGGAGAGGTGCCCCAGAAGGATGTTTTTTCTACGCATTACAAAATATCATACAAATCACGAAACTTTGTCATATGATTGGGGGAGGGTTGTATTTATAATATAAAATTAAAATTTATTTCACTCACCTAATAATATATTTTAAAAACCGATCAAACCTGATACCACCCATAGTGGCTATACATCAAATAATTTACTCGAATGAGGAACCTGCAGTTTATGCGCTGTAATCTTGACTTTTTTGCGGAAGGATTGGATCGAGTCAGAGGTTGGACGGGTAGCATGGCAAATCTGAAAAAATGTGATGTTGAGCAAATATTGCCGTATTTCTATATTTAATACATTGCTTCTATGGGAGCGTTGCCATAATCCGCCAAGAGATGGCGCTAGCATGCGATGGCACAGATTTCTGGGGATGCAATTGACAAAGCTTTGGCGTAAAAAAAGAAATAATAAAAAGGAAATTTTTATTAACGCGTATTTGACGTCTGTAAGCTGCGAGGTTGAATGTCTGCGTAGTGGCACTAGGACATTACAGCTCAATCATTCATTTTCTAACATTCTCACTCGTTTTTTTTTTTTGTAAATACCTATGGCGGAAATACTGATGTCATTCACTCACACACATACACGGACATATATAGATACACACAGATATAGGCACAAATACACGCGAGCCCTCCAACACGGAACACGCTCTGCGTTAAGTTACCGTATTTTCCGGTTCATCGGTTGGTTCTTTGTATACGTTGCACTCCCTATAAAAGGCTCGTAAAAAAAAAAAAAAAAAGAAAAGAAAAAAAGTTATTTTGTAAGTCGCGGTTTTGTATGAGTTGCGCCTACATATTTGTACGGTTGATGCGGCGAAACCGGACTGAAACGCTCGCGTATGTGTATTATGACCGTAATATGCGCGCGCGCGAGAGAGCAAGTTTCAACATTTTTGTCGAGGAATCGAACGAAAAATGGAACCGCCGTTGCGAATTTTATTACTTAAGGTCCATATTTATATATATATATATATATATATATATATATATATATATATATATATATATATATATATATATATATATATATATATATATATATATATATATATATATATATATAAAAGATGCGTGTAAGTCGCACCCTTGTATAAAACGTACCAACAAAGTTTTGAAGTAAAAAAAAATAGAAAATAGAATCGGTGTTTCTACACCGGAAATTACGGTATTTCTGAATCGAGGACTGCTAGGACCCGCCGGTAACCGGTCGCTGCCTTTCTGGTCGTAGATGCCCGCGTACAAGCTGGTCGACTACAAGGTTCCGTCGTCCGGGCGATTGGCGGCCCTGCTCTTCACGTACGCCGGGGTGGACTTCGAGTACGTCACCCTCGAGAAGTCCAAGGCCGCCGAGGCGGAAGCAGGTAACGCACCCAGCGTGGACATACACCCCGACGGCTTCTCCGGGCGGCTTCCGCGCGGCAACGAACGTCACGTTGCGTCTTCACAAAAGGGAGTTTTAGTAGATCGTTCAGATAATTCCGATAACCATCCCGATAACGATACAATGCACGTACAGAGGCGCCGGCGGAGTATCGGGTATCGTTATCGGAATCATTGGAACGGTTTACTAAAACTCTTCGTGCAGATTCGCAGAGTTGGTGCGAGACTCGTGAGAGGCTGGTGCACATAGAATCTATCCTTGTGCTAAAATTGACCGTGTTCTATGCAGTGGGATGATCTGTCTTACCGTGAAATGTGACTACTTGTTTCTTCGCTCTGGAGGGATGCTTTGGCCCGTGTAGTGCGACTTAAAATAATAATCGCCGGTACAATGCTCGTGTTCATTCGTGGTCCAGAGGGAGGCGTGCCGAACCTTGACCCATACCTTGGCCTAACCTCGGTTCGCTTTTAAGTATCTATACCGGAACGGCTGGCCACCGAGAGACGGTCGCTTCTTCAATCTTTTTTTCGTACAGACAGTGACGATGGGCGCTGAATATTTTTTTCGGACCGCCTCATTAGGCGAGGCAGAGAGGATGTTGAAACAAAACTAAAACTCCCGTGTGCAAAACACATTAAGAAATGTGACCTCCTACTAATGTCGTCCGGCTATTCCTTTAATTAAGATTTTTGTTTTCTGAAGGCGGTGTATTGGAGGCGACGGGGACATGACCTTTTTTTAACAATTCACGCTTCGTTAATATGATCCAAGCACGTCTTTCGACATATCATTCGGTTAGTTTGTGTGAAAACAAAGTGCAAAACCAAAATTCAGCTACTAAGGAGCGTTACCGCACCCAGGGTTGATTAGCGATTTTATTTATGTGCATTAATCTTATCGGGGGGAACTTAGAGAATGCGCGTGTCGATATCTTGGGCGCTCAATCGTATAACTGTTATACAGGGTGATACAAGGAGACGGCAGGCTCTTTAAATCGACCGGAAAATTCGGTTTCTTAACCTATCGCGCTACGATTTTGTGCAGCGTTGTCCACAGATGGTGCTACGAGCTGATGGTACAAATGAGGCTATAGAGAGTTTTAGTAGATCGTTCCGATACCTCCGATAGCCCCGATAACCATACTATGCATGCGCAAGGGAGGTGGTGGCGGAGTATCGGGTATCGTTATCGGAGTCATGGGAACGATCTACTAAAATTCTCTAGTGTGGACAGCGCATCATCATGGTGTTCGTCATGTTTCTGTACGCGTTCTTTCATCGCCTAACAAATCATAAACAAAAAAAGGCCTAGTGACTTGCGCTTTTAACGCTGCCCGACTGGGAGTTTTCGTAGATCATTTCCTCCGTTCGCAACGTTCTCCGCCACCCGCTAGGATATCCGGAACTCTGCAGTCAAGGCCAGCGGCGCGCATGCGCACTAGCGGCGTCTTCGTTGCGGAGAGGGTAGCGACGTAGGGAAAACGATTCCCTAAAACTCCCTGGTATCTTGCAGCATCGGCTGTGTCGGGACTTAAGCTGAAAAGAAGCATACATTTAGCAGAAGACAGCGTTACTAGGCACGCTAGATGGTTGTTATTCGACAAACTAAAACCAAAGCAAAGGCAAAAAAGAAAACAAACACATCTTAATTGATGTTTGGCTTGTCCTCGTTTTTCGCCCCTGTCTCGGGTGTACTTTTGTATGTAAAAGTATGTACTTTTAAAAGTGTGATTGTAACGTGGGTCAAAATTATGGAAACAAAGAAAAAGTATAACCTGAGAAGATACTCGTCCAGTTCGTGTCAGAAAAGGGCTACACTTGTTTGGATATGAATGGTAGCTTAAACCTTAGAAAGTTTTTTAAGTTCATTGCAAAATAGCTACCGGTTTGAGCCCATGGCTTTTTCTCGGTGTCTTAAATTTCTTGAATTGAGAACTCCAACTGGGAGTATGTAGTTGCCTTCGATAACAGTTATTTTGCGTCGTTGATTTTGAAAACAAAGTGGGTGAAAAATGAACACCCGTGTGGTTAAGCTTTAATACTTTTTTTCTAAAAAAAAAAAAAAAAGTATAAAAGCTTAGCCGACATTACTAAGAATACAGGTTCAACAAGTCGTTATTAAAATTTATTCATTTTGCAATGTTTTGCCTATGTATTGCGTGCGTGGAGTTTGCTGCCAGGAAACATCCTGTGTCTTGCAACCAACCAGAACAATATTTTTTCTCCACGTTAAGTGAATTGTTACAAATCCACTGAATCAATGACCATCTGCATATAATAGACCCTTTTCAAAGGTTGATGAAATAATTGGGTTGTGTGTACCATTTATACAGCCGAAAGTTAGTCAGCTCAAGTGGGCGACTTGTGTCTCAGGGGTAGATGAGAAATTTAGCCAGTGCGGTACAACCGCTAGCTTGGGGTCTTTAACGTGCATCACGCAGTAGTGATACACGACCGCACACCGGTACGATGCTCATCCAGATCGAAACGGGCAGGGGTGAAGATTGAACCCAGCATCCTGGGTTCAATCCCCAGGATCCTGGGAACCCAGGATCCTGGGCGAGCTGGTGAGCGCTAGAACACTCGCCCACCGATTCCCCCCAAAAAGTTAAACAAGCAACATTAGCGTGTAAGTCGCAACCTTGTATAATACGTACCAACAAATTTTTGAAGTAAAAAAAAAAAAAAAAAACAGAAAAAAGAATCGCTGTTTCTACACCGGAAATAACGGTATTTCTGAATCGAGGACTGCTAGAACCCGCCAGTGACCGGTTGCTGGTCGCTGGCGGTCGCATTCTTGGTGATAGGGAGAGAAAATTGGCCTTAGAAAAGCGGGACGAATGTTTGTCTTTTTAGACTTAGGCTAGATGACGCTAGCTACTGCCAGTTACAAAGGACATAGCCATTAACATACATCCATTCATCCATCTATCTATCCTTGGGCACGGGGCGCGCCATTTAATCCGAGTCCTCCCTAAACGCATACGCAACACTCGCTCCAACACGCGTGTTCAGAGTACGTACGTGCCCAAGCAATTGTCAACCACGGCCGGACTGGATTCGCCCGTTTCGTTTTCATGCGGCCTTTTTCGGCGCGGGAGAAAGCGTACGCATAATTCCACGTGAAGATGCTGCGACCCTACTATTTTTCGGTGTTCCATCTTGCTTCTCAACGGGTTTTGTTTCGCGTACCTCGATGGTTACTGTTGTGAGCCCGAATTGCAAGTCGAGATCGAGGACGACCTTTGGCGTGTTATTCTACCAGCTGCCCACAGTACAAGCATTGCGTGAACGAAGGGGATACCGAGGGAGAAACAAGTACAACCGTGTTGTGATTGTGAACGGTAAATCTCCATCTAAAGATGTGCGCACCGCGGGCACTTTAGACCCGAGGGTTATGTACCGGGATGCAGCATAAAGAGCATAGTCCCGGAAGTCGTGCTCACGGTGTTGGATGGGTCTTCGAGGAAGATATAATTCCTGCAACCAGGAAAGCCAGAAGATAATTGGTTTCAAAGTGTTCGTCATTTGCGCCGAAAAGCAGAAATCTAAATGCAGACGTGTTAGCTCCCCAAAAGAATATCATGAACAGACCGAGCAGGATTAACAAAATGGCGCTCAAGCACGCGCTCCCGTACCCTTGACTGCATATCCACAGAAATATGCATCCTCGCAGAAGAGGCCGTAAGAGAGCAAGCGCGAGTTCAGTCCAGCCGTGGACGAACTCGGATAATTTGCGCAGCACTTGTTAGATGGCGCGCCCTTTTGAAAAGGGTCTATCGAGTGGATCAATTTTCTCCGGTTCATGTTAGTCTATATCTGCCTGGAATGTCGTTTTCTCTTCTATAAGAATCGCAGTAGGACCGATAGTATGCGGAAACAAACTTATAACTCTAGAGAACCGTTCGAAATGTGATAAAGGCTTGGCGTGTTCCTTGATCTGTGCGTGCGTTGCCTCCCTCCTCCTGAAAGCGGCGCCCTTCGGATCGCTCCCGGTGCTCTACCTGGACGGCGAGATGCTGGGCTCGGACTACGCCATCTGCGTCTTTATCGCCAGGGAGCACGGTAAGTCTCTGCGGGAGAGAAACCGGCGTCGGGGACCGGCCACCGTCTCGAAATAGAAACATTGTTATTTTATTTATGTACTTACGATGCTACGAACCTTGCGGCCAACGCAAGAGAGAAAGAAAAAAGTTTGTACAAGCGTAACAAACACATTCCAGCACTCGGACGGATTACTACACTAGCGCAGGCAAGGTAGTTGCCTCATGTGTTATCTTTGAAATACCTATTCAACATGCGATACGTGCATGCTAGTCAGGCAAACACTCGCGTAATGCCCACTCGAATGAGTTGAGATCATGGCAGCTGATAGCTTTGTTGGGCAGAGCATTCCATTCAATAATTGTTAAAAAAAAAGAGTACTTGAAAACATCATTTTTATATTTGTAAGGGGCACTCGCCTTGATGTTAGTGGTCCTCTGGGAGCGGGATGTTGAAGGCCACAGGTACAACTAAGGATCAGTCTTCGTCATTCCGTTTCCAGTACAAAAAAGTTCTTTCAGTCTCGTCATTTGTCTTCGCTTAGCCAAAGAGTCAAGTTGTGCCATTTGTCTCATTGCTGAAACAAAATCTCCGCGGTTGTACCTGGAAAAAAAAAAAAAAAAGAAGAAAAACTACAGCCCGATTTTCTACTCTTTCTATTTGAGAATTATGATTTTTCCTTAATGTATTCCACACCCAGTTCGCGTATTCTAATACCGATCGAGCATAGCACTTATAAGCAAGTAACTGATCGCCACTGCTAGCGTGGATAAGTTTTCTTCTTAGGAGTACTAACTTTTTGTAGGCTTTTGCACAAACGTAGTCCACGTGGTTGTTCCATCGCATATTACTGGAAAATACAACACCTACATACTTAAATTAGTTTACCGTTCGCAGCGGTATGCCTTAAATTGTATATCAATATTCTAACTTTTTTTTTTATTTGTAATGCTGCAAAAACCGTTTGGTCAAAATTGATCACCATGCTCCATTTTTTCACATCACGAGTTCAGTTTTTCCAGAGAAGCGTTGCGTAATTCCTGGTCTGCAATCGTACACACATTAACGAACAGCATGCAATCATCTGCAAATAGTTTTATATGAATGGCAGGATTTAATATTTGGCTATATCGTTGATATATAAGAAGAACAAAAGTGGACTTAATACGGATCCCTGTTGTACCCCCGAATAAACAGGTTACGCAACAGAACATGCATCATTGCTGCAGACATACTGTGTTCTGTTAGTTAATTATGACCTGATCCACATTATTATATTCTTATTCAACCGCAGGCAATGAAGTTTCTTGATGCATTTGTTATGAGGCACACAATCGAACGCCCTGGAAATGTTTATAAACACAACGGCTACTTGACCGCGCTCATTTACCACAGATGAAAACGCGTACACAATTAATTGTGTGACCGTCGATAGACCTTTTCTGAAGCCGTGCTGATGTTTGTATATTAAGTTGCTTCGTTCCAAGTATTCAGTGGTATATTTTGAAATAATATCTTCCAAAAGTTTAGTAGACGTCGATGTTAAAGATATGGAACGGTAATTTTGAACGATCATTGTGTCCCACGATTTGTGAGTAGGTACTATTTTGCCGCACAACCAATCTGCTGGTAAGCTGGACTGCCGGAGCGAGGCCTGGAAATTTATGACGAGATATCGAGAGGCCAACTCAGCGTGCCTTTTCAAAACTCATTGGAAATGTTGTCCGGCCCAGAAGATTTTTTAACATTAGTATTTAAAAGCAAGTTGAATGCACCGTTTTCTGAAAGGACCAGATCCGACATACGGGATTCATCTGAGCTGCTGATTTGGTCTCCCAGCTGGTCTCATGACGCAGTAAAGACCACTGATCTCTATGTCTATTTGCTGGATCGCGTTTGACCAGCTCCGCCTATGGACCGAAATGCGGTCACTGGCGGCCATCTTTAGGTAGAGTTATATCATCTCTAGCCATCATAGTAATATGGCGGACAGCGCAATGGCGGCCGGGTGCCATAAAATAGCCGTGGATCTAGTACACTGTACCGTGGGAGATAATTCGTGCTTGATTGAAGTTGTTCGACGACGTAGATTCTTGAAACCCGGCGTGAACGGTAGCCTCATCTTTGAGGACCCGGAGAAAGTACTACGAAAGCGCAGCACCGGGGGAAAGCAGCGCAGCTCGCAGCGAAAGCAGACTCCGTAACGGCGTCTGCTTTTGATGCCAATTTTGATGCGACTTTCGATGCGAGCTGTGCTGCTCTTCCCCCGGTGCTGCGATTTCGTGAAACTTTCACCGGGTCCTCAAAGATCGCGCTACCGTTCACGCTGGGTTTCAAAAACATGTTTCGTCAAACAATTTCAATCAAGCACGAAATATCATCCACCCTATTTTGACGGCAGCCTGCCACCACACCTGCCAAAACGCTGTCTGCCATGGATGGATTACAGTGGCTGCAGGAGCTGTACCTTGGCTAGAGGTAATATAACTCTACCTAAAGATGGCCGCCAGTGACCGCATTCGCAGAGCGGGCAAACGCGATCCAGCAATTGTCATAGAGATCAGTGGTAAAGACTGACTGAGAGTACTTATGAAATTCATCTGCTATTCTAATAGGACATGTTACAACCTGAGCGTTTACCTTCACTTGAGATATTTTTTTCCTTATTGAACGAGAAAAAAAAGCCAGAACGTTTGCGGAGATTTCCACAAGAAACGCGAGAGCACAATATCCACAATAATCTTCTCTAGCTTGGGCGACAAGATCCTTCAATTGTTTTCCATACTAACCGGAAGACGTGCTCTCAAACGGGTTGCTTAGCACTTGGGCGAATTTCACCTGCTTCAACGGACATCTTGGTGACCAGCTGTTTTTAGACTTGACGTTTTCTCTGTCTGTCGCCCGTTCAATACACTAAATCCTGGCAGTTTTTATGTTTATTTATTGAGTTCCTTCAAGGATCGCTTTTAGGTCCATTGGAGAGGATAGTTCCCTCTGTGAATGCACAAAAAAAAGAAAAAAAAGAACAGTGTCGGATTTGTAGGACATGCTTTTAGTATGAAATATTCTTAACTTCTTTTATATATATATATATATATATAATATAATAATAATAATAATATAGATAGTATAGATAATATAGAAAGTATCCAGAAATAAAAATTAATTGCCATTCATCAAATTAAGACCATGGTCTTAATTTGATGAATGGCAATTAATTTTTATTTCTGGATACTTTCTGAGTAATCTATAGAAGTAGACTCTAAAAAAGAAATGTTGCCTCCAACTCCCCCTTCTGCACCCCCCCCCCCCCCCCCCCCCCGGGCCCTCCTTCTCTCTCTCAAAAGGTGAAAGCAGCGCAAAAAACGACGGACAGGGTAAAGAAGGACACAGAAAGAGCGCTCTTTCTGTGTCCTTCTTTACCCTGTCCGTCGTTTTTTGCGCTGCTTTAACCTTTTAAGTATGTCATACCAACTCGCCCAGGCTTCAACTTTAGCAACATTTATTTCTCTCTCTCACTCTCTCTCGCTTTCTCTTTGTGTATGATTCGGGACACCGCTCGTCTCCGCTTTCTGAACAAATTCAAAACCAAGCCGATATTGATGACAAAAAAAAAAAAAAGTTTCCATATAAGCCAATCTTCTACTTGAATAGACCACGATGTAATTTTACTACTTTTAGTTAATGGTAACCCCAATAAATTCTGAGTGTCAATAGAACGCCGGTCAAGAATCCTATTTAGTTTCAGTGCAATCAACGTACCCGGAAATATTATTCAAAGGCTGCGTCGGCTTCTCTTCTCGGCTCACCTCCGAAAGGAGCACTTGCAATTGTGTCTTTACGTCATCAGTCGTTTGGCGCTCGGTGACGTGACCATCCGTCGGCGAATATTCGGGCTGGCGTTCGTGCACCTCCAGTTAGCGCAATGACGGAAATTACCGAAAGCCGCGGTCAGGCTGCTTATACATCGTACAAAAAACAGTCCGCAGATACTAGAGAGTTTTAGGGAACCGCTTTTGCACGTCCGATACGGTATGCGATGGGCTCTCCGGTACGATCAAACCGCGCATGCGCTATACCGCAGAAGGCTAGCGCATGCGCAGTTCGTACCGGAGGGTCCATCCTACCGTATCCGATGTGGCCGAAACGGTTCCCTAAAATTCCCTACTGTCTGAGGCGTGTTTCTTCATTGTATAACGGCCCTGTCACAATTAATGGTCATACAAAAACTGTCTGCATACGCGTTTAAAGCATACATACGTCGTATGTATGTACCGTGTATACGCAGATAATGCTGTCATCGTGTCCGGAGCCAACAGAGTGTCTTTTGTATACGTATGAACAGCGCGATTGCACGTGACGTAACTATTTCTAAATCAGAAGATTGGGCGTCTTTGCTGGGGGCGGCTGACGTCACCCGGGATTGTACTGCGCAGGGCTCGAAGGCAAAGACTCGAAGGAAGCTGCCAAGTGCGCGACCATCGTGACTGGGATTGCGTCGCTGTTTGCGAGCGTGCGTCGCACCAAGTCTCAGAACCTCGCCCCTGATGATGACGTGAGTATTTTTTTGTGGTTTTTATTTGGGGATCGGTAGCGTTGGGTAAAGTATATCTAAAAAAGTACTTGGAGTAAAGTATAAAGTAAATTAAAGGTTATGTACTACAAGTAAAATAGTTAGTACACCGAGCGCAATGTACTTGAAGTAAAGTACCTTAAATGCGATAATTTTTTTAAAGTAAAATACAAGCACCTTTTAACGAAACTTTCGTGATACCCAGTCATTCCCCTGCGCAGCGTTCTTTTGCAATTTTTTTTTTTATTGGCATGTATTGTTTTAGGGGTAATCGGCGTGCATCAGTTATTTTTGGAAGTGGCGACGAATATTGGATAAAATCAAGTGTCTACGAAGCAGTTTCTTTTAGTGTCGCTGACAAGTTATTTAGCGCCATAAACTTATAAGGCACTTAGTTGTAACGGTCTTATAGACGATGCAACTGAGAAATGACCTGAGCGATGCGTCGCGTTTCTGGTGAGAGTAGTGTGTTCCTCCCAGCATAACTTCAGAGTTGACAAAGCATCATTTTGTGATACTGAGTTAAGAAGGTCAAATTTAGGGAATGTACTTTGAAGTCGGGAGTTGTACCCTCCTCATAAAGTATAAAAAGAACAAAAACTTAAAGTAAATTACAAGTAAATATATAGAGAACATGCTTCAATTAAAGAACACATTTTCGAAACCTACTTGAAGCAGTATTTGAAGTGCAATGTAATTAATGTACTTCCCAAGACTGGTGTTAGTAAGGTATAATTTATAGCTATCGATGTTCTCATTTATTACAACGTATTCTAATGTATCTAATACGTCGTGAGTTTTTTGGTATTAAATAATATTTATATAGGGTCTTTAGAGGGTGTTTTCACATTAGATTAAGAGGTTACGGAAAATTGTCAGTTCTAATTTTATCGCGATTTTTATTTTCTTGTCCAATATTTTGACCGTTGGAGTAATTATTTTCGGCGCATGGTGGGTCATCATTATTTTTAAACGTAATTTAGAAGAACAACTTTATTTGGTTTGTAGCATATTTAAAGCCAGGAGTGGGAAATTGTAATTTTAGAAATATGCTTACGGGGAAAAAATGTAATACTTGCCGGCGATTTTCTTTAGGTATAAATATTTTGAGTATAAGTTGCGAATTTTTTGTTTTGTTTTTATACTAGTAGCAAAAATCTTAAATTACGTTCAGTGTATTATATATAAAGGACGAAACACGCAGGGTCTGTTTTTCAATGCCTGAGCCGAGGCTGTCAACCTTAAAGTTTACCACGCTAGCGTATCACACCGATTTGATAAATTTTAGGCAATTAAGGAAGTGAACGTCGTCCCTGTCACCATATACCTGTGCCAAAACAGCCATTGATATCGACACTTATCTTTGACATCAAAACGCCCCCCCCCCCCCCCCCCCCCAATCTTTATTGAAATAAATGGCTTAATTTTCTTATTCTGTTAACAAACCCATTGTGTTCTCCTAGGTGTACCCAACGTTCTGCGAAGTGCAATGTAAAATATATGGTTGTATAGTGCAAACAGCATAGACAGTTTTTTTTTAGCTTTGACCGTATTTGGAATGCGTGTGACATGTTTTATTTAATCTGTCCTTTTATTTTGCCGGTAAGGTGCTATGTTTATATACAACTAAGTTTGTAACATGTGGTGTCAAAATTGAGATGTGTTTATTTTACGCTTGTTTCTTTTTATCTGTTTTCTTTTTCTGTTTGATTTGTTTTTCTTTTATGGACTGCCTGTTCTCACACACAAGCACGCAAGTGCTTTCGTGAGGCAGTAATTAATGTATGTGAATGATTTTGTGCTAATAAAACTATTATTATTATTATTATACCTAACACATTGATTGGTACGACAAGACTCAAGTTGCGCGTTAATTACGTTTCAAAATATTTATAGACAGATGTAAAACTATTGATCTCGGCTTTAATTAAAGCGAATGCCAGCAAAAGGTGATTGCAACACTTACTTTAAAGTAAGTGTGGGAATCAGCTTTGTTGGTGCTTTTTCCCGTACCAATAACCGTTAGGCGTGGTACAAGCCATTTAAACAAACGAAGGCGATATAAAGCTAAGTACGGGCACTTCCTCCCCTCCGTTTGTAATGCACATTTTGTTGGAGGTTAATAGTGAAATTTGTTTTTACGGATGTTTAGACAGAGGGAAGGTGATCTGCCTCAAGGGGCGCCTGCAGGTGTCTCCGCTGTAGGTAGCCAGTCTAATACACAAATACTAGCTTGGGGTCTTTGACGTGTGTTGCCACTCAAGTAGAACTGCTGACTTGAGGTCTTTAACGTGCACAATGCAGTAGTTGTTCACAAACGCACACCGGTACCCTGTCTTCGTTTACGCTTACAGAAGCTGTCCGAAGCGAAGGACCTACGGGAGAAGGTGCCCAGGTACCTGAGGTACTTCGAGAAACTACTCAAGCAAAACAACACCGACTACTTCGTTGGAGATCAGGTACGCTCCACGAATTGCGCATTTTGTGTAAAAGCTGGTTTATACAATTGTGCTTGCTTACGACCGAGTTCTAGTGATCTCATACGACGAGCGTTCACGCTGGCACGCTGGCGCCATGTATGAAGTGGTCCTGGAACCGCATTTCACAAAAGTGAAGTTTTTTTTTTCATTATTTACGAGATCAAATGTAGGCACTAATTATGAGAACTAGTCATTTTCAAAATTTTATCCAGTCAAGAAGAAAATAATTGATACGGGGGAAAAATAGAGAATATATACGAAAAAAAAACAACTGTTCGGCGACTACCCGATAGATGGCGCCAGTATTTTCTCGTCGTGAGAGATCCCTAAAAGTTTTAATGCGTTTTAGAAATAAATGAACTGCGTAAAGGACGAGGACAGAGGTAGAAACAAGTACGACACACGGAGCGCAGACTTCCAACTGTTTATTTGGCGCAGACACAACAGTATATATGACAGCAGCAATCAGTTTGCGGTTAAATAAGGTTTAAACATGACCGTCCAAAAAAGAGAATTCCTTGTCTGATAGTGAAACAGATTGCATGCTTATGCAGTCGTGACCTTTCTTTTTAATGAAGTAGGCTTCTACGAGTTTTCTTTCCGTTGCCTCATTTGCTCTTGCGAGAACACGTGTCCTTTGCAAATCAGGATGACAACCGCATGCATTTCAAACAATGTACAGACAGATGTCCGCCTGTGTTGTTTTTTATCGACAGAAAGTGTTCTCGTGCCCTCAGGTTGAAACAACGTCCAGTCTCGCCAATGTATACTCGCCCGCAAGAAAGCGGAATTTCATAGATAACACCGGATGCGCATTCCGTGTAGCGCGTGCTGTGCTCCTTTTTGCATTTGTTGATGTTCACTCTTGGCTTCATCATAGGGCACACTTTACTGAGTTTGCAGGGCGCTGAAAAGACGACCGAGAGACCATAACTGGCCGCTACCTTTTTCAGGTTATGGGACAGGCCGTGGTGGTACGGGATGACATGCATGCGCATTTTTTCTTTTCGCCTCTGCTCATTACTACCAGTTTTCTGCTTCTGTAGCAAGCGCACGCATACAGCAGAGACCAAGTGTTGGGGGTACCCTGCGGCAGTAAGGCGGTCACACTGATCGCGGAAACTGGACGCCATTTCATGAACACATGATTTTTCTAATGCTGAAGTACAGCTAGACATAACGATGGCTCTTTTAACAAGCTTTGAGTGAGCACTGTCATAGGGCAAAAGGCCCTTCTTGGTCCTAGGGTGGTATGACCAGCAGATGTGGTTGTCACTAAACGTTATTTTTAGATCTAAAAACTGGATGGAACCGTTAGTGGTCAATTCATGGGTAAAATTAAGGCCATTGAATGCTGATACGAAGATGGATAGAATGCTAGAAACAGCCTTGTGAATACAATGAGAACCTTCAATATCTAAAAGCACAAGCTAGTCATCGACGTATCTAAAAACGCGCACTACATGCTGATCACAAAGGTGTTGCTGCAAGCGCCTGTCAAAAAAGGACAAATACATATCACATAGCACGGGGGCAACCGCGGACCCGATACAAATGCCGGTCTTTTGAACATAAAACCTCTCCTCGTGCGCAATTACTGTAGAGCTCAAGTAGAAACGCAACAGTTCAAGGAAACTCTCAGTGCTAATACCGCTTTCACTCTGAAAACTAATTTTAATGCGCTCGGTCGTAAGCAGTCGCAAGTGTATGAACAAGGCTTAACATGCACACTCACTGGAAATGCAGGACGTGACGGTAAAGCCCCTCTATACTGAAAAGTAGCGCCATTGACTGATGCTCCGACACAGTCTTACGCCCTAGAAAAATACTACTCCCCCTCTTCGACGTTTCCCTTGCCACTACTACTGATTGGCCGAGCGTCCGTCCGGCTTCGACTCGCCACTTCCGTCCGCCATTTGTGACCTCCCGTGTCGAGGCTTCGCGTTCTCCGGCGGCGTGCATACTACGTTGCCTGCCGTCCGTCGAAGCTTTCTTTTATCGGTAGAGCGTATGTTGCGTGTTTTGCTTTTAGAAACGATATCGAATCGCCGCTATAACGTGGCGTCACTGAATCATTTGCGCGTGTTTACAAAACGGTAATTCACGTTTTTCATCGTGATGTTTAAAACCCGATACTGAGGTGAAGGAAAAAAATGAGGGTAACTTTGAAGTCTTAGAAAAAAGGCACCGGAGAAGACGTCTCAAACTCAACTAATTTTTTTTTTCACCTCTTTCCCTCCTTATATAACCCCGATAGACCAATACCTCCTAGATAAGAAAACCAGTGCTTAATTTTCCTGCGTCACTAAAGAGGGCCACCGCAGACCGGAGATTGGACACAACTACGGCGTCAACTTTTCGCTGGAACTCGGGTTCAATTAGTGAGAACACGACTCCTAGCCGAGCCGATTTTTGTATAATTAGGGTATATTTAAAAGTATATTATTTCTTAGTGAAATGCAGAATGACCATATGCGGGTATGACATCCGAACATACTTTACTTGAGTGAATGTATTACAGTTGGGTGAATGCTCGGTTCACAAATTTGCAGGTGAGCTTTCCTCCGTATCTGTCAAAAGGCCGGTGAGCTTTTCTCCGCACCGGATCGACGGTTTTGCGGTGAGCTTTTCCCCGCCGACCGACGTTTCTCCCACGTTTTTCATCTCGTCGTCACTTTGGCGTGTAAGGGCAGAAACAAAAAGGCACAAGCAGCGATGATATTTGCGAGTCAAGTCGGCGACGCCGATACTATATGGTATACTTTGCTCCGTTCGCAGCATATATGGATCACGGCTTCGCATTCCATAACGGAAGACGTGCGCTATTTCGCGCTTATCGCCTTGGCTCCCCTGCCTGCTCAAGAGCAAATGAGGCTAGGCCGGTATGTCTCACAGTTAACTTTTATTGTATGAATTTTTATAAAGCGGAAGACTGCATCTGATCTCGAACCGTGTGATCCGAGCAGACGCACAACCGAAGCCTCGGCAAAACTCGCGCACCTGCTCCAGACGCGAAGCAATGGAAAGATAAAACCAGTAGCCAAGACGTCAGGAACACATATCCAAGCGAAAACGGGAAAGCTGCGGGTCGGAATTGCGCAGCAAACAGCGATATAGCGAGGGTTTCCCAGCAGCCACATGAAAGAGGGAGAACCTGGCGGAGGGATGAAAAAAACGAGAATTTCTCGAGGGACAGAGAGCGCTACTTTCAAGGGGCCTTCGTTGACGGCCCCGAGGAGTCCCAAGAGTAATCTCGTTTCGCAGTCAATTAGGTTTTGTGACACGAGCCGATAAGAATGCCAAATAACGAAGCAAGAAGCGAGAACATTTCACAATAAACCACGCCATGTGTTTCTTGAGCTGTCAGTGTATAAAGCAGTATTTATACCCGCAGAAGATTACCACGGCATGACAAAGAGGACGTTTTTTTATATGTATTTTTTTAATAGCTTGGGCGATTTCAGGCGTCCCCATTTCTGCAAACGTGTTGAAATTGGGTTGACGTACGTTGTTCTTAGAACTACGAATGAAAAGACGCCCCCTATACTGTAAAAAAAAAAAGTATGCGTGTTCACTTTCCTGTAGAACACGGGTACAGTCGAACAGGGCGAACGATAGAAAGATCCCGGTGCATGACGAAGCACATAATACGATTGGATCTGAACAGATCGTACGCGACCTGCGCAAGTGACACTGAGCAACCGAAACGCCATGCTCATTGTTCCAGCGCACAGCGCATATTTCGGTCTATTCTGAGCTTCGGTCGCCCCGAATCGATTCACTAGGCCTCCATTTTCTTCCATTGTCCAAGTCCCGAACGATTCGCACACGCATGCGCAGTGGCGTCGGCGAATCGCTCGGGGACAAACCGGTCGCGTCAAATCGACACACTATGATGCGTCATTCACACCGGTGATTGAACCGGAATCGCGAAGCGGTTGCGAGCGCGGCCACGTAAAGATTCAGTTTGGTTTCATGCACCTTTGATGATGAAAAGGAGCGCATCCGCTTCGCGGTTGCGATTCGAACGTCTGTGTGAATGCAGCATAAAACTCCCTATTCGCTTGGATCCTTGAATTGCTCGCGGTGATTGGCTTTTTCCATGTTCTGCAAACAATTTTTAACCTCCAGGCGCTTTTTTTTTTAAGAGTTACTTTTTAGACATTTTAGCGGATCTGGTTGCCGCTCACACAAATTTAGCTCAAACGCCAACGCTGCGCCCTGAACCGAACAGAAAGCTGACAGCGCTTCTCTATATAGCTTTCGCCACGCTTGCACGGGCGCCGATCGTGTAACGATCCGTCTCGCCTTCAAAGAGCGTCACTCGGCAAGTGTTTGTGGGCCGCCAAATTTAGCAGGCTGTATTCCTGGCTTGGGTCTCGTACCACTTTTGGAAAGCTCACCTTCTTCACGCGTGCACTTGAAGTGTATAACCGCTGGTCGAACCGACGCGGCGAGGCGCCGTGTCCCTCTGTCTCTCGTGCGCATGCCCGGCAGCTGACCTGGGCGGACCTGGCGGTGACCTTTTCGTGCCAGCAGCTGCTCCAGCGGTTCCAGGGTGCCCTGGATAGGCACTCGCAGCTCAAGGCCCACTACGAGCGCGTCACGGCTCTGCCGCGAGTCAAGGCCTTCCTGGCAGAACACGCGGCTGCGGCGGATCGCTAGCAGCCGGTGGTCCGGGGGCGTCGTCGATTGTTGTGTTCGGTTTATTTATTTATTTATTTTTATGAAGGGCACCGGTGTAAACGCATTCGATGCTCGCAAGCAGGAGTGGGAACCCCTGGTAGCGCAAGATGACGGCTCGAACATGGAGTTGTGATTCCCTTTGAAAACGGAAACCGGTCGGTGCCGACCTTTCTCACCCTGTACAGAGTTTGTGAACGTGTCAGCGTTCAGAAGGTACTACGGCTCGGAACAGGAAAGAAGCACTTGTGAGAAGTACATTAAAAGCCCGAACCCCATATTAAAAAAAAAAAAAAAAGAAGAAGAAGAGAAGGAAGCTATGCAATGCAGGAATTTTGGCAAAGTGTCAGTTTAATGTAGGCTTTTAATCATCATTTAAGAATACTGGAGGTCCTGTAGGGCCCAAACAGACGTAAACCCAACAAAAAAAAAAAAAAATGCAGACGTAGCTTTAATGCAAAAAGAAGACACTAGCAAAACAATATAACAATGAGAAAGTAAACTTGGCTCGGCAAGTGCGCATAAACATTCAGCTTTAAGAAAAAAATTATAAGAAAATGGGGTCCCAGTTCAAAGAAAGTTGAAGGTATACTTCCGAATCAGCGTTAACGTGTCGGTGTATTGTTGATGAAAATGTACTGGGTGCCCCACTCTCGTCATTA
Source organism: Ixodes scapularis (assembly GCF_016920785.2). Taxonomy (NCBI): domain Eukaryota; kingdom Metazoa; phylum Arthropoda; class Arachnida; order Ixodida; family Ixodidae; genus Ixodes; species Ixodes scapularis. Next base: position 41,979,891 of record NW_024609835.1, read on the forward strand.
AAATAATAAAGGAAGTCCCCTGGTCCCGCTATGCAAACGAGCTATAAACACTGCAGCGACCAATTTTGTGTTTTGAGCAGCGAGGATGTTTCTAGAAGGACATATATGAGAACAGGTAGTACTGCAAAAGATTGCGCGGGTCGTCGGAACGCTGATTTAGTTTTGTGTATCGACGGATGGTTTTCGACAAGAGGGGTGCGTCTGTCTATGCTGTTTTAAATTTACATGTTTTGTCTCACAAGCCAACAGTGTTTGCAAACGGTAAGGTGCAGTTTTACGCTGCCGGGTACATCTAGGGTTCTAATGTACAATTCTTGACGCTCGAGCGCACACTCCAAAGTTAATTCGCATGACCATGCCAAAAAAAAAAAAAGGATATGCTTCTGTACGGTGCATTGTTTGTGACAATAAAACACTGGCTCCCGCATGTTTAGGTCCATTCACAGAGTAGCGCTGGACTGCGTTGTGGGGGCTAATTACGTCTGGATACGGCTTCGAGTTACTATGGCAACTCTGCGTTGCGTCGCTTGGTTTCTTTGGCAAATTCGCAGCCACGTCTCGACGTCAAACGTAGTCAAACGTGCGAATGATCCTTCGTAATTCACGACGGTCGCTTTTACAAGCACAGCTGGGATTCGCTTTTGTTATGATTATTAAGTTGACCTTATCATGTAACTCAACGTAATGCTAATGTTCAAGAATACACACAATTCCTGAAGCAACAAAAATGAAAACCGAAATAAAAAGTATGCACACGAAGTGTTTTGTCGACATCAATGTCTCGTCTTTACATGGGACACGGAAGGCCAGAGTTTATATCACCAGCGCTTGTCGCATGATATCACTCGCGGTGAGGTGTTTCGATTATGGACTGTGACGTAAATTAAAACCTGGATATATTTTCCGCCGTTATTTCAAGGGGCCATGAAACGCTTTTTCAACTTCTTTCTCCTTAGCTTTAATCCTGAACTCAAAAGCGAAATGAGAAATCACGTGTTCGTGACTTGCTTGTACTGCACAAGCTTCCACCGTGCTTTTTAAGCCCACCTTGCAACATGTCATTCGCGAGTGATGATAAGTTCCGTCAGGGCACTCATTGGCCACGAACACGAATCCAAATATTCGTCGACGGATGGATTGTTGACGGGCGCATACGTCCGAGTGACGCAGTGCTCGTGTCCAATGCGTGAGCTGGGGTCGGCAGACGTGCTTTGGCTACCGTGGATGCATCACAGCGAAAAGTGCAGAGTACTCAAAGGAAAGGAGGTATGAAGTAGTGCACTATATTTTTTAAATATTTCGTAGCAAAAAGCAGGCTTTTTCCGCTTTCTAATATCTGTTTTTGGCCCACTAAGCGATTAGTAAAATCCCAACCTAAAATGATTTATCCCAGACCGAAATTCCTTTCATGGCCTTATTAATGCAGGCAAAGAACTGATTTTAATAATTAACGAAGACACGTAAACAATAATTACATTAAAATCGACAACAGGCGCACAGCTCATTTGAAAGGCTTTTTATATTTTGTAATAAAAACATCGTGAAAACTCGTATACAATCGTACAGGGATTTTTTTAGTAACAAAATCGTTGAAATTATTGGCAGCTTAAAAAAGACAGGGCATGACGTCTCCCCAGCATCTTATTATGGCTCCACATCCAATGAGGTTCTGGCCGGCAAGAGCGCCGGAGCGTCCACGAATCGGAAAGCAAGAAGTCGGAACATCATAAACCACGCCCCGCATTTAAGCTGCCAGCTGCTATAAGGATATCTTGTCCTATCTTGTCAATGCTGCGTCCCTATTAATTGCATTTTACTTCCAAACATCACGTTGCAAGCAAACATAAGAGTACGGCAGCGTACCCAGCGCCAACGCAGACGTTGCAAGGGTCCCAAGCACGCATATTGACCGCAGGGGCAAATTTAGGGGGGGGGGGGGGGCGGCGACCGCCCCTCCCTTCCCCCTTTTCCTGAGATCCCCAAGGTCAATTAAAAAGAAATCATTGATATACATTAGCCAAAAGTTTAGTTTTTGGTGACATAGCAAATATTGGGTCAACAAAATAGACCTAGGCAACGTTTGGACCGCCCCCCCCCCCCCCAGGCCGAACGCCTACCGCCCCCCCCCCCCCCCCCCCCCCCGCCCCCCAGGCCTGACCCATAAATCCGCTCCTGATTGACCGTGAGGTTTCACGCATTCGTTTCTTTACCATGCCATCAGTACATGCCCACGAATAAGCTACAGGGCACAGGAGCGCCGGCTCGTCTGAAGTTGTCGCCCTACAGCCACGCCTTTCAGAAAACCCTGCATGCATTCTGCTTTGACATTGACACGGAACGACAATCATTTATTCATTTTAACGCGACAGCGAAGCTGTGTCGCAGAAATTCCGGCGTCGGCGTCGGTGGCGTTGTGACGGTAAAATCCTGATTGGTCGATAGGGTCATGACATCACGGACACATGACCCCGCGCTGGAATTTCAAACAACCCACAACGCTCACATGTAACGTGACGTCACGTGTGGAATGCAAGTGATGAAAAAAACATGCAATGTAATGCGGAGTAAATGTCGCCGCATGTCTCGTATGACTTCACTTCATAAAGTAACATACCCTTTAAAGGGAAAACGCCACCAGGTGGTGCTCCAGTCTTTGACGTCCCAGAGAACTTTAGGTTTATAAAAAAAGAATGAACAAAGGCCACTGTAACACCGCTGCATGAAATGTAGATGAAGCGTTTACCCGCCAATTCTCTACGTGAACGTCAAAAGAACGAAGGAGTGCGAGATATGTTAAAATGTTTCGAGTATTCTTGTAAACCAACTTGCCTCCTCCAAGATGTAATATTGTACAGCCGAAGGCCCTCGTTAAATCTCCCACTTTGTGTAGCATTTATGCTTTCTAGCACTGGTGACATAAGCAAGCTCAAAAGGCTTGCAAAGATGGTGCGACCGGAAGTCGCTTGGGTCGCAAGCGGCAGTTCATGTTCGCAAACAGAAAAAAAAAAAAAAAAAGTCTTCATTTGCCTTAAAAAATTTGAAGAATTTTAGGTGGGTTTCAAACCCACGACCCTTGCCAGTGCAATGGGGGCTGCTAAGCCTGGGGTCTTTAACGAGCATCACGCAGTAGCGATACGCGACCGCACGCCGGCACGAGGCTCATCTGGTTCGAAACGGGCAGCGTGGAGATTGAGCCAATTGGCTCAATCTCCACGCTCAATCTCGCGCTATAGAACCCAAAACTCCTTAAGGAGTTTTGGGTTCTATAGCGCGAGCTTTCGTTTTACGTGCTCCGAGCTGCGATGCGCGAACACACTCGGCCACCGTCGCCTTCATTGAAGAGGTCGGGCATCGGTGGGGGAATGGGACGGTTGCCTTTTGGCCACTGAGACTGCGGAACCATCGGAGCCGAATACCGCTCGCCTTCCTCAGTGGCCAAGTTGGTTCACCTGCGAGTGCATTTCGGGGAAAGAGAAATAGTTCTAGCTAGCAAGCATTTTTGTTTTCGTAAGCCACCTCTTTTGTCTGAGTATTTTCATGTCAAATAAGATTATTATTATTTTTATTCTTATTAAATCGTAGGCGAGAAGGGATCGCCTCTATCCGGGATGTATACAAAGAGTAACTCGGCCCCATCGTACATCGGAATGGCCGCACAGTTCCCCGCGCCGCGCGCGGAATCGCGGGGTCGCCGAGAAGTCTTGTGGTATTTTCAGAGAAGTTCTATTGGCGGAGCATCCGTCAGCGCCCTTTATTCAAAACTGGTGCCTAAAAAAAAAAAGAAAAAAAAGAAAGAGACATTAAAAAACCAAAGCTCCGCTTTATGCCCAAGTAGCCGCCTCGGTGCATAAGACATTGAGCGGAATGTTTTTTTTTCTTTTTTAAGAGGTGAAGTTTTTTTTTCTCCATTTTTTATGTTGTGACAGGCTATACATGGCATGAACGTGACGTCGTTGCATCATGCTGGTGGTCGTTCCTGCTATAGTCCCTGCCAAAACAAACAAACGAATTCACTGCTGCGAAATATATGCCGGAGAAGGTGCGCACTCAGCAGCAAGTCCACCAAATAGCCGCTGAAGTGACGACAATGCACGCCACGTACAGCTTACGAATGAATGCAACCGCTGCGGCTTCAACGGCAACTGTACGCGACGTGTACACACACTTGCAACCGCATGCAACCACACGAATCAACAGCCAATGAGAAACGAACTTTAGCTCTTGCTCCTAGCCGTTTGTAAGCAACCCAGCTGACGGTTTCCTGCCCGACGCGAGGTCCTCAGACTCCTCACCGGAGCAGCCGGAGGTTTAGGCTGTGGCGTACAGTCACGAAGATCTGCTGTGCGCCTACAATAGCTGTGTAAAGACTGGTTCTAACATCTGAAACGAACCCGTTATCCACGACTGCGTCTGTTGTGACCGGAGCGACCGCTCTGCTTTGCGCGTACACTCCTGCAACCACTGCAACAAGCGCAGCGGGTCGGCAGCACGGCGACCGCCTCTCCGCCGCCGTCAGCTGTTTCAGCGGTGCCTCTAAAAAGAAGAAGACGCGCTGTCCCTCACCTGCGTAACAGAAAATAGATATACCGTCTTCTATGATCACAAACTTGATTTCTTTTTTCAGGATACGCTTGCAGGGTAGTGCATTAAAAAAAGAAAAAAAAGGTGCAGTACGCCATCTTGCACGATCACGACTTTAATACACGACTTTGCCAACAGTACAAATCTCGCCACACGCCTTTTCTACGATTATAAAAGACGATGCAATCATAGCAGTGATACAGCAACGTAGAAATATAATTTCGTGATCAGATAGACGTTGCGAGCGTTCAGGATTGCTAACACTAATCACCTTTCTCGGGTGATGGACACGCGGGAAAATTCGCGTCCTTTATACGGTACGCACCAGTGATACCTTGAACCTGAGGAAACGCATGGAATGCGCCGAAAAAGAAATCCGGGCGATTTTCGAGGACACAGATGTTAAGAAAGCACCACTGTAGTCGAAGTAAACAAACACGACCGCATGGGCGTTTCTGCTGTCTTGAGAGTGTCGCCACGAGATCGTTGCACGAGTAGGGGGATCTTCCCTTCTAGTACGTGCTGGGTTATCATAACGACACAAGATGAAAATTCACGGTCAAGAATAGCGCTTTTACGCGGAACGATGAGCTTCCACCACGCCGTCCACATCGACGATCAACACCGACGCCATGTTTGCAGATAGGAGGAGCCTGGCACGACCGGCATGCAATGCGCGCGACCGAGCTCTCCTCGACCTGCGATTGGTCTGTCGTTGCGGTCGTTCCCGAACGTAACAAAAAAGTTCAGCCCGGCTCAACTCCTTGCGTTGCGAACGAACACGAACGAACACGAACGAACACGAACGAAACGACCGTTTGGCGCTTCGTTGCTATGGTAACTCGTCGTGCCAACCGGTTGCATTCGTTCGTAAGCGAAGTGGTCACTCCGAACGCAACTGTGTGAACGGGCCTTTACACAGCGAAGCAAAGCCAAAGGTACAGGTGCGGCAATGTGAGTTCGCCCTGCCGCTTTCAGGCCGGGGCGGCACAAAAGTCACGAGCCCCTGGAACGTCGAGCTGTTAAAAAAGAGGTAGAATGGGAGGCCACATTTCCTCTTGTGCCGCCTTTAATTCTTTCGGGTAGCACTATAGACCTCGTGTCACGGTCGTCATGTTAAAATATGGTGTAGCTGGGTTGCGCAAAAAAAAAAAAAACATTTTAAGCGTAACTGCAATAAAAAAAAGTATAGCCAAGAAAGAAAGAAGAACTAATAGTACAAACCCCTTCAATTCTAGTGCCTTCCAGTCGGCCAACAAAGTGATTGTTTTTTTTTATGTTACCCAGACAGCTACGTCGAAATTCAACATGGCGACCGACAAAAAAAAGTCTATACACGTTATTACATCAATAAAAAAGTTTTCGCATGATTTAAGCGCTGCACGTAGTACGCTCTTATAAGATTTGGTTGTCGGGGAAGGGAGAAGCGACGCTTTTGGCGTTTGAAGCGTGTAAGTCTCGATAAAATAACATAAAGCTAATCTAAGCTGCACCTATACAGATTTCAAACACTTTACTAGTGGGAATACATCCTACTCCACTCATTTGCATTAGACCGCGCCCTACTGCGCTAATTTGTCCCCTGGCGGTTTGGAAGTCTCGCCAAACCGGAGATTCACGCATGAGTGCCGCCCGAGCCGCTCTGTTTCGACGATTTTAAGAAGGATCTGATCGCCAATGCGCTAATAATGGTGGAGACTCTGTGCTATTTGTACGGTTGCATGAACCGCGGATCGCAAGAAAGAATTTGTCCTTCTTTTGTTTTCCTCGGGAGCCAGGCATGTGAGGACGGAATTTATGATATCCTGTTCCTGTTCTCAATTGATGGCTCTTAACTAAATTATGGGGTGTTTCATTTCAGCCGCTTGGAATGGGCAATTCGCTGCAGGTCTGCAGATTTTTACGCCGTTTCCAAAAAGATGGGGCCGGTTCAAACCCATAGAGTTATAACAATAAACGCTAGAGGCTCAGCTGGCGCTAGTGTCTACGGGGCTTCCGGTTGCAAATTGAAGCAGACAGTAGGCAGCAACCAGTCTACGTTTCCAGTCTTCCTGTGAATTTCCATGAGAAAATGTACGTGACATCTTTCTCTTCGCAAGGAAATAATAGAAATTAGCGTCGTTTCTTTACTCGTAACGGGTACTATGTAGCTTTATTCACACGATAAAAGTGCAATTTATTTAGTTAATGTTTTTTTTTATTACTGAGCTATGTTTAAGTTTGCAAAAATTGAGGCCCAGGTCTAAAATTGTACAGCATGATATGTAAATATAAGCTATCAATTCAAGTAAAAAGAACAATTCAAAAGTGCTTAGGGTTTATTCAAGCTATAATAGCATTCACTGCTTCATTTTGAGTATTCATGCGCAGTTTGTTACTAATTCAGTACGTGTTGTTCGTTCCATAACGCCGTGCTTCGGTCTTGTTTTTTGTTCTGATTGTTTGATTTGGCATATATTAGCTCCCTTTTGCTGTTTCGTCAAGCTGATTTACTCTGTGTGCTTCATAGCATTGACTATATGCGTAAATGCGTACCTTATGATACCAGTCTGCAACGTCAACACGTGTTATACCTGTGTATTGTGGGCTATTTTAGCGCAATGTTCGACGCCATAAGTTCTAAAAAAAAAATGCTCCAACACATATTTTTGTACAGCCAATTGTAAAATATTCCAAACTTTTTATTCTGTCACAACGCTAAGTATTATTTACTCTTATATTCGAGCGCGAAGCGAAAACGCATTTGCGTTTTCCCATAGGAATGCATTACCGGAAGTCAATGGTTGTTGTCTGCTTCAAAATGCAACAGCACACTAGCGCCACCTGAGCCTCTAGCGTTTATTGTAATAACTCTATGTTCAAACCGAGCCGGATCCTTTGCGTAACAAACGTGTGTGCTCCAACCCTTTTCATGAGGACGACTTCAGCAACCCGAATTTGACAAGTCAGGAAGTGTACGTCTGTAAACTCCATTTTAGTGAGATATATACATCTACAGGAGACTGCCAGAGATCGAAGAGACCGATAGCCTGAGCTCTCTTTCGCGAGATGGCTTTGTGCATCGCCGTTCGCCATGGTCTATGTTCCTACAATATCAATACACGTGAGGCAAAAGCTCGCGCTGCAGAACCCAGGTATCCTGGGCTCAATCCCCACCCTTGCCCGTTTCCATCTGGATGAACATGGTACCGGCGTGAGGTCATGTTTCACTACTGCGTGATGCACGTTAAAGGCCCCAGGCTAGCGGTTGTACTGCACTGGCTAAATTTCTCATTTACAGCTGGGAGACTCATCGCCCGTTGAGGCAGACCAAGTTCAAGGCTGTGCAAACATACACGCAACCCATTTTGTTTTTTACAATATCGATAACAAACTTGTTCCGATTAGTTCAAAATTTCTAGTTTTTCAAAAAAGTTCTTTCTGCTGGGGAGCAGCCTTTAACATCGTAGACCTTTATAGGTGCAGAGCTCTTGACTGTCATGGTTCTGCAACATGATGTCGTACGTGTTGTCCAGTGGTGTTCAGCGAATAGCTTATCACTGAATCCACTGAAAGCAAACGTACTGACTTTCTGCAGGCGTCGCAGTATAGTACACTTTGATGACAGCATAGGCGGAGTGACAATCAAGCGCGCATCTGTTGTAAAAGACCTTGGCGTGTATCTGGATAATGCATTCAAGTTTACTGCTCACGTGTCGTTTATTGTTGGTAGGGCGACGAGAATGTTGGGTATTATTTGCCGCATTATTCAGCCAATCAAAAAACCGGCCTCCATTATTCGTTGTTTTTGTGCCCTAGTTAGGTCTAGGCTTGAGTTTGGTTCTGTGGCCTGGAATTCGTTATCAAAAACACAAGCAATGACCATTGAAAATGTGCAACACAAACTAATACGTATTGCTATGATCGCTGCTTCCAACGCCGTTTCTTTTTGGACTACACTTTTCTGCTTAATAAGATTTCGCTGATACCATTGACCATTAGAAGAGCAGAGCGCGACTTAGTTTTTCTGTACCAAATTGTAAATAGCGTATTTTACAGTGCTTCGCTTTTACGTGACGTAAATATTCATGTTCCCCCTCGTTCCACTAGAACCCGCAGTACCTTTCAGCATTCACACCATCTGTAAACCATCTCCTATGTCACGGATACAATCTATGTTTATCAATATTGAAAATGCTGAACTTGATATGTACAGTGGCATTAAGGTGTTCAGGAACCAAGTGAAAGTGCTTGTTGCCGAACTGTAAATATTGCGTGTTTGCTGCTTTGTGTTTGTAACCTGCAATTGTGTTTTTTTTTTCTGTTCATATTTATCTTTTTGTGCACCAAAGAGGAGACCTGCAAGGTTGTTTTTAGGCACGTAAAATAAATAAATAAATAAATAAATAAAATGAAATAAAAAAATAAAAATTAACACATTTCCAAGCAAGATGCTTGTGCTGGCATTCGTGGTGTGCGTGCGCTCTCACAACCAATGGCTCCCGATCCCGCGATATTGAACAAATAGGGTATTGCACACCACAAGCTAAAGCAAAAATGCATGCCATCAAGGAACTTGGCAAACGGACCTGTAAAACGGGGCTCCAACAAAAGCAGGTATCTCAAGAATGTAGTCTACGCTTAAAGAAGTAAGCACATAAGTACGCATGTAAAGATTGAGTTGGTTGGAGAATAAAGCATTTCCAGTGTTTCAATGAAATTGCACTAAAAATCTCGTGCGTCAACTTTCCCGCACAATACTCGGAGAGTCAATTACCACAACTTACGGAGGCAGGTCAGCGAATGACGATGACGAAACGTATGTTTAGACCAACAAACGCAGTTTGAGTTGTGACATTAAGCAATGCAAAACGTCAAGCTTGCATTGCTTGATGCCACAACTCAGACCGGGGTTTTGGTCTAAACATATGTTTCGGCATCATCGTTTCGCTGAGCTGCCTCCGTAAATTGTGGTGATTGACTCTCAGAATGTTGTGCGGGAAAGTTGACGCACGGGGCTTTTTCTTTGAGTGCGTCCATTTGTATCTACTGGGTCTCCCAATATAATTTTATGATCCGCAATAAAACGGCCCTCAAACATCAGCGACTAACACATTAAGTAGAACTATTTTTCAAGCATGTGTTTTACTGGTCACATTCGCGCAATAAAATTTCAAGTCTCGACTCTCATTAGAAAAATAAATTAACTGACTAGGGCACAAGACATTCTTGCAAGTCATTTTTTTTGCGTACTTGGAGTTGAGACTTGAAAGTTTAATGCGATAATGTGACCAGTTAAGGACGTATTTAAAGAAATTTATGCTTTAAACGTGAAGTCACTGATGTACGCTGTACATGCTTTTATACCTTCAAATTATTTGGGGACACCTGGTAAAATGATTTCCCAGCATTATTACGTTTTTCTGTAAGCGCTCGTACTTTGAAAAAAAAAAGTGAAAGCCGTTTACAACTCCCTGTAACGCCGAATTAGAGCGCAGCTCTTGAGGAGGAGGAGGGAAGGGTACCGGGGGGGTCAAGTGACCTTGGGTGGGGGTCACGTGACCTAGGGGGGTCACGTGACGATGACGATGCCGATGACGTCATCAGTAACGATGACGATGCGGATACCGATGACGTCATCAGTGATGATGACAATGACGATGCGGATGCCGGTGACGTCATCAGTGATGATGACAATGACGATGTGGATGCCGGTGACGTCATCAGTGACGTCACTGATGACGTCATCAGCGATGATGACGATGACGATGCGGATGCCGGTGACGTCATCAGTGACGTCACTGATGACGTCATCAGCGATGATGACGATGACGATGCGGATGCCGGTGACGTCATCAGTGATGATGACGATGACGATGCGAATGCTGGTGACGTCATCAGTGACGTCACTGATGACGTCATCAGCGATGATGACGATGACGATGCGGATGCCGGTGACGTCATCAGTGATGATGACGATGACGATGCGGATGCCGGTGACGTCATCAGTGACGTCACTGATGACGTCATCAGCAATGATGACAATGACGATGCGGATGCCGGTAACGTCATTAGTGATGATGACGGTGACGATGCGGATGCCGGTGACGTCATCAGTGACGTCACTGATGACGTCATCAGCAATGATGACGATGACGATGCGGATGCCGGTGACGTCATCAATGACGTCACTGATGACGTCATCAGCGATGATGACGATGACGATGCGGATGCCGGTGACGTCATCAGTGATGATGACGATGACGATGCGGATGCCGGTGACGTCATCAGTGATGATGACAATGACAATGCGGATGCTGGTGACGTCATCAGTGACGTCACTGATGACGTCATCAGCGATGATGACGATGTGGATGCCGGTGACGTCATCAGTGATGATGACGATGACGATGCGGATGCCGGTGACGTCATCAGTGACGTCACTGATGACGTCATCAGTGATGACAATGACGATGCGGATGCCGGTGATGTCATCAGTGATGATTACGATGACGATGCGGATGCCGGTGACGTTATCAGTGACGTCACTGATGACGTCATCGGGGGGTCACGTGACCCCGGGGGTCACGTGACTTGGGATGTCACGTGACCTTGGGGAGTCACGTGACCCCCGATGACCCTTGGGGAGGGGTCACGTGACCTTGGGGTGACCTTGGGGTCACGTGACTTTGGGATGACCTTGGGGGTCAAGTGACCTTGGGATGACCTTGGTTACGCCGACGGCGACGGCGACGGCGACGCCGCTCAAGCCGGGAACGGGCCCCTAAGAGCTGCGCTCTAAAAAACTATCCAACTATTACATTTTTTAAGTTGTACAACTCATCGGCATCCGGTTACTGGTCACATCACGTGCTCATAAAGGCTCATAAAGGTTACATAAAGACTAGGTTACATTACGATTGGCGGTTTGATGTGCCCACAAATTTCTAAATTTCATAAAATCTCATCAACATTTGCTATCTAGTAGTTCTGTATGAAGACGCTTTAGATATTATAATTTTCCCCAAATATCTTTTTGTTCTAAAAATATTTAGGAAACACGATAGCACTTCAGCATGGTTTGTTGAGTGCTACATCACAAAACTTTTGCTCGGCTAGCCGTCAGGTTAGTACCTCCACGAAACAAAAAGAACGAAAGGCAGTTCGCGTGTTTTGTAGTTTGGTGAGCATGGTACATTTTCTCCGGGGGCTTTAATGTTACATATATTGCTACCCCCTAAAATTCCGAAGCTTCGTTCGATTTTTCTTTTTTTTTTTGTTTTGTTTTGCAACAGGTTTTTTAAGCTGTCTACTGCACCTGTCGCAGTAATAATACTGAATGCATTTTTTTTTATGTGTACACAAGGAGGCTATTTAGCCTAACTGGGGAGCGGGAGCTCAAGGATGGAGATCGCGTGCATCGATCGATGCCAGCTTCAGGCGCAAACTCCCAGAGGGACTGCAGTGTGTTGTTGGCTCGGAAGTCGTTGTCGGTAATAGTTCGTTCTTGAAGGGCAGTGGAAACAAACATACAATATAATGTTGTTTTCATGTTGTATTATAATATCTAAATATATTTAATAATTAAAAGTAATTGTGGGTATTGAGACGCTGTCTGTCCTCTTTTTGTTGTGTTCTCATTAACTCTGCTCTCCTGCAGTCTCAGGGTTTCCCATCATGTACAATATACACCAGCTCGCCTCCAATCTAAGCTTTTTTTTTTCGGTGTTACTGGGTGTTGTTTAAGAGATAATATGGTCTATCATGCAAAACAGTTTTAATATTTTGTATCTGTCATATTAAATAGGTGGTCATATATATGATGTCAAATAATCAAAATCTTCTCTGTGACAGTATCATCTCGGCGTTCTACACGCGGTAATTGTAACGATGTACGCATTGTATACACGCATATTCTTTGGCCGACAAATCTGCGTTCCTAATTGTAGGACACAATGGCGGGTTCGTAAGAATGCTATTTAGGGACCTGGTGCTAGACAGAGGGTCCAGCGTCCTTCCAATCAGCTAACTATAGCAGCGTGAAGAGGCTCGCGTTCAGTTCGCAATGGGAATGCACGACCAACAAAGCGCTCGGTCAACGGTCACACAGCATTGTGCGCGAAACGCTTTGCGGAGTATGCCATTAATTATGAGAGCATGCGCCCGACAGGGGAATGTGCGCTTGATAACTTGTACCGCATTAGAGATGAAAAGCCCCCTGTTGGAGAGGACGACGCGTTTTCACAGCAGATTACTCGTAGGTTTTTTTATGATTTTTTTTAAGCTAGTGTTGGAAAAGCTAAAAAAATAGCTACGTGGAAAGCGTTTAATATAAGAGTAGAACTATAAATTTCCCAGTAAATGAAGTAACCACAGCTTGGGGCCCACAATATAATGTCCCTGAAATGCCACTTTCAGGACACAAGATACAAAAAACTGCTAAAACAAAAAAAAAGTCTGATCTTTAGTTTTAGAAAAATTTGAACTGACTTTTTGCTAAAAAAAAGTTTTGCTATCAAAAGAAAACATTCTCGTTCTTTTTGTGCCTCCTAAACTTCAAAGCTGTCACTTGATGAAGGAATTTCTGCCATGAGAAAATCTTCCGTTATCCAGTGAGCTATCTCATTAGTTATTTCCACTAACGCCACCCTTCATACCGAGACAATGGGTGGTTGGGTGCTGCCCCGGGAGCTGAGAATTTCTGATTCTTGCTTTAAAGTCTCAAAATATGTCCAAAGTTCACGCGCTAGGCACATATCAGTCGATGAACGCAATGCACAAAGTCACGACAACTTTTGCGGAAATAAGGCAAATGACATTATTTAGCCCTCTAATTTTGCTCAATATTGTTTTCAAGCAAACACTCTAAGTAATCGTGTAACAAGTAGTGAAGAATATTTGTGCGGAGTTATTTCGTAATTGAATCATTTAATACACCCCTTACTAAAACTTTTATCACTTTCCATGTAATAAAATTAATACTAATCGCTGATGTCAGTGTCCATACATATTGTTTTCTTCTCACCGACGTTTTCGAACTAATCTGCGCCCCGTAGTTCATTTCATATGTCACTGTTGCCTAGTGCCGACAAAGAAAAAAGAAACAAAGAAACATCAGCTTTATGGAAACAAGAGGAATCCTTCGCTGTACCACTGACACGTTGTTTTTGTTTTCCTTTCTTTTTTTTGTGACAAGTTAGTGATGTTCGGGCGTAAGACTAACAAGGTTTATTTGATGTGTTTTTGAGTGGTGTTTGTTGTTTGTTGTGTTAGAAAACGGTCGTATTAAGCTGTTTAAATTCAGTCAATAAAGCCTAATGAACTTCCCAGCTGCTTTTTAGCAACTTAGTATAATAGAGATAAAAAGAGCGACAGTTTGGGAGACTCATCCGATCTAGTTAGGTGACCGAAAGAGTTCCGATTACTCTTCAAGTCATCGTGACTAGTAATAAAGTAATCTAATGAAAACTTTACCAGGAGTAATCGTGTTCCCGCACACACTTTTGTTATGCTAGCGTTATGCGAGACTGGAGAGATATTTATGATTTATACGAGACTTCCATTTTTTGCTAACAGTCACGCTTTAAAGTTTCTAAGTATGCCTATTGTGTTAAGAGGTATTTGTGAATCCTGTGCTTCCGTGCTAATCGAACATCGCGCTAGCAAATTTCCCCTTCAGACAGAAATTCTGAATGCACAGCACAATGTGATTGGTGCCAGTGACCGCCCAGGCACTCGAATCATACACCCTATACTTGCCCCACACAAAACAACACAATGGGTAGTTAGGAAAATCACGGCGTTGTGCTCCGAATTACGTATGCGATATACAATACCCTCGCAAAACGTGACGTTGCCTGTTCTTCCAAATCCTCATTTTGTTAATACTCTTTTTTTTTTATATCGGGAGTGGCACCTGTCTTGCACGCACGATAGAAGCCAAACCGCCCAACCAGAAAGCCTTCATTACCGTCCATACTTCAAAAGCGAACTGATTCAGCAAATGTTGAAAAGCATTCCCCTCCGAGTCACATTGCTCGCGCACACCATTGTCCGTTCACTTCTTTTTTTTTTTCCGATTTCACTCTAAGCTGTAGACTTCTAAGGCATCGACGAATTGCACGTAAAGTCACGAAATGGCAGGAAAGAAAGAAGTAATCGAACTCGACGGTCACGAACATTTACACAGTACTGCGCTCGCTGTCGTGCATGCATACACCGACCGGCACTGTTAGCACGAACAGGTCATTGGAGCATTATCGGATTTTACTTCGAAAGGGCATGGGCGGGTAACAAATCGTATCACTTAGATGTGTGCCTCAAATGGGCACTTGCAACCACGCTGTACTTCGTTTCACCTTGAATCCAGACTCAGCCGACGCTACGAGCTGATGGGACCAATCAGGCGGCGTCAAAAGTGCACCATCATAGTGATCGCCATGTTTCCGTATATGCTCCATCATCGCTGAACCAATCATAAACAAAAAAGGCCCAGTGACTCGAGCTTCTCACGCTGCCTGATTGGTCCCAATACATCGTAGCGTCGGATGTGTCTGGTCTTGAGCTGAAACGAAATGTAGCGGTTTTGTTGAAAGCCCCTGCATTATAGAAAAAAAAAAAAAACACAAAAAAAACGGACCTTGTTTTTTTGCACTATAACAGTGTCACGCCATGTGGTACGTTCCTTAAAGCGAGCACTGATCGTGTTTGAAGCGATTTGAAGGTGAACACGCGACATCTTTCTGCTTATTTCTGCTGCTTTCTTTGAAGAATATAAAAGGTTAATTTGTTGCTCAAAAAAGGACACGACTGGGCAGGAGGACACGTCTTGTTCAAGGCCCATCCGGTGTTTCTATTCTCTGCAGGTATTACGGCGTAAAAGGAAGACTGGCGGTCTTATGCCGCGTGGAAACTTGTGATTCGTATTCAGTGGCCACCCCGTCGCGTTATCGCATGCTGTATCTTATCAGTTACGTGAGAGCGGGAAATGACGCGAATTTATGTATGTTTCCCGTTTCCTTTCAGGTAGCGACATGTGTATTTAATGTTTCCGTTTCCGTGTCGCGCAAACTTTCTTTTTTTTCCCCCCCTGTTTCCGTTTTTGTTTTGTTATATATAAACTGTCTTGCCGCTTCCGTTTCTTTCGAGTCGTTTTGTTGCCGACAACTTGATTAATATCAATGCTTGATTGTCAAAATCACGTCAAACGTGCTTTAAATACCAGAAAATTATAATATATAAAAAAAAGTGTTTCTTTTACATCACAACTTTTTTGTTTTTTTTTTGTATTTCAATTACCTTTTTCATTAAAGTTTTTGCTAAAATATGCTGCCTTTCATTTTATTTCTAGGCACTGAAAATTCATTATTAGTAATTTTAATGCACTCAAGCCTTGTATGACAATATTTGTGATAAGATTTTTTTTAGTGGCCTTAAACTGTGTTAACGTATTCTGATATTAACTCCCTTAATTGTCAATTTTATTTGGTATTCGTTTTTTCGGTAATAAAACCGGAGTTAGTTTAATCGTGACGGGCATATCAGTGTATGATAATTGAAACATTTTCTGCTTTTGATGTATGTGTTTTTTTCCTCTCTAATTCGCATATAATTTAGTTTCGTGTCCCCTTTTGTAAGAACGTCGTTAATTCGCGATACTGCGTGGTTTCCACAAACCCTCAAGGTATGACTGATCTCTTTTTCCTTTTTTAATTAGTTCTGCAGGTTGTAAAAAGAAGCTCTTGCTACCTAAAACTCCATGCCAAAAAAAAAAAAAAAAAGGTGCAGCATTTTTAATGAGGTTCTGTACATCAAAGTACGTTTCGTGCGCACTGTTATCTAGCTTTGAAGTGTACAAAAAAAAAGTTTACAATAAGTGCACCTAAATAACTGATTTTAAGAACGAATTTCTGATAATAGGAAGTTTTAGTAGATCGTTTCGATACTTCCGATAACGATAAGATGCATGCGCAAAGGCGTCGGCGGTGTATTATATATCGTCATCGGAGTCATCAGAAGGATATACTAAATACTCCCCAATGTGAGCTTTCGTCACACGCGACCATATAACGAACGTATACGCGTACGTTCGCGGTGCGAGGTGCTGGCACAGTCTTTCCGACAGATGAAAGAAGGTCGTGCCGGTAATGTTTGGCAGTCTGGAGTAGAACGATGCCACAATAGCAACGCGTTGTTCTCACGTACAAAGGACGGCCATTTACTCATGCAACCATTCCTTCTTTGGCAAAAAAAAAAAAAAAAAAAAAATCGCTTAATAAAAGAACGAAAAAAAACAAAACAACGAGCAAGGAAGGAACAGTGTTACGCTAAGAAGTCTGGCGTGCTGCGTGCCGTCTTGAAGTTACCTACCAGACGCACGGACTTCACGATAGACAAGTACTGCAGTGTCGCCCAAAACTTTACGCCGTATATATAGTTGCAACGTTATACGACAACGAGAGCTATTGTTTCGCGCGCGCCATAACTACCCCTACTACGCATGTACTAGAAATACGCGAGCGAATCACGGATAGCCTGTTCCTAAAATAAAAGTGGTGCGCTCGCCATAAACGGCATAATTGAAACTATTCTTAGCGCAGTCGCATCAAAAGAATTGTCTCGTAGCATCAACCCCCACCCCCTCCCCATTTTTCCTACTTCACTTCACTTTTCCGTTCTCCTTAGCATCTGTCCTAAGGTAACTTGAAACAAAAAATTAAAGATGGAAAGAAACAAACACATTCTAAGCTCTCATCTCTCTATCCACGTCCCGTTGTACGAGAAATTGCCGAGAACGGGAGATGAACGTAGCAGTGGGTCTGTCAGCTGTAGCTTTCGACGTCTCTGTGTTACGCATTTGTCCGTTACGCGCCTAAGAAAACAATGGAAACTTCTGGAGCGCATTTTCTCCCTTCATTGTTCGTAAATAGAGAGCAGCGCACGCGACCATTTTTAATTAGGATGGAAATTTTCGGTGGTTGCATACATGCATCAGGCGCTTCAGTCTTCTGTTGTATTTTGCCCCCTCAACGTCCGCGCATGTGGTCGTATGTCGCGGCCGTCGCGGCAGACCGGCTCGGCCGTCCAAATCGGGATGCTTTCTGTGTGTGAGCAGCCAAGCGAGCGCAACGGAGCGAGACGCATTCACGCCGCGCGGACCTCTGGGGATCCTTCACGTGTTCCGTCTGGACCCCGTCACGAGATTGCCTTCCACCTCGGGCGGGCGTCGGTCACGGCGTTCGCGGGGCGGCAAAAACAGCGCGCACACCGACGCTCGGCTGCACGCCGCAGTCCGGCCAAAACGTCTTGAAGGGTCACGAGCACGTGACACGACCGTCGAAAAACAATTCGCGCGAGACAAATGATGGCGTACAGCTGCTGTAAAACGGCAGTGCGTAGAATGCAGGATGATACCCCCGCGTCTAGCGAGGGCAGGTATACAGTCTGCGGCAAAACGAGCTGACCCAGACTATTCGCAACTCCAGTCCCTCATGCTCGCCCTATCTCGGACGAACGAAGAACCATGAGGAGCGGGGACGGCTGCGGAGACGGTGGCAGGGACTGTTGGCCTTAGTGCATGCTGTTACCGCATGGTTCTGGTCGGCGTCTTCATGCACGTCCGCTGGATCTTCTTTCGCGCGCGCGGAAAGATCTAGCGGCCGTGGTTCGTGCATCGTACAGATGTAACGGAGAAAGCCAGTGCACACAAGAACTGGTATTTTCCTCTTTGCAGCTTTTATAAATCAACATGCTCATTTTCTTAACTCACGTCAACATCCCGTCAACTGTGATATGCTCCTGCCCTGACCCCTTCGTATTTATAGCCAATAAATTAATTTAAGGGCCTCTGACACGCCAAAAAAATCAAAGTGCCCGCCAGTGCCCTGTGACGTAACAATGTACCGCAAGGTGTCGGGGCGGTCAGAAGGGAGGCATCGACCTACGTCAATAAAAGTGGGTTCGCCGGAAGTCACGTGAGTTTCACTCCTCGTGATCTCCACGACCGTTCCTAAGACAAATTTTTTTTTTTTTTTTGCTTTTAATTTGTGTCTTTTTTACGAGTGATCGTAGAAAACGAGGTTTCGGTTCCACTAGGTTTTCATCGCTGCACCGTTGGTTGGTTTGCGTGCTGTAAAAGTTGAGGACGAAGCGTCAGTGGATCGACGTGATGGAGGTCAATGATGAGAGCGTTGCGAGTGCAAGCCAATGTACGAGTGCATGCCATCAGTCCGATGGTACACAGCCGTGCTGGGCACAAAACAAGCTATCGAGTTTTGAAAAATAAATTTTAGAGCGCTCGCAAAAATTAGGATTGCTAGCATACGGCAAGCCCGATGGCATTGCTAAAGGTTCAGACACCGAGGTCGTCGAATCATCGGATACTCTCCAGGCTGAAAATGCCTGCCGTTTAGAGATTACGAACTGGTGAGTGTTCCAAGTACAAGTAAACGTCGGGCATAAAGTACGTGTTTTGTCTAGAACATGAGAAGAACGTGTTTACTAGATTCCCTGACTACTCCTCTTCTACATTTACAGCAACATTAGGCGATGGAAAGCAAATAAAAAAAACATTGTCTGCTTAGATTGCTCGCGGACGTCCGGAGAATAACCAAAATAGAAAAAGAAAACATTACACGTGGTCGCGGTAAGTACAAGGAGTGATACAACTCACGTGACTTCCGGCGATGCCTCCCTTCTGACCGCCCTGACAACTTGCGGTACATTGTTACGTCACAGGGCACTGGCGGGCACTTTAAATTGGGCTTCGTATTTCAATTTTTTATAAAAAAAAAACAAAAAAACTACGCAACTCTGAAGTGAAAGAAATTTTTGGTGATGTCCTGATGCACCATTATAACGCTTAGCATGAAAAAAAAAAAAACACTTTTTTTTTGCCGTGTCAGAGGCCCTCTAAGCACACTCACCAGCGTCAGCCGTGCTGGTGCATGGAAAATCCCTTACTCGTCCCTTCCGCCATCTTGGGGAGTGGCGAATTGTATTCACCGGTAGAAAGGTAGAAAAAAAAAAGTCCAGGTTCTCGCGGAGCGCTACTAATTTCCGCCCTTCATGCGCTGAATTAAGATATCAGCAAAAACTTTAACAGTCTCTCAAAAGACTTGTTAAGTTTTTGACCTTCAATAACATTTTAGTAAAAGAACAATTTGGTTTTCCGAAAAATAAATCGCCAGAAGTTGCACTTTTTGGAGTTAAAGAACAAGTTCTCGAGAATATAGAACAAAAAATATACACGCTTGGTATATTTCTAGATCTCAAGAAGGCTTTTGATTGCTTTCAGCATGAAATACTTTTACAGAAACTTCCGTTTTGCCAATACGCGGAATTTCCTTATCACTGTCTAAAATTTACCCCACTACAAGGACGCGATATACAGTAGTAAATGGAGTAAAATCAGGCGTTCAGTACATAAAGTATGGGGTTCCTCAGGGGTCTATTCTTGGTCCTATATTATTCTTGTTATATATTAACGACATGGCAGTTCAAATATAGTCATATATGCAGATGACACAAATATTTGCTTTTCTGGCTCGGACATCGACGATCTCTTTGGAAAGGCAAAACAGTGGTTGCGGGGATTAGACTTATGGCTTAGATCTAATCAACTTTATTTAAACATAGAAAAAACAAAGTACTTACTGTTTAGATCCAAAAGGAATGATACCACCTTCCAATTTGCAATTAAAATTCCAGGACTCTTATATTCAACCATCTTCAACCATTTGATTCTTGGGGGTTTTATTCCATGAAAATCTATCATGAACGCCACATACTGATTCTTTAAAAACAAATTTTTGTTGAGCTGTTGGTGTTCTGAATATATTAAGATATTATCTTCCAACAAAGGTGAAACGTCAGATTTATTTCGCTCTTGTGCAATCCCGCATAAGTTACTGCCTTTTAGTGTGGTCAACGACATCCCAAACAAATCTAGACAATATTGTATCCATACAAAAGCGAGCATTGCGAGCAATTGGTAACATACAACTTCTTAAAAGTGCCACGCCATATTTTAGGACATATCAAATATTGAACGTAAGAAATCTACATCAATATAAACTATCACTTGAAATTTGGTGGCAATTTCAGCTCGATAAATTGGTGTTCCATGCTAAGTACCACGCGAAAGATGGCCCGTATAATTTAAGGCGTCATTTATTAATAAAATCGCGTTCGCTAACGAATTATGGAGACCAGAGGTTGAGTTTTCTTATACCAGACCATTTAAACCAATACCCGTATATTTTAGCTTCATTGGAGTGCGTACGATCACTCTATCAATATAAAAATATTGTAAAAAAATATTTACTCACAGGGGAATAAAACCGGATGTGTTTTAAGCAAAATGCTTAGGATGATATCTAGCAATTGTCCTTTCACGTCTTGTTTTGTGATGTATTTGTTTTGTTTTGTATAGATTTTTAGTTTGGAGGTGAAATTGTATCCTTCCTCATTTGTTTGTTTTTGCTACCGTTCCTGCCAAAAGGGTGGCATGGGACCGTCAGGCATTTATGCCTTTTGCCATGTCCCCTGAGACATCTCTGTGCAGTTATGTCTTAAATAAAGGTATCAACAACAACAACAATAATACAATGGCTTCGGCGCGGTCAGGATTGGCGCAGTTTGAATGGCTGGATAACCCGCAACCTTGTTTGTTTGTATTTTCATTGAATTTGGAGTGGTGGGAGGCGCCACCCATTGTCATGGAAGTGGCGGTTACTAGGCATTCGCCGTTGGCAAAGTGTGAGCCGCAGGTCGTTGGGTCGATGCAAGTGTTTGCTCAAAATGAGCCGTAGCGAGGGCACTTCGTTCAGCTTCCTCCAGAAAAAGCCCAGTTCGCGTATTTCGTATAAGTGTAGTGATCACTGTACCTTTCACGCTTCACACAGGAACCGCCAATCATTTTGGCCTGAACGTGCGAGAAATGTAGCACGAGAAAGTGGCGAAAAAATCACGTGGCATTTTTTATAGCTCAGATTCAGGGCTGCGCCACCAGTTTCTTCGAGGGGATGTAGAAAGCACACACCTCATGTCTCTGACAGGTAGCGTATTTCTCGCTACTCGTTAGATAAGCATGTCAAGGCCGCTTTACGGCGCGTTTACACTTGCGGATTCGCGGGCGCATTCGCGCAGGCAAAAAGTGGACTTAAGAGCCGAGTGGCGAAATCGACTAATTGCTGGCGGAAAATTTGGAACAGTCCGGGACTCCTATTTAGATCTTCTGCCAGCACGAGTCGATTTCGCCACCCGGCTCTAAAATTCACTTTTCGCTCACGCGGATCCGCCCGCGAATCCGCAAGGATAAACGCGCCATTAGGCGGCACATCTCCACCCTGACTTTGTTGAGCTAGTAGTTTTTCTTTTTTTTTGCAATTTTGACTCGAGTGCCTTATACAGAGTGCAACAAAGCAGGAACGCTTATTCTCGATTTTTCAAGTTGTTATTTTATTACTGAAGGCTGTCATTGGCCGTTTGAGTGAATAATGCGAATATGTATGAAACCGACCTTTGGCGGTTAAATGTGTCTTTTAACATTGAACAATATAAGTAGCAAGCATTAAAAGGAAAGAAAACGAAAGAATCGGAATGTTAATGGTCACTTCTTCCAATGGGAGCCTGCAGACCCGCCTTCAAAGTGGCTATTCTGTGCCAGTCAGTGTTAGTGCGAACACGGTTGTCGTGTTCACACCAACGATGTCGTACAGTATGCACCGGATCCTTACGATTAAAAGTCTCTGGTTATCGAAAGCTTCACTTGACTTGGTCAAGGGGATCAATTGTCCTATAGGTACGAAAGCTAACATAAAAAAGAAGCATTTTAAACTAGATTCCATTATCCCTTTTCGAGTCGTTGAAGCGCTTTCTGAAATCCCGAAGTTCTTTGAATTCTAGGTTTATAGACCTGTGTAGGAATCACTCTTTTTCTTTTTCAAAAAATGCCCGATGTTCACGAGGAGGATATCATGCAAGTGACACTCCGGCGCATGTGCAACGCGCACTCATCCATCAAACTAACGAAAATATGTCTAAAAATTTTCTTTTTACAGTCTCGACTATCAAGCTACCCCGTAAACTTCTCACCAACACGCAACTCGCGCTGTACTGCCGCGGCTATCTTCACTAAAACTTACTATTTTGTTACGTTCTATCTTCTAACTGTTAAAAGTAAGTTTTTATTTCGACATCAATCGCTCAGTCTCGCTTTCTAATGCAAACAATAAAACTAAACAAGTAAAAAAAAAAATGATACGGAAAAGAAAGAGCCCAGCCTTCCCCGAAGGTATGCCGCCTCCAGGCGCAAGTTGCCTCGCGGAAGGCTGATCTATTTACTCCGAACAACCGATCGACGCCGATACGAGAAGCGTGAAATTGCACCTGCCATTAAGACGCGCGGTCTTTCAACGAACGCGTACCTCAAAAGAACACACAGAGAGAAAAGAAAAGCAAGGTCATTGCTATACTCTCTTTTCCTCATCAATTTTTCGCCGCTGCGACCTATTTTTTTGTTTTTGTTTGGAGGACCGGCTTGGCGAACTTTCGATATCCACCCTATTGCGGGTATTGCTCAAGGCGGCGAACATACGCAAAGGTCAGTGGCTCGATCGCATGACCCACGTAGCAATCCTTTCTGAGCTGCTGTCGCATATGTGCCTGACGTTTGGTTTCGGTGTTTGACCAGCGCGAGGAGGGGTTTAGCTGGACAACGCCGGACTTTTAGACGCTTTGTGGGGTGGCCTAGTTGCCCAGGGACGCAGCACCTTTGTGTCAGCTCTCGTAAACTGAAATAACACATTACAAAGAAAAAACAAAGAAACAAACAACAAAGGCAGGGGAACAGCTTTAGCGGTCCCAGTTACCCAGTTCAGTGCATGTGGCCACTGGCGAGGTGTTGCAACAATGCGAACGAATGCAAGTGTTAATAGTAGTGCTTTCGGGGAAATCCCGGCAGACCTCGCTGTATATTATCTCGCATTGCACTGGGCGGCGAGAGAATTGGAGGGGCTGTTACGATGTACGCTCGGGCCTACTCGGACGTTTTGTATTTCCTGCAAGTGCCCGATCCATTTTTTTTCCTATTGTTATAAATCCAGAATACATCCATTTTTCCCTATTATTATAAATCCAGAATACATAAACAAACGCGCATAATTAGGGTGATTGCATACTCAGTCTTGCTTTCGTCCTGCCTTTGCATTTTGAAATCAAAGAACAAATTAACGCCAACTTCGTCTTCTATCTCTGGGGGATCTTTCCCGTGCCGTACATCGGACGGATCGTCTGAATGCGTCAAGCAGACGGTACGGGCTCTCGGGATCCCACTGGGAGATCCGGAACTCTACAGTCAAGTCTATAGCGGCACGCTTGCGCAGTAGCGGCGCGTCCTCGTTGCCGAGAACGTAGCGGGGAGACAAAAACGGTATACGAAAACTGTCTTTCAATCAAAATTGAAAAACGTTTTCACCTTCATTTTGTTTAAACAGTAATGTAAACTACTTCGGAAACTTGTCGCTATCGGATTTATCGTGGTGGCCATACCACCCCCATCCAGTCACTTTTTTGGTTCCGTGGTCACAACCTGTCCGGCAACTGACCGACGGATGAATTGCATTTGAATGCCAAGGTATACTCCTGTTAAGATTGGGGGGGGGGGGGGGGGGGGGCACTTAACGTGAAGCTTCGTTCTCCACCGCCCTCCTCCTAACGGCTCCGGTGAAAACAAAGAAAACAGAAAAGTACAAATATCTCGTAAAGATTGTTTCCGTGTACATGGCGGGTCCGGTAAAGCCCGAGTCACAACTGCTCTTATTCATCGTACAAAGGACGCAGTGTTCGCTGGAGGCATGCCGACGGAATCACCTGGAAACAACTATCTACGGGAAATTATCTACGGACACGCCTCAACCATGTTCGAAATGTTTGCTTCATACATTTGTACGCTGTGAACATGTCTGCGGACAGTGTTTGTATCACGAATGTGAAAGGGGCCGTCATACAATAAAGGAACACGCGCCAGAGGCAGACATGCTCTGCAGACTGTCTTTTTTACATGATGCATTAGCAGAGTGACTTTTGGTTAACAGTTCAGGGACTGAGCAGCCGAAGTGCCAGTTAAGGCCCGTTCACGCGATGCATTTTTCTCGCGCATCTAGTGTCGCGAAACGTAGTTTCGCGAAATGGTTGCGCCGTCTGAACGAGTCCGAAAAGGACGCGCGACCTTTTCGGACTCGTTCAGACGGCGCAACCATTTCGCGAAACTACGTTTCGCGACACTAGATGCGCGAGAAAAATGCATCGCGTGAACGGGCCTTTACTAAGCTTATCTAGAGCGTTTGTTTAAAATTATCCTTTGCTAAGTTATAGCAACAACTGGAGGATCCGTATTTTTTTTTCTTTTTAGCTAATCCGCAAGAGATATATTTTAATGCGCGTCATCAACTACTGCATAGCAGTTTTTCAGAGGCTCGTTCGTTAAACCGATGATGGAAATAGCATACACCGAGCCAGTCTTGTCGATTTCTATGCGACGTAGCCTTGCCGGATTGCGACTCAACTGCCCTATGCCATTCTCTGGTACGAAAAACGATCGGGATTCGAACATGATGAGATGCCAGCCTCATTGGAAGATGTTCGTGCTCCTAGTTGAGCGCTCGAACGACGGGATAGGTTTTTGAACCTTATCGAGAAAAAAATGAAAAACAGGAACAAATATTTTTTTCTCACATACAATGAGATCAGATTGAACGGACAAGTCAGGATATGAGAAGCATTGAGACTGGTAGAAGTAAAATCGGACACGGTGAACCTGAGAAAACAAGTCATATCAAATATTGCTCGTGACCATACCTTTTGTCAGCGTGCCCTCCTTACGTTCTTTTCAGCCTTCTTTTTTTAGTTTTTATGATCGACGTCTACCTCTGAAAGACTTCTGTTTACACCCTTTCTCCGTATCCTTTCATTGCGTGTGGTGCCCAGCAAGCATTCATATACACACTGCTACCCCCACCTTAGCAATCTTACTGCACCGGCCAAACAATACAGATCAGACAAACTTTTTGCTGTTTAGTTTAATGGCTCGTGCACCTAATATGTCAGATTTGAGATACAACTACCTCGCTCTATACCCAGCGAGACAGTTGAGGTAACAAAAAACGAAATACCAACTAGCGATGAAAAGCAAAATAGTGAAACATATTTTGCAGAAAATGGAGACAGAGAGAAAACACGTACGTTTATTAAGGAACATACAAGAGTGGCTCGTTAAAAACTACATCAACAAGGGCCAGGGACATGGGGTACAAGAGAGGATAAAGATCAATTATATTTAAATATTATGGTGTGTCAAATGCAAGCTTGGTGCAAGTGGTGGGAGGATGAAGCAGACATCTAATTCAGATATTGATCCACCTTTGCATGTAATAAAACCTAAAGAAAAAGGAGGAGGAGGGGTGCGGGTAGGAGGAGATGCTCGCTCTATATTCGGCAATTTCTCGCCGGCTGCTCTCGGTTTCACGGTGAAACCGGGCTGCGGTTAATAGCGGCTCAGATCACGTGATCTCTACAGCTCCTCGAACAGGCCGCACAGCCTCTCCCCCTCGTGCTGCACCGCTTATCTCGGTTTCCTCGTTAAGGGGTCTACCTGAGCCGGGCTTTGTGCTGCGGCGGCGGCCGCCGCCGACGCTTTGGTTCAGGAAGCGGGAGGGGGGGTCACTCCGTCGGAGATTCGGGCAATCAAAACACACGCTCCTGCCCTGGCCGTGCGAAAGGGGACGAGCCGAGTGGGCAGGAAAGTGCGGCCGGCTTTGTCCCCCGCGCCCTCGGATCGCTGTTGGTGCTGTTGTGCCGTGCTCTATCTCTGCCGGACACCTTCGCCCCAGAGGGACCTGTACTCGCCGAGGAGCCTTCTACGTGGAGCTTTATTTCGCGTCCTTGCCGGCGGCCTCTTCGTCATGTGAGTGATTGGATTTAAAATAGGGCGGGACCTATTGCGGGAGCGTGGAGATTTGTTTAATGGATGAAGATATGTCACGGTCCTCAATATAGTGTTAGAGCTTGTGTATTGCACGATGCATACTGACCGTGTCACTGGTGTCGAAAGACGCCATCACACTAGTCGTACATCGTACAAAGCAGACGGTGTTCACTAGATCTGTCATGATGAGAGACCTATCTGTGCCTATAGGGAGTATTCACTAGCGGCCATAGCCGTGTGCGCGACTGCTGAGCGCGTGCTGATGGCGAGCTTCCACAGTTCTTTTGCAACGTGCATTCCGCACCGTCTAGAGTGCCGGTCTTAGCAGCCTATTGATGTGAGCTCGTTCTGAGCATGCGCACTAAACAGCACCCACAAATATGGCGTCTAGTGAATACTCCTTATAGCAGCTTCAAAGCATGATTACTTCATACACATATGCATACCTCGAGCATAGCTCCAGACAGTTCTTGTATGACCATTCTGACATGAGCGTACTACAATGATGTATTATGACGTATTATCAGTGTGACCACCGCTTTAGGAAGTCGATAAAAATATGCTGTCACGTGCGCGTTTCAACTCTATGTTAGCTTATGTTTAGGAGCGGCGAGACCGAGGTCGTTGTGCTGGCACCGCACGGAGAAAAATGTAAACTGTACTTTGTTTCACTGCGACTGCGAGCGCGGCCGACGGTATACCCGCTGATGGGACCGATGAACATCGTCATAGGCTCGACAACGTGACATCCGTCTTCTTTCCCTAGGTATTTTATCGTATGCTTGGGAGAAGAGCGTGTTGGTTTTGGTCATGGATGAAGAAAGAATAAAACAATTAAAACAGGGACAACACAACCACATCTTTCATTTATCGTCTGCTAGACAAATCAAGCGCAGTGAATGCCCGATGACTTCCGCTTTTAGTGTTTGTATGTTTTCGAGCCTTTGACTGCGCTTCGACTTATGATAAGCAAAGTACGTCCAAGGAACAAAGCTCAAGCATTTGAGCAGACTAATCCATAGCCAACGCTTACTAAATGTCCGATACGATGGTCTTCGGTCCTGTCACGGACTTTCGATAAACACGGGGGGGGGGGGGGGGGGGGGGGTTAGGCCTAAAATTACTCGAGCGATAGGGCCTTCGAACATAATGTGATCTCGTTCTTGGACAAATTGCATACCATATAGGCGGCTAGTAAAAAATATGCAGAGGCCTTACTTAATACATAACGTAGATGACGTGACATCCGACAGCAGTTCGGGCTTCATTTGTGGGCTTGTGCCGACAGTACAATAAATCTTGATTGGTTTTGGTTGCGTACAAAATACAAGATCAGCTACATGTAGGAATGCAAAGACCTTGAAGTAGAGGTATTTCCCGAAGGGTCTGCTGAACACTTCAATTGCTCGAGGCACTTCAGCCGCAATGTGGCTAAAGGTATGTTTGTTTTCTGTAGTCAGCGAACGCAGGCACATGAATTTTGTAACCAAGGATAGAAATGCGCATGGGTTGCGCATGTTCGCTGACTACCAAAGCTCAAAATGTTCGTGCACCCTTTGAGCACACCATTATCTCGACGAGTAGAAGCATGAGTGCGCGTGCATAGCTTTGATCGGCGCTCAAACACGCCATCGTAATGAAAAAGGGGGGGGGGGGGCGGGGGGGGGGGGGGGAGGGGGAGCTTAATTTAAGATTTTTTTTGTGCTTTTACTTTATCACAGAGCGCTCAGTGAATAACCGCTGTGGTTTACGAAATAATTTTGGGCAATAATGAAACCTATGTTAAAAAACAAAAAAAAAAAAAACAAACAAACAATTTCTATGTAAGGATGAAGTCTGAGATGTGGCACTGAATTAATACTAATCAACATCTCCTAACTATCAAGGCTATATAGTGCTGCCTTTCTTACGTCACCCTCAGGGGACCAGCGCGGGGCGCAGACTGGGCACGAAGGCTGCGTCACCGATCGGCCGGAGCTCGTGTGTTCCCTGATTGGACACGATTCTCAGCCGAGCGCTGACGCATCTCATGAATCCCATCTGCGCCCCGCGCTGGCTTCCGGAGGGTTGAAAGTACAGCACTTCGATCTTGTTATCTATACTTGTTGTGACATTAAAGGCCGGTTCTCACATGCAGCGGAGCGCTGATGTAGCGCTTCTCACGTGCCGTCAGCTACTTATCGTCTGCCATGAGCAACAGTTTTGACGGTGCGATACAAAGCTGGTGAACGCTCCCGTCAGCACGCGCTTAGCGCGAGGTAAGCGCTATGCTTGTAGCGCTCCGCTGCATGTGTGAACAGGCCTTAAGAAGAAAAAAAAAGTTTTACGCATTACTTATGCGCTGCCCGAAGTAGATCTTACGAGAAATTGTTGTCGAAGGAAAAAGATGTGCTTTTGGCGTTTGAAACTTGTACGCTTCAATGAAATGACATAAAACTAATCTAGGATACACCTAGTACATGTATCTTAATTCAACGCATGAAAGAGAAAATTAGTAACGTTCTGTAAGGAGCCGGATTTTTTTTTAATATGCTTTTTGAGGTAATTACGAGAGGGTGTTGGCTGAACACGATGCGAGGATTTGGAACGTCATGCTGTGTGCCGCATCCCAGACTTCATTTTACGATAAATTGTTTTTTACAGTCTCCCCGTTCGTCGAGCTTCTTCCATCGAACGCTCTGATTGGCTCTCCGCTGTCTTTGTGCGAAACTACACGCACGGGTATGGTTTCGCACAAGCACCAAAACAACGGCGCGCGGATTGAAATTTGCAGTGCACACCGAGTCAGACCACACTAAACACAAACGCAAAAACATCGAGGGGCTTAAGGGCACACTATATCAAAAGCGCGATCACACAATTTGTAGGTCGTACAAAAGACACGGCGTTTGCTGCAGACATGATGACAAAATTAAGACGGCTCAAGCATGTTCGAAGCCTGCATGTTTGCTTCCAACATGCTTCGAAGATGTCTACAGACAGTTTTTGCATGACAGATGCGACAGTCATACAAAGAAACACGTCTCAGACAGTGTCCCTAAGGACTGTCTTCTATGCATAATCGATGTGCAACGTCGTGCTCATTGGCCCATAGTGCTCCCTCCTCAGATTCAAGTTTCATTTTCGAATTGAGGTTCCAGGTTCGAAACGCGTACGTTGTAATTAGCTTTTACTGCCCAGAAAGGTACGTCGTGTAGCATGTCGAAACCAGTTTATTCCGTCCGAGTGTCTATTTTTGTTAGCCAGGAACCTATCATTAACGTATATTTAGAAATACGTTCATCCATTCTTCAACATCGGAAAAGCGTTTGATTTGCTCTTGTTATGGTAAGAGTTTCAAAAGTGATCATACAGAGAAAGTGCAAGAAGTCTGAGCTCATTTATTTAACAAAGTGCAACTATAACGGTTAATAATTAAAACTCCTAGTATAGCGATTATTCGACGACTGCGTTTAGGAACCAAGAGAACATCCTTGAGGTCTACCGACGCACAAGGACGGGGAATAGTATGAAGATAAACGTAAGCAATCGGAGAGTTGAAGTAGGCGTGAACTTCTTACACAACTGCAGAGAGCGAAACTCAGGACAATATGCATTATAGTACTTAAAGGGCTTGGTGCTCGTGTGCAGTCTTCCATTGTTGTATGTTGTTACACTTTCAGGCGGCCCGACGCATTCTTCGTGATGACAACGTGGCTGCTTTCTCAAACAACAATGCCACAGTCATCCGCCAAGTCACGCGGAGATCCGAACCAGCCGCACACCTACACGAGGCACGGACTCGTTCGTGGATTGCGCCTGAACATCGGCAGTCGTCCCGTGGACGCTTACTACGGCATTCCCTACGCCGAACCGCCGCTTGCCCAACTGCGCTTCAGAAAACCACTCCCGCCGTCGTTGTGGAAGGGCATCTACTACGCTACGAAGAAGAGGCCTCCCTGTTCCCAGAAGTCCTGGGAACTCACACAAGGATTCACCATTGATGCGTCCAACAGCACCGAGGATTGTCTCCACGTGAACGTATGGACGTCCGCGAGGTACTGCTTCAGCCAAAACATCGGCCTCTGCAGCTCCAAGGCAGTGATGGTGTTTCTGCACGGTGGTGGTTTCCAGTTCGGTGGAAACAGTTACTCCATCTATGACGGCAGGTACCTGGCGCTCTTGGGTGACGTCGTGGTGGTGGTACCCAACTACAGGCTCAACGTGTTCGGGTTTCTGAACGCCAATGTCACGGACGCCCCGGGTAACATGGGAATGTACGACCAGATTCTGGCGCTGAAATGGGTCCAGAAGAACATTGCCATGTTCGGTGGTGACCCAAACAGGGTGACGCTTTTTGGGCAAAGTGCTGGTTCCGTGTCGACGGGCTACCATCTGCTGTCTCCGCTGAGTAGGGGACTGTTTCGCAGGGTGATTATGCAGAGCGGAACGCCTTACTGGAAGGTGCCCGACAACACATTCACCGGGAAGCTGAAAGTACAGCAGCTGGCGATGGGCCTCGGCTGCCCCGTCGGCGAGAAGGGCAACGTTCTGGCGGAACCCACCAGAGTGATCGACTGCGTGCGCTCCAAGAGCAGAGGCAGGATATACAGGGCCATGAAAGACGTTTTCGGGGTCGAAGAGAACTACATGATCCCCGCGTACTACAGTGAGTTCCTTCCTTTTGAACCCGTGATGGCTACGGAGAAAGGCTTATTTCAGGATGTAGATCTCATGATCGGCAACGTCAAGAATGAAGGCACCGGCATAGTTGACCATTTCTTCTGGAAGATATTCAACTTTAAGGACTACACCAAGATTTCAGTGGACGAAATCTGGTTTTACAGTCTGCTTGTGTTTCGTGTGATATTGGGCAAGAACCCGGGTCCCATTCGAGAACTCTATTTGAACGATCTAAACGACACAGATTCAGCGCTGGCGCTGAGTCGGCTCTCGGATGCAGTTGGTGACTTCAGTCTCATCTGTCCATCCCAGCTGTTCGCCGAGGCCTTCGCAAAACGCAAGAACAACGTGTATTTCTACCTCTTCAACCACAGGCCTACGTTCAGCGTGTACCGGAGTTGGACAGGTGTGACGCACGGGGACGAGCTCGGTTTTGTGTTTGGTTTCCCACTCCTGTTTCCTCAGCAGTCAACGGACGAAGAGAAGATCCTCTCTAGAAGGTTTATCCGGATCTGGTCGACGTTCGCCAAAAACGGGTACGTTGTGTGCTTTCTCATAAATGTCTTCTTACAGGTATCTCGCCTCATGCACGGAACGACTGTAGTTGTATTTATGAGGGGTAGAAACATACATAGACACGCCTTATTGCAACGGCCGCATTGCCGGGCATGATTAGCACAAAGACGACATAATTACTTTGGCTTATTTTACTCGTAGAAAAAAGTGACAAAAGCCAATTGTTTCAACCTAAGTCCGTGTGTTGAATAGGCATGCTCCATCATACTAGAAGTTTTTTTATTTGTGTGAGAAAAACGGAAAAACCTGACAATTGCTTGTACAAACCTTGTGCTCTGTAGTTCGTACATACCAGTAACTGTGATTCATAAGATATTACCTTGTAAAAGCACGTGCTTATGCTAAGTACTTTGCGCTTGTAGATACCAGTAACTATAATTCATTAATATTTCTTATACCCTGTAAGAGACATTTTTCTGGAAACAGGCATTTATGAACGCACAACGTTTTTCACAAGAGATAGTACATTAAAAGCTGGCACCTGAACACAGTATTGTGGATATAAATAATGCCAAGCGAACGCCCAGCTGCTGAAACATTACAAAAATGTATTCTCCCGAGATATCTACATAAGGTCTCACAACCTTTGAAACAGCAGCGGGGGACAATATGTGAGTGAAGCCGTCTTGGTTTTTAGGTGTTCAGACTGTCAGACCTGTCCCGACATGTACGCTCCGAGAAAGCGCTCTTATCGCCGTTCGCCACTGTTTTGGCGGATCAGGTCAACCCGTGAGACATTCCGTTTATGGGTTTACTATCGATAGTATAGTTTCATATTACCTATGAGTTATCGCGCATCCTCTAGCCGTAATGGTGCTCGCGCGATATTATATTTCTACGTTTGGGGTCAATGCCTCGTAATTTCTTTAACAACGAAACTTTTTTTTTTTTCAAGAAAGTTCTTCAAGCAACGCTGGGGGCCGCCATATTTTGGGAATCGCTTTCTGCGCGAAGCGTGGGATTGAACCTGAGCTAGCGCCAAGCGCTCTCGCAGCCTTCGCGTCAAATACATTTGGACCCGAGTAAGCACCAAAAGCTGACCCAGCTAGATCGTGTACAATGCACGCTCAAAGTGCATGCCCGAATTATGCTGGCCTGAGATAATTGACGCAGCACCTACTCGAGGGTGTATGCCTTTGAAAAGGGTCTATTGAGCCCAGAGCTTTATACATATTAGTAGTGCATTGTGAATGAGATTCATACTAATATGTGGATTTAAATATCTACAGAAAGCCGCCTACCGTCGGTGGACAGCAGTGGCCGAAGTTCACCAAAGACCACCCATTCTACCTGAACATTAACCTGAAGAACTACTCCCAGGGCCTCGGCTTCCGGAAGAAGATCTGCGGATTTTGGAGAAAGTATCTCATTCCGTCGGGGTCATTGTAAGCTGGGCTTGCAATTGGAGGTTTCGGTCGTGCGATTATCACCCCCTGTCCTGTTATTCATCATATTTTTTATCACTTGTTTGTTTGATTGTTTTGTAAAAGAAAATAGTTTTAAACATCCGTCCTGTTATTCATCATTTTTTTATCACCTGTTTGTTTGATTGTTTTGTAAGAGAAAATATTTTTAAACATTAGATTTACTTGTAAATTGTCACTTTGGATAACTGAATTTTTATTAAGAGTTACAATACATCTGCGTCGAAGGGAGGTGATGACAGGTCACCGCGCGTTGCTCTCTGGCAAAGTCTGATCCACACGTTTATGCTTGGATGTGACCGACAGCGCTGCCGAACCGCTGGTGACTGCTTGCTACGAGACAACTCATTTTCACACTGGCACCACCTATTACGTAGCCGCAAAACGCTTCCGATGTGCGTAAAACTAGACCGACGATTTTGGAGTATTTACGCGATCTTCTCTACGCACCGTCTACGAGAAGTGGTCGGCGGACCAGTTCCACTGCTTTACGATAGATGACGACAGCGATTTATCTCGTCGTAAACAGTGAGAATTGCGGTTTCGACGCAGTCTGTCATTCAAACGCTATTGTGCCAACCAGCCGCGTAACACGCCAAAAACCTCTATTAAGTTGTGACTGACCTATCGTTTTATGTGCTGGGGATGCATTATTCATTCTCTGCTCGGTGCTTACTCACGCACCTTTCAACAACTGCTTCAACCTAACTGAACCTGCGATATCAAAAATAAATTCAAACCGACTTTCTACATAATTTATGCCGTGAGAATGAAAATTCTCCTTTAGAGGTTTTAAGTTTCTGTCGAAGATGCTGATTCAAGCTCACCACAAAAATATTGCGAACATTTTCTTTTTCCAGTTTCTCTGTAGATAACACGGCTGTGTTGAATGAATCAAGCTCTACTACAAAAGGAACATAGACTTTTTTTTTTCAAGAATACCATAACATTTTAACGATTGTCCATGCTCTGAAGGGGTGATTAAAAAAAAAATGACCTCCTTGCAATGTTTCCTACAGACCTTTTTCCCAAGGGCGCGCCATCCCGCCGCCGCGCCAATAGAATACATTTAAGATATGAGCTGTAACCGTAACCCATTCTAATTTTGCCTCCTCTTTCTATCCTTCTCTCTCTCTCTATGTATATATATATATATATATATATATATATATATATATTAATATTGGCAGGTGAAAATGTTTTAATATTATTGTTTGGGACTAGAGTAAACGAAAGAGGCCTATACGCAGTTGACGCTATAATCTGCTGGGACCAAGCAGAGAGCGTCAAAAGCGCACAATCTTGGTGTTCATCATGTTTCCCTAATCATCGCTGAACTAAGAAACGGCCTATTGACTTGCGCTTGTGACTTGGTCCCATTATCTGGTAGATCTGCATCTGGGCATAAGCTGAAACGAGGCATATCTTTCCCGCCTGTCACCCCTAAAAGAGCCGCTTTTTATCATATCTGATAATTGTCTGAAATGAAGAAAGCTGCGCATAAATCGTTACAACCGCTTTTCCTTTCCAGTCTCCTCCCCCATCTCAGGTTTTAAACGTCGTCATTAATCGTTTTTAATTCGGCTTTATTTACCATTCCGGCAATCTGTGGTTATACTCTCCCTCCTCTTCTCTTATATAAATAACCATATTGTATCTCCAGCAATAAAAAAAAAGAAGAAAAAAAAAAAAAGAAGGACGTTTACGAAACCCTGTAACGCCGACTTTAAAGCGCAGCTCTTGAAGAGGAGGAGGGAAGGGTACTGAGGGGAGGGTATACCCCTCCTCCCTCCACACCTAAAAACGGTAATTCACATATTTAGTTAATTGGCCGACTGATGCCAAGCGCTCACCTGAACATAACAAATTATTTCATGACTTTTTTCTAAACTAATTCGTAATTAAGCTGTCACTAGTCAAGCTGGAATTAATCTGTAATTGAGCTGTCAACATCTAAAACTAAAACACTGATAACAAAAAAAAAAAAAAAGAAAAACGCAGGGCATGGTTTTTATGTTTACGCTTCTTGCTCCGTCTTTTGCTCTCGGTGTTCTTATCTCCAAGTGCTGCAATCTCATTATCGCCCGAGACTCGCTACCACTGATCTCTATTGTAGTCGGCTGGACCGCGGATCGGGAGCCCGTCGGCATCCGCACACAAAAGTAGGAATATCGAAGCTTGTACGTGGCGCTCGAAAGCGAGTATGTTATAATGCTCTGCGATCATTATATCGGGTGTTTGAAGATTGAACCGGCATTTATCGAACGTTCATACGCCGATTTAAAAAAAAAAAAAAAGAAAAAAAAAGAAGGAATCAAATATGTGTTGGAGCGTTACGGTATGTGCTGGCGTCGCTTGCTTCTGTTTCTAAATAAGTGACTCGTTCAACCTTTAAACGACACG
The DNA here is from genome assembly GCF_016920785.2 of Ixodes scapularis. NCBI lineage: Eukaryota > Metazoa > Arthropoda > Arachnida > Ixodida > Ixodidae > Ixodes > Ixodes scapularis. The sequence continues at coordinate 42,015,501 of NW_024609835.1, forward strand.
ATCCGAGTTTTAGTTTGTCACAGAAGTCCTCGCTGCAGTTCAAAGAAAGCGCTCGCACCAGAAGTACTCTGTATACACGCGCTTAAAATGAGGCGAATGCTCTCAGTAAAGGCATTCCAACTCATCGTCTGCCAAGCTCCGGTGACTTCGAGATCAGGAACGACTCCACATTGACTCTCGGCGACCCTTGTCTCATTAAACCGCATCACAGTTTACTCCCATCAAAGTCGCAACCCTCACCCTGAACCACGAAACATTTATTTAAAAAAAGGATTGCTATTCTAACGCTTTTGATATTTTCTCCCAGAATATTAACTGTAATTCTCGGAAAATACGATTAAAATATCGTTGAGAGCAACCTACTAAGGTACGAAATTGCAGTTTTTCCCGTTTCTGTGATAGAGTCCCATGCATAAGCTAGTGTCAAGCAGGGTTGTAAAAGTTACTTCAAAGATAAAGTTACAGCTACTTATACGAAAAGGTACCTGGGTACGACCTGGGTACTCGCTTAAAAATGTACCTATTTACAGGTACAGTTACTTCAAAGATACTTCCTTTATTTTCCCCAAATTTGTCAGAGTATATTGGAAGTAAAGCTTTTATAGTAAGGATACACAGAAAAACGAGTTCGATAAATGTGCTTTATTGATGTCAATGCGAGAAATAAGGAAAACCGCATTCACATGAGCATTCCAGGACAAGTTATTGCTAGACATTATTAGAGACGTTACTAGTGCTCTTTAATCTATGTACAAGTATTTACATGAGATGTGCTGTTGGCATAGACCGGGCACCGGCAGCTGGTTGGAGTGAGTCATCAGTTCCATGATTGCTCGCGCGTTGTTCTCGAGACTGTCTGTTGGTTGTCGTCGTCGTTAGTGCGACACCAGACGCACACGCGGGAACAAGATGATGTCTGAGATGCAGCAGTTATCTTATTCACTTAAATGTTCAACTTGATTTTAGAATCAGGACCTCCTCGAAGTGTTTATCTGACATCTTCGATCGCAGTTTAGGAAGAGGGAAGGGAATGTGCCGCTTTTCCCTTTAACGGAAACTGCGCACATCTCTCAAGTTAGCTCCTCCATTGTATAGCTGTCAGAGGAGCTTCAAACAGGCAATAAAGCCGATTCCGGTTTGAGATGAAGGAAGCAGTTTGCTATTTTTTCTAACGAAATTCCGAAGCGATTTGATAAATTGGTGTCGCTAGAACGGCATCGCTAATCCACCGTTCGCTCAAATGTACACTGCCATTCACTAAAGTGTTGTTCAATGAAACATCATGGGCGGGGCTTCGTTCGCTAAAACGTCGTTCGATCAGGTCAGTGCCTCTCAGGTCGTATCCAACTCAACGTTAATCATGGCACATGGTAGTATGTTAATACTTTATAGTTTCTAAAGTTTTGGCGAACTGAATAAAAAAGCACCTGTAAAAAGGAACTTCACTTAGTTACACGCTACCGGAAAATGTACCTAAGATACAGATACAGATACCGAAAAATGAAAGTACCTAGGTTTGTACCTCGGGTACAACGAAAGTACTTAGATACCGATATCGAGTTACTTTACCTAGGTACTTTACAACCCTGGTGTCAAGCGATGGCTGCCGGTGGTGCCGCTCGACCCCAGCAAGTCAAGACTCGATCCGCGATCCAGCCTACTACAGTAGAGATCAGTTGAGTGGAGGTGTTAATTGTTCAAGGAGGCCATCACAAGGCGCGGGCATTTCCTCGTCCTGGTTAACAGAGCACACAAGAACTCCCCCGCACCATTCTCGCGAGAGAATTAAACCATTCACTATTTGGCCTGGAATGAGCATTTCAGATACCTTTGAATATTTTGATCTGGAGCGCCGTGCACTGTTATTAGTCTCAGTTCTATCTTAACTAGCCTGGAAAGAGAATTCACGCTCCAGTAAACCTGCCACCAGGAAAAGATTAACTCGCTTACTGTAATATACAATGAGTACAGCCAATCCGCGTCATTATGACTCGGCTGCATGGGAAAATATTTTTATTTTTCGGACATTAGGTGGGGGCCGAGGAAGGTCGACAGAAATGCGCGTAATTCGTAAAAGCGACACAAACGTGCGTAGCAAAACACACGGAGCGCACCGAATAAATGAATAGTGAAAGCGTATATCGTCTTGCATTCTTTTTTTTTTTTAATTGGATGCGGGATTTAAATAACTAGAAACATATGTAGAGATTAAATAGGGCACGTTTTTATAATTAAGCGATATAACTCTACCGCGACCTTTAAAAAAGTTAGGAACAAAGATAATGTTTTGGGCAAAGTATTACTTAGAATTTTGTACAAAACAGTTATAGAAAGAGGTTTTTTTTTTGTTTTTTTTCAGCGCTATAGCATATTTGAAGGGCAGGCATCAAATCTCGAATTGTTTTGTGCTCGGTAATAGGAATATTAAAGAAAAGTTGATTAGCAAAGTTGATCTCTTCCATTCGTATACCGATATTTGCAGCGGTCGAGAACGCTATCCCAAATAAAATATCTACGTATTTGAAGTGCCCCCTTTTTTATATCATATTAGTCGTTGGTGAAACACCCTCTACATTGAACACAAACAAATAAATAACGCGAAAATAAAAATCGGGACAAAAAAAAAAAACACAAAAAAAGCTTGATTATTCGCATGTTGTAAATCTCTCGCCGAACGTCGCTAACACATTCTCATTTCCTGTCGCCAGGTGGCGCAAGACGCCGCCCCTTTTTAAACATACGCATCTATCCGTGCATTCATACTACATCCTCATTTGCCGGCAGATGCCCGACAAGGGCCTAAACGGCCTAAACGTAGCTTTCGCCGCCGGTTTTCTTTTTGCGTCCTCCCGGTCGACCGAGAGAGGACGGCTGGGTGAACGGCCAGAGAGGCCTCGCACCGAGCGGGACGAACGGGGACGTGGGCGCCACTCTCTCCCACCACGCCACTCCGGTCGCCGCAGGAGCGCATACCGTCTGCGGGTCAGATCAGCCGAGCGCCGAGACCTCAACACGGCCCGAGGGTCAGTCGGCGTCGCGTCCCAGTTTCCACTTGGAGCTACCGGATCGCCCCCGCCGGCAAAGATGGATCCCTTACACTTGGGCCGCCTATTAAGACGTTTTGCTGCTCGACTCGGTGTTTTTAGGACAACAATAGAGGTACTTCCATCCAATGATTTAGCACTCCTAAAAAGAAAGCAAAAATCCCAGACGAAGTACTTTTGGTGAGTTTGTGTTTCCTGGGCAGAAGGATCCTCCGGTTCACCAAACACACGGCGACTGACAACTATTTGAAGCAAAGCGATTCAATAAGGGCACACGAGCACCAGTAATCTCCGAGTCCGTGGTGAAGGCATGGCCTCCGAGGTTTCCTGTCCTTGCCTGTCGCTCGAGCATTTCATAAGTCTAAAGCAGTGGTTCTCAAATGGGGGTCCAAGGACTTGTTGAAGTCCGCGAAAACATTCTAAGGGTCCGTGAAACCCCACCTCATCAGTCAAGCCCGGCAATAAAAGTCGTCTTTTTTTTTTTTCCAGACCGAGAATAAAATTTTCAATTTTCAGGCGAGTTTTCTTGTGTGTATGTCATTAAGAGAAGTCTACTACACGCTATACTTCGTTTCACCTTAAGTCCAGACGCAGCCGATGCTACGAGCTAATCGGACCAATCAAATACATGATTATTCATGTATTTGATTGGTCCGATTGGTTCGACGACTATAGATCACGTACATAAACAGGACAAACAACGTGATGGTCCGCTTTTGAAGCTGTCTGATTTGTTCCATCATCTCGTAGCGCCGGCTGCGCCTGGATTTAAGGTGAAAAGAAGTATAGCCCTTAGTTGTATACATTTGTTTAATATCATGAACCAGGGCATGTCAAGGGGAACTCGCCGAGTTGGGATCGCGAGGTGACGCGCCAGTGGCCCAAAATGTCAAAATGCATTCGGCCAACGTTGCATTCGGTTAACGGCCGTACGGAATGACTGCTCATACATCGTATAGAAGTCATGGCGTTCGCTGCATACACGATGACAGGAGTACCTGCGGACAGGCCTTAATTATGTTCTATGCATGTTTGCTTCATACATGCTTCAAAGATGTCTGCAGGCAGTTTGCTGTATGACCAATGTGACAGGGCAGTCGTACAAGGATGGATGGATGGATGAATGAATGGTAATGCGTATACCTTTTGTAACGGGCGGTAGCTTGCGCCACCTAGACTAAGGTAGAAGCAGGCCAGTCAGTGTCTGCAGACTGACTTTTGTAGGATGTCGTGACCGCGGCTTTTACACTGTGTCTTTGATGTTACTTCCGAGCGCCTTTTCTACGACGCACGCGGAAGTTATGGGCATTTGGCACAGGGCAGAAGCTGCAGGAGCGAGCTCTGCGCTTTGAATGAACCTGCCAAGCACACGCGCCTGTGCAGTGCAAGCACCGTTCAGGGCAACATGCTCGGGGATTGTAAGTTCGGCTTCGCTAGCTTATATGGTCAAATAGACATTGCCTTCTGCGTGTGTCCAGTGATTCTACGTGGCAACAGACTTGTTTATCGACGATAAATTGCGCACGCACGTGCTTCGAAATTGAATTTGAATTTTGAATTTAATTTCGAAGCATGTGCTTTAAAATTGAACAGCTGCCGGAGGTGGTCACGCATTCATCATTAAGAAAGTATTTCCCGACCCCCGGTCCTCCTGTGCAAAACTTACGCGGTAAATAGACCGATCTCACCAGCCAGTTTGATTACGCCACCGCAGCCGCAATGCATCGAAGGAACTTTGGTCTTTCTGCACGTGCGACCACCTCGCAGGATCTTTGCGAGTGTAGAGCACGAAACGGCACGAGCCCTCAGAAGTACTGCCGTCTGCCTCCTGTGAACTAAAGTTATGGCGGCGTCCAGTGGCGTACCAACCTGATTTTGAGGGGAGGGGGGGGAGCAAACCAGACCCCCTCCCCCCATCCCCCCCCCCCCCCCCCCCGGCCCGGGGGTCGGTGCCCTTGGCACCCCTTGGGCCGCCGCCGGCGTGTGTTTGCCCTGCCCAGTGACGGCTGTTTCAGGGAAGAGGAGGGGGGAGGGGGCAAAGCACCATGCCTTGCCCCCCCCCCCCCCCCCCCCCCCTCTGAGAACCCAGTTGGTACGCCCATGGCGGCGTCACGGATACGCCGAACGCTTACTGAGATTGGTGTATTGGCTCGGTAAAACGGTAAATGTATATGCAAGTATTAATTGCTACGCTCTGAACACCTCGAGAAACTGATGAAAATCGCTAGTCTAAATTTCGACCATGTCTTGCAGAAGCACGTACTGGTAAATATTGAAGTACATGGAATAAATGGGAAGAAGGCTTGGGACGTCCAAAAAGAACGTCCTGTCCTCGTCATTTATGTAATTCTCTTCTATCACCGTGGCTTAAAATTGTTGCACGTTTTTCGGACGTCTTTGACGTACTCCTTTCTGTGCAGAATAAAGAACAGTCAGGCGTTGGAGGCACAGCGTGATAATCCTTTTATCGCAATCGATAAAGTCACGCGAAGGGGCCTCGCACGCGGACATCTCTGCCAACTAAAGTCAAACGCAAGATTCGGTGCCAAGAACATACTTTTAAATTCAAATATGTGGCACAATGGTATACTACAGGAAGGTCGTTGGCGTCGGGGCGCTTATCTGATATAACTGATTTTTCCCCCCTACAATGCAAACCTTATTTATTAACCCCAGGTGTAGAATAGAATACCGGATAGAAAGGTGTAGAGTAATTCTAGCGTAGACCAATACTCTCCACTCAACTGAAAAAACAAAGACGACGCATTGCACACGACACAAATGTTTGGCAAGGTAAATAAAAAAAAAAAGCTGCATTTAAACCACAAGAATATTTTCTTCAGCAGAGTTGAATAATAAAGGATCAAATCAAGCAGTGTGCAGAACATAAAACTTAGTAGCGCACAAACGAAACTCAAATAAGCCTTGCGAGTGTATCGCGTTCGTTCTGTCTTCTACCAGTGGTCGATTTAAGGAGTGAGTTCCATAAACAACATGGATTAAAAATTAATAAAAATCATATCCATGAAAAAATATACTTGGTTATGGCTCGAAGGAAATAGCAGTATTGTCAGAAATGTTTAAATAGGGCGTCATTAAGGACAAATATTATGACGTCGTTTAATTAAATAAAAAAAGAACAGATATCTGAATTTACGAGACAAGGTTGATACTGCAGACAAAATGAAGTACGACACAGATAATTAACTGGAGACTAGGGGAAAAGAAACAAAGACAAGAGAACAATAAATTTCGTTTAGACGTCAGACCGTGTATTTTACTGACCCCCTTCTTCCGGGCCTGTAGATTCCGCTAATGTTTTGAACTATAGACCAGATCTGAATATGCAGCACAATTTTGAAACATACAAACCTCCAGCGCGTGCTAACGATCTTTTGGCAAGCCTTTAGTAGGGATCCCAACAGACGGCGCAGTCGTGGATAAACAAGTCAAGCCAGCAGCAGGTGAGTTCCGGTAAAAAGCCCTGAGGTCAAGAAATGAAGGATTCCCTCCTTTGGTAATTCATGCATAAACGTCAGGCCAGAGGCACAAGAGCGAAACACATCCAGCACACCCATGACATCGCTAGTAGAGGGATCAATAGAGCACCCGAAGATAATAAAATAATCTACGTACCTGAAAATTTAAAAAGTACCTTCACTCTTTAACAACCTCTCCGAAATATCGTTCCCGCGATTGCTTAGGAAAATATTAGACAAGACCGGTGCAACACTAGAACCTATGCAAAACCCCTTCTTTTGTACATACATGCCCCCCTCGAAGGACACAAAAGTATTACTCAAATAAAAACCTAGCAATTAAAGAAAACTTCAACAGTCGTACAGGAAAAGTTTGGGAAATCAGCAAGGTTTTTTCCTCTGCTAAGACATATAAGCCCGCAATCCCGTTCAGGGCTATTGTTACGGAAAGAGGAAAGTGGCAAGCAAAAATGGGCAATTCCTTGTGCAAACATTTGTCAGCCCTGGAGATGAATGATCCGCACAGTGCTAAAAACTCGGAGCAGGTGATTGAATAAATGCGCAGCGCCTTTTCTGTAGACGTTGAGCATTTATTCCACCCCATCCCTCATGAACCGCTTTTCCTTGCGGTAAGAGAGTGCATAGATCTGAATGAGATTGTTCCAAAACTCCTGCGGTACGACTGTCAAAGGCTTCCTTGAATTGCTAGGTTTTTATTTGTGTAATACGTTTTTGTCCTTCGAGGGGGGCATGTATGTGCACAAGAAGGGTATTTCTTGTGTTGCACCAGTCTTGTCTAATATTTTAATAAGCAAGTGCAGGAGGGATATTTCGGAGAGGTTGTTGAGGAGCGAAGGCAGTTTTAAAATGTTCAGGTACGTAGATGATTTTCTCATCTTTGGGTGCTCTATACATCACTTTATTAGCGATGTCATGGGAGTGCTGGATGTGTTTCGCTCTTGTTCCTCTGGCCAGACGTTTAGGCATGAATTACCAAAAGAGGGAATCCTTCAGTTTCTTGACCTCAGGTTAAGCTTTTTACCGGAATACATCTGCTGGATGTACGCACTCAGATAGGAAAGGCGTCCTGTTTTATGACTCCTGTCATTCAAAGTTGGTCAAGAGGGTAATTGCTAGCTCCTGCCTAGAGGCCTTTCTCAGAAAATACTGTCACTATAGTGCTCAAGAGAGCTTTGAAAAACAGGTTGACCGCCTGCGGAGGGCAGCGATTCCAGTGAGATCATTGGAAGAAGTGGCGGTTAGTTTAATTAAGAAGTTTAAAGGGGCGCTGAAGCCACGCCGCGAAAAGAGGAACCTAAGGCCGATGGTTATTCCTTACATGCATTCCGTAGCGCATAATTTGAAGAAAGTGGCACAGCGGTACAATGTTCCGATAGTGTTTTCTGCACCTAAAAAGCTGAGGCGGTTATGCAGTAAAATCCACAACCCATGCCCAATCGCAGATTCGTGTGATACCAAGCACAGAAATAAGTACGTGGATTGTACGACTGGCGTTCTTTATGAAATTCCGCTTTTGTGTGGTTCGAGTTATGAGGGGCAATCTGACAGCAGCGTGAATGACTGCGCGCGAGAGCACGCTGCGTCGACAAGGACGACACCTTCCGGGCATCTTGCGGTTCACTGCAGCAGGTGCCCTTGCGCGCCGTCATTCTACAACACTAAGGTCTTAACAAATATAAAAGCAAAGTGTAGAGGGAAATACGCGAAGCTTTAGAGTTCAAAAGTAGGGGGAGTGAGTGACTGCATCAGCGAAACTTTCTTAGCCCTTTCCACGGATGAATATGAGTTCTTGAAACGGGTCTGGGCAAAGATGAGTGACAATTAGCACGCCTGTTGTGTATATATGTGTGTACTTTTCAAATAAACTTTAGTTGAGAGTGTTGAAAAGGGTTGAAAGGGGTGGCTGCTGCCATCTATCGTCGTGGACAGCCTTCGAGACAGCGGAGGAAGCCGTCTCTGCCGTCTTGGCGAATCCGGCATCTCGGTGCGCCGGCCGCAACCCTCTCCGTGGTCACAGCTTATTAGACAGCGCGATGCGCACGCGTTTTCTCCGAAGTGGGATGTCCACACCGCTAGAAAAAATATTGGAGCTGCGGGCAAGTTTTTTTTTTGTGCAAATAAGCAGAGTCGAATGTATTCTTCGAGTAAAGCAGTTGGAACTCCATGCTGTGAAACGAACTGTAGAAGTTCTCTTTCAGAACGCACTCAAACACAATTGCGGCTAGTCTGGCACGCTGTCGAGGGTTGTGGAGCGTGTAGCTCTGCACGACGAGGATTTCGGTTGTGTACGAACGCTCGCGCAACGAATTCGCACTCTGGACCCCCCGATGCCGCGTGCTCGCACAGATTCCTCGCGCAGCGCTGGACCAAGACCACCTATAGAATAATCGAAGTCTGTGCAGTAGGATGTTGACGTCATTACAGTGAGGTCGAGCGAAGACACAGAGTGGGTACGAGCGTGGCGTCAGTGCTCGGCTGGGCCTCGTGTCCAATCAACGCGTCGAAGGACACTTGGCATGTGATTCGGGCCCAATTGCTGAGTTGGTGCCATCCGGCTTTGATGACGTACGATGGAGGCGGAGAACGATGTTCACGGGTCCTGATTTATTCGGGTGGTGTTGGCTGGACGCTGTTAACTCGTGATATATCCAGCACTGCTTGCGAAAAAGTAACGCTCCAGAGTCCAATAAGAACAGTCCAGAGGCACGCGCTCGTCACCTCGGCAAGTCAGTCTATAGAGAGAGTTTGGTCAATGGAAGGACCGGGCCGAGCCAGGGCGTGCCCAAGACGCAGATAGAGGGCTTGACAGGCTCCCATGGCCAACCAGAAGCCGAAAAGAATCCCCCAGTGGTGATAGCGAGAAACAGTTTTAATAAGAGTGTAAGGGATAAATGTAGTAACTCTCATTCTTGAAAATATGGTGCACGTGATGTTTCGATTATGATCATGCAGAGAGATGTTAGAGACGAATGTACTGCTCGAACTCTGTTTCGCTCGGACAGTGTCACCGCTCGGACGGCAGGTTCCCGGCCCTCGGCGCCTGGCGTATGGATTATGTCGATCAATCGAGCTCGTCCATTATGATTTTGGATGACCGTGATAGAAACATGACGTGCACCATATTTTCAGTCACTGAGAGTTACTCCGACGCACTTATTAATTTCGTTTCTCGCGACCACCGCCATGGTATTATTTCCGGCTTCTGGTTGGCCACATTCGAATTTGTGAAGACGCCCTGGAACACGGAATACACAGAAATAATATAACACATGAAGGACAAACACAGACACAGACAGTTCTTTCAATGAGCAACGAACATTTATGTAATGCCCATGACACTACGACCGTGAACTTCAAAGACATGAAAGAAAGAGAACGAAAATTAAACCAAAATAAAGAAAACTAAAAGGCTCAAATTTAAGATAAAACTAAATTGCTCAAAAAATTTTAAAATACCAAATAAAACGATAGGACATTTATGGAAACTAACCCCTGAATAAAGGGGAAAAAAGGAAGAAGAAGAAAAGTAAATTAACCCCTGAATAAAGGGGAAAAGGAAAAACAAACGCCCAGAACACGCCCAGCCCGCTTTCGGCCAATGGCGCGGTTTCATTTGCCTCCTATACCTCCCAATGAACGGTCAAACTCCCTCTGCATACGACTCTGCGGCAAATGAGCGACACAATCTCCGTAACACCAATATCAAGAGTGGCAGCTGTCTGAAGGCCTTGTGTCCAACCTGTGTCCGAGTTTTCTTGGCATGGTGAGGTGTTTGCGTGCAAAAGAGCACCGTGCGTGGCTGTGCAGTAGGGTATTAAGCGAGCGTAAATACGCCAAAGTTTAGGCTTAGAAAATTGCGCGTGTGATCGCGCTATTTATTGCGAAAGCACAGACTTCGCAACACACACAATTGCGTCAAGTACACAATCGCGCCAAATAGAGCCTCGCAAAACTGGCAAAACCCGCTTCAAAGTGGGGCCATTCATCATGATTCCACGCACTAGGTAGCACGGGCACAAACGATGAAATGCAATGAAACATTGCATATAATGATAGGAAGACGAATAGACGACACACAATAATGGAACGTGGGACAGACACTTTGATTCAAATTCAATCTGTTGTTCAAAATGAAGCAAAATAAGATTTTCCATAGAAGGAATCATGACCTTCGAGATTGCTTCAGTGGACCGGAAATCTCAGAGGTCATAATAAAACCGAGATCAGAGGCCATGACGAAACTCCCATGCTTCTTATCAAAATCGCGTCTTGGCGCAGCTATGTACTGAAAACCTAAGCAACGCAAGACGTGCTTTGTCCCGGGCTCCTTATCATGGCTCCGCTGCAGCCAATGAGGTTGCTGGATTAACCGATAAGAAAGACGAAGAACCAATCGCGATGCGCGAAGCGTGACCATAATAATCCGCACCCTGCGTTTCCCACATGATGACAGTGAGTATAATTTGACGGTGCAATCGATATCTTCAAACCGGCGGCCTGCACAGTCGCGTCAAATAGAGCCACAAAAAGCTGGCAAAACCCGCTTCAAAGCGGGGCCGTTCATCTTGATTACACGCACAAGGCTACTGGCTACTTGGTATGTAAATCCCCAGCAAAAACCAACACGCCTATCACATTCCTTCCAACCAGTTGTAGTTCACCAGCTGTTAGAGCTTCCGTGTAAACGTTTGGCCTGGGGTTTTGCTCTTTTCCCGACTTCAAGCTGGCCCACATGAGCCAATCAGACTGCTCGACAGGCTAGTGTTTTTTCCAGTTGAAGCGAAGGTTATGTATTGCGCTACATCAAGAGCATTCAGTAGCTCTTGTAGTTCTTCTAAATTGCACACTCAAAAATAAATAGAACTGTTTTGTGTTGTCCGGACCGTTTTCTTCCGCTCCTGAGTTACCATGCCAGAATAGGATCAGCTCCCCTGTATACTTGCTTTTGTGTCGGCTTGAGCTTAATTTTTATATGTATAAATTTGTGATTTGTGTTTTGTAATTAACGCCCCGCTTGAAATTGGATCTAAGGAATTATGATTTGTTTCCAGATTGGATGGGCACGAGCTGTGAGTGGCGTTTTACTAGACAGCCAACTTGATTTGCACAAAAAAACGAAACAAAAGAAAAACGTCATTTGGAAGGGTGTGCGAATACCGGTTTGAATCAAATAGTACTGCGCCATTGACAACCTTGATAGTGAAAGGTTGTGAATGTAAGTTGTAAGTTGCGTCTTCAAATTGGACTAACCCTAAACGTAATAAAAAATAATAATTGTACCGTGTGTGTTTGTTTAGACAGCGGGAGTAGGTCAGCCCCTGCGGGCATCTGCTGTCTCCGCTCTATTTTTATTTATTTATTTATTCGTTACCTACATTTCGCCCTGGAGGCCTTATTGTAGGGAGGTAACTTACCCATAAAAACAACAAATACACAAATGAAAATGCAAAAAAATATCAATACATGCTAACACCTGCTACATGTGATACTATACGCAACCTGAACACAACATACAGATATTTACTAATAGCTGCTAACAACAGCACAATGCAAAACAATAGATTAGTCATGGTTCATTCTCGTGTGAGTAACGAATTAGAAGACAATCAAAAGTTTCACCTGTAGCCGAAACCACAGCCTCTGGGAGTCTATTCCACTGATCTATTGTTCGTGGGAAAAATGAAGGTTGAAAAACAGATGTACGGCATGCTATTTCTCGTAATTTTTCATGTGGTCTAATCTATGAGAAATAAAAGTAGGGTGTTTTAGGTAGATGTTCCTATCTTTGCCGGTACGTTTGCGAACCACTTTATTTAGAAAGAGTACCTTAATAACCTCCGGCGAAGCTTGAGCGAGTCCCATGACAATGATTTTTTTAATGCCGTGATACTGATATCAAAAGTGATAAAAGTTAATTAGTAACAAAACGGACAGAGCGATTTTAGATGACCTCAAGTTTATTAATTAAGGTTTTAGTGTCAAAATCCCATACTACAGCTGCATATTCTAAGAGGGAACGTACGTTAGAAATGTAGAGTATTTCCTTGACGTCACGAGGTGCGTGTTTAAAGTTTCTCTTTATAAAGTTAAGTACAGGTCCTGCTTTCATTGTTATAAATTCAACATGACTGCTCCATGCTAGGTTAGGTGGAAAAATAGCGCCCATATGCTTCACATCCTTTGCCAAGGTAATCTGATTTGCATCTAGATAGTAATCAGTCTGTATGATTAGACGCTTCCTGGAAAAGCGGATACAATTACGCTTCGCAAAATTCAGTTTCATTTTCCATTTGTTTCACCATGTGAGTATTTCATCAAGATCGAATTGTAAAGCGTCAGCATCGCCCTGGTTATTTTTAAATTATATCCCTGGTATAACACACATGATTTTATTTTGGAGGTAGTTCCGTAGCCTATATAATTTATATAGGTTAAAAACAGAAGCCGACCAAACACGGATCCTTGAGGAACACCCGATGTTACTGAAACAAAGTAAGATTCTGAACCATTAATGACTACTTTTTGGGAGTGACCGGTTAGATAGTCTGCTATCTAACCAAGGACAGAAACAGGTGAACCTAAAGATGAGAGTTTTAAAAGCAATAAAGAGTGTTTCACGGTATCAAAAGCTTGACTAAAATCAAACATTATACAATCTGCCTGTTTCCCAGAATCAAAATAAGAACAGACATCACTGGAAAATTCGACTGACTGAGTGGCGCAAGAGAAGCCTGCCCTAAAGTCATGCGGAAACTGGACAAACAAATTATTTGTTTGCAAGTGATAAAATATGTTAGAGTAAATTATATGTCCAAGAGTCTTAGCAATACAGGCTGGTTAGTGAAATGTGTTAAGTTTTGTTATGTTAGGTTTTGCCAGTGCACTCCGAATGCATGCTAACGTGGGTCTTTTTTTAACGTGAATCACGCAGCAGGGATCACACGACCACACGCCAATACGATGTCGATCAAGATCGAAATGGGCAGGGATAGGGATTGAATCCAGGATCTAACTTCGGGGGTGCCCCAGGGAAGTATTTTGGGACCGTTTCTGTTTAATATATACGTGTCAATGATTTAGTTAATATAAACAAGCAAGCAAAATTTTCTATCTACGCTGAGGTCACCAGTGTGTTCGTATCTGCTCAAACAGGGGATCAGGTAGGCTTTATTACAGACTTGCAAACAATTAACACAACTAAGACAAAAGCTATTTTCTTTAGACCTCAAAACAAATTCGTTGAAATTCCAGCAAATATTCTAATGTACTCTCCACAATTGAGGTTGTTAGATTACTTAAAACATTAGGAGTGTAATTTTTTCGAAAATGTGTCTTGGGGTAGTCACGTTGATTACATCACATCAAAGCTAAGTCGCGTGGTAGGTTTAATGTATCAGCATATTTATATTCTTCCATTCAATGTTAAACTACTTCTGTACCAGTCCTTATTTCGTTTTCTCATCCTAACTATTGTCATTTGATTTGAAAGACAACCTCAAGATCTCTTGAAAAAAATGGCTTTAAGAATTATTTGAATGTCGGCAATGATTTTCACACAAAAACTTTTTTTTTTCAGTCTGAATATCATGAAAATCTTCACATTCTACAACTTTAAGTTATGCATTAAGTATAAAGTAAAATGCAGAGAAAATAGAGATTGCTTGATATCTCTCTGGCGCCACTGCAGAAAAGAAGCTCAATTTATTCAACCCGTAATTCTGAACCCTGGTTCATTGAAAACTCCCGCTCCAATTATGGTCTTCAGATAATCGAAATCACCCTCCCGAAGTTACAGAACAGCTTAACCTTAAACCACATAAATATAGCAACTTTTCGCCTCAAAGAATTACGGTCTTATTTTTTGTGTGACGACTGATACAGAAACACTAGAGTTGCATTTCTGTAGTTTTCCTTGTTTTGTTTGTTTTTGGTTTTGTATTCAAATATTGTTTAACCTTTTTTTTTCTCGATATGTGTAGTATGCATATTCTGCGTGTGTGCTCGCATTTCAGCTGCTGGAACTTTCGTGGTGCTGGGAACACGTCAAGCTGTACATGCAGCTTTTTTCGTACATTGAATTTGAATTGAATGAGTCGTAAAGTCGTAAACATTGAATTTGAATTGAATTAGTATTTTATAGGTTCTTCAGCGCGAACTTTCACTCCACGAGCCCCCAGCCACAAATTCTCATCCATCCCCACCCCCCAACCCCCCCCTCCCCACCCCCCCCCCAAAATAAAAAATAAAAAAAGGTTAAAGAAGTCGAGTTTGCGTTTTTTTCACGTCACGTACACCACTACGCGTGGGCACAAACCAGATACGATTGAGGTGAAGCGACTATGCCTGCGCCTGAATGTGTGTATTATAGAGTCGGCTGGATTTCGGGGGGGGGGGGGGGGGGGGGAGGAGAGGGGGACTGAAACCCATAAGCCTCCCACCTGGCTACGCCACTGTGTAACAACAATGTTTTGTCGCAGGCTTCCAATACGCGGAACACAAATACATTGCCATTGTTTGTTCGCTATCAACTGGACTGGAGTATTTGGTGGCTGTTATGCAGCTGGTATCGCCTAAGGTCGGCCGTCGAGATCTTCAGCTTCGCTGATATAAAGCAGAGCCTCGAGCGAGAACAGGCGAACAGGTACCGGCCCCTTGTACTCTCTCAGCCGCGCCCCTCGGACGTAGAACACCGGCTTCCGTCTCTCTGCAGCCGTACCTCCTCCAATGGGTCCATCCATCCATGGGGACTCGGGTATTCTGACAAGCGGTGAAGGTCCACGACGAGGAAAGAGATCTCGGAGTATGTCTCGGGCGATTACCCGGATGTGACATTGGCACGGAAGAAACTGGAATGATTCGAACCTGTCCCATCTTTCCTTCTCACTCTCTCCCTGTGTCCGCTTCTCGGCGTGTTCCTTTTTATAGAGGTTGGCCGATGGCTCAACGGGTGCTATTGGAAGAGGCTGAGAATAGCCGACGGGAAGCTGTCTTGTAATGCGTTAGAGCAGCGAGGCGGGGGAAACAAGAAAAAGGCGTCAGCGTGTCAGTCAAGGCGCAAAAGCGATTCGATTGAAGCACCGAGGTGCAGTTCGGTTATGCGGAGGTCGCGTCAGGAAACTCGTCTGCTTAAACGGAACTTTCATTGTGCAGAATTTGCTCTCCCAAAAACGTGTTTGTGAGGGTTATTTTTAAAGCGAATAAAGGTCTGCTCGTTTCAAACGACGAGACTGTCGTTTGTCTTGCTGACTGAGGCGTAGTCGTTTGTCTTTCAGGTTGAGATGTGGCCGTGTTTACGCTCCATTTTAACTCTTGATATTACTGCGGAGACCGTAACTCTCGGCCGAGGCGCTCTGCAATCGAAGCTAAGACTCACGTAACTGAAGTTAGGAAGAAAACGACTGTCTGTAAGTAAGCGATAGCTCCGAAAAAGAAAAGAAAAGAAGAAAACATCTGACATTTTAATTTCTTGATAAATGTTTCGGTAACATTCACAGCAATAACGTTTTAAAACAAGATTACGTGAACGTAAACTAAGCATGCGCATAAACAATTGTTGACGTATATTCATTGCTTTTAAATATCGTTTGTAGTCCGCTGCCCGAAATTCGCTTATTTTCTCTCTATTTTCTATATTGACTTCATATCCATCTTTTGTTCATTTGGATTCATCGAAACAATATTGTATGCGTGCTATTTTATCTTTCTTTTTCAGGGGAATATTGTCGGCGATTTTGCGATTTTCTACAATTTTTTTTAAAAATTATTACTAGTTCCAGAAGATACGCATAATTTTCTTGCGACATTTAAAACATCACTTTGCAGACAACTATAGAAAACATTCCAAATTTGCAGAAGCACCACTAAGGAACCACAATCTTGTGCAAATGGATTTTACCCATGCTACAAATTCATGTTTCCACACTATGGATTTTAGCTGTTTTGTGCATAAAAACTAATCTTGAAGGCGCACAAATAAAACGTGCTTCGTGATGAAAACGGCGCTGTATCATTGGTACTTTATGTGCGCACTTTATGAAGTCATATTCACACATATTTACCGATGGTGAAAAAACTTTAAATTTCAAGACAATAGTTTCAAAGCTGGCAGCTACCTACAAATTGCAAAAACATACAAATGCACAGCTTTGTAAAAGATAGGTTCTCTTTACGTATTAAAAAAAACAAAAAAAAACAAACAAAAAAAACAGCGTTAATAGATAATCAGGTTATTGGTGAAACATGGCATATACTTTGCAATCGCTTCCGTCATTGCAGCAATTGTAAACGCCATCTTATAGGCCCAGACACTATCTTTCCTTCACTGTGTACGAGGTCACAGTGGCGTCGTCGCTAACGAAGCCACCTAAAAAGCTGTAAACACCCCGAAAACGCAACAAACTTAGCAATTCCGATATTCTGATGGCACGCATGTGCAGTACTTTGTCAAGCAGCATGGGAACTGACACGCAACTTATGCTGGACCACTAAGTTCTTTCACGCCCGCCTGGACATACTGGATCTCGATAACACGTTCAGACCACCCACGGGTATTCCTCGCCGAATAAGGGCATTGGTTTACAAATTACACTCTGACGTACAGCATTTACAGAGGAATTCCTCTACTAATAGGAGATTTTCTTGTGCTGTGCTTTTTCTATGTCATCAAGCGAAGAGAGAGAGTTTTAAACCGTGGATTACAATTCAGAAGCTATTCAATGTTCCGTTAGAGCAACTAACGCTACCATACTAAAGCACCAAATGCTCTTTAGCGCTACTCCTAAATCCCAAAATTTCGTCCGTTCGTCTGTCCGTCCGTGCATTTCCCGCTAAATTTAGAGGGAAAATTGATATCAAGAGACTATCAAGAGACCTATACACGAATTTAGTTTCTCAGCTAAATTTAGCGGGAAAACTTGATGTCACGGGAACTGACGTCATGGGACACACAGACCAATACAGTTTCCCCGCTAAATTTTGCATAAACATTGACGTCACGTGACCTATACACCTATTCACTTTCTCTACTAAGTTTGGCGGGAAATTGGAGTCACGTGACGTCACCTGGCGTTCGAATACATCTTGGGGAAAATGACGGCACGAGACCTATACATCAACTCAGAATCCTCGCAAAATTTAGCAAGAGAATTCCTCGCGTGGCCAAAATATCAATTGAGTTTCCCAGCTAAATTTAGCGGGAAATGGACGTCACATGAGATATACACCAATTCAGTTCCCCGCTAAATTTAGCGGGAAAATTCGCGACTTGTGACCTAGACACCGATCCAGTTTCTTCGCTAAATTTAGTGTGGGAAATCGGCGTCACGTGACCTGACGTCACGTGTCCTATACAACCATCACGTTTCTCCGACATATTTAGCGGGAAAATATATTTCACGTGACACTAATTTCCTCACCTATTTCCTATATTGCATTTCATGTATTGAAGGACTCTATAGATAAAGGTCGCTGCCAATCCTTATTTTTTCTTTTTTTTTCCTGCGAGACACGGAGTTGACACAAGTGCTGTGAGACAAATGGCGGCACACCATTGATACTGAATGACCTTCGTCATCATCACAATCTTTCGATCCCTTTCCCTCTCCGAAGTGAATAATAGCCGACTATACGGAGCGAAAGTTCGTCTGCTTCTTCTCCAGGGGTTGTGATGACGTCAGAACGCCGAGCTCTGATTGGTTCTGATTGAACGATAGGGGGTAGACCTCAAAACAGCTTACTTCGAGGTTCACTCACTGTTCTGCAATCCCAGACAATCCGAGCTCTGCGTTCTGACGTCACCACAACCCCTGCAGAAGAAGCAGACGAACTTGCGGTCTGCATACTCCGTTTCACATTAAGTCCGACCGCAGTCAACCCTGCGGTTCGATAGAGCCAACCAATAACGATAATAATCCCCGGAGAAGAGGAACGAGGGGGACAAAGAACACACATAAATTTCCAAACACAGCTGTAAGTGACCTATACGCGACAGAAAAAGTCCGCCTGGTCCTGACATCGACCCTCTCCATTTCCGACAGAGCGCTATACCAACTCAGCTAACCAGGAGTTAGACGTCAGTAGAGCAAACGGGTTATATCGGCTGCCACCAGTCTAAGATCAACGAGGGTAAGCGGCCCGCATTTTTAATGTTATGATGATAATGCGATTAATGAGAAGGTGCGAGCGAGCCGGACAAGAACGACGACAATAATCCCTTAAGCGCAGGATCAAAGCGCAATCGCTGTGCGTGATTGGTCGAGCCGGTGATAGCAAACGCCATAAAAACGACGAGTGCCACGACGATTCCCTTTTGGAGCTGCTTGATTGGCTCCGTCGTGCTGTAGCGTTGGCCGCGGTTGGACTTAATGTGAAACGGAGTGCAGGGTCAGTGCGCTCATGCATGGCTAACCCTTTCAATCATCGCTTAATTTATCCGTGGTTGGAATTACCTTCCTTATCAAAAAATCCTCGTATCGGAAAAAAAAAAATAAGATGGCAGTCGCCTCGTGCGGGGTGCCGCTATCTTCCAAAATCGCATTAGGCACGCCGAATTTAAGACGCTGCGGTTCCAGTAACTCCAATTTCAAATGCCGGCGCTTTCGTTTCGTTTTTTTCTTTTTCGAACGACGAGAGGAGTTTCGAAGGTTCGCGATCAACCAATATGCAAGAAGAACAGAACCATTTCCCGGCATGTGTGTGCCCGTGACAATGATAGAAAGATACGCGGGACTCGGAGGCGGGAGCCGATAAGGAGAGGCATGATTCCGTAAGCCTTTTAAAGTGGAGCGTGTCGCGGGGTTGCCGCGGCGGGGCGACGTTGCATCGAGTTTTGATGTCACGGCACAGTCAGCCAGGCCTAAGAAGGTCAAACGGAATGTCACCAGAGCCTCTGGAGGAATCCGCCACCGGTCGCCAGACAGGCTGACGGTTACGCTGTCACGACGTACTTCTCGGCGTTTTGGACATGCGACGTCCGGGAACCAGGTGTTTCACATCTGGGTGCTTCAGCAGTCTTTAAAGTCGACGCAATCGAGTGACCCAATGATGGCGGCTTTGCGCAAACGGTCTTGAAGCAAAGACTTTTAAATGTCATTTCGAAAAAAAAAAAAGTTAAATATTAGAAACAAAAAGTGTGGTAATCGTTGAATGGCTGGTCTTTCTGGCCAGTATCTCTCCTGGTACTCCCAGAGGTGGTACATTAAAGTATTCTGACCACTCATATACCTGGTCTAAAAAATGGGATATCCAGTGTGCTATTGTAGGCTTTACAGACTTAGAAAAGACGTGAAGGCTACACCAATACGATACGTGAGTTGTACGAGCAAGGGTAAATAATGTATAAGGGTTAAGCGTCAGGATAAGTCGGGTAGTTCACTCAAGTTTGTCAAGTAACTTTTTGGTTTCTGAAAATAAACAGATAGCTTCAGTTAGACACCTGCTGGAAGTCATCGTAAACCTCTGAATTTGTCTATCTTAGAAAGATTCCGAGATTGTGGTAAGTGCGATGGTGGGCCAAAGGCCGGCGTTGCGCAAACGCGGAAAATTATATTATCAACCACGTTTTTGCACTGTCAGTCTTGCGTCGGTCGCATTCTTGCAGTTGCTGTCTTGAAGTTGCACCCTTGCAGTGTGAGCCTTGCAGTTGCTGTCCTGCGCCTGTTAAAAGTCGGTCAATCAGCGGCCGAAACTCCGAGCGCTAACATTATCACGATTAATCGCATAATTAAAGTATAATTAAAGTAGATATTAAAACATTTAGAAATGTCTGCTGCCTAACTAACGTATACGTGACCTTGAATAATAAAACTTGGCGAATATTCAGGAGGACGAAACTCCACGAATTGGCGGAAATTACTTTCATCATTTCTGAAAAAATCATGGTGAGTTATTTTATTTTATCTGCCGTTATATTTTCCCTTAAGTTTTTTTAAACTGTTTTAGCATGCAATTTCTTTTTACTTCCTGCCTTATTGCAAGACCAGTTTCGTAATCCAAGGGTACGCAAGTGTTTTATAATTCTTTGTAACAAGTACGAAACCCTTCAATCATTTATCGACTTCTACGGGAAATTACATAAGTAGCATGTCGGCATCAGCATTCAAGCTTATAGGACTAAATCATCAATGCATGATCTAGATTTATCAATCATGGGCACTTCGTCCATGTCTGAAATCAAAGACTGCAAAAATTTTAAGGTTTCTAAATTTGACACAAAGACTGAGCATAGCTAGAAGTTCTTGATGAACGGAAAGATCCCAAACTACGTCCCTGACTAAAAAAATAATAGCGAAGCTTGAACTGTTGCCTAGAAAGAACGCGGTCAAGAATATAATTGTTTTAATGCACGTAAATTTTTATTATTTGATCTGGTTCAAATGACACAGCTATGTCAACAATTACATCGCGGTAAAGTAATTTGAGTCGGTCAAAAATAATTTTTATTTGTTAAAAAACATAACTGTGTTAAAATGGGTAGAAAGACTTTTTCGAAGCGGGAGGGAGTCGACTCAGGATCCTCGCGGAGCTTCGTACTTTGGTCCTTGTCTTTTATTACCTTTTTCATTATGGACGTCCGTTGCGAAATAGCAGTAAAAGCAAGACTTTTTGATTATAATTGTATCTGCACGCTTTCAGTGACAGTGACTATGCAGCAAAGGCGAAATATTTAGTGATTGGTGCGAAAGCTGGCAAATGTTTTCAAACTAAAATAAATCAGTCTTTATCCCAATTACCTGTAATAAATCTCCTGCAAAGCGTAATATATATATATATATATATATATATATATATATATATATATATATATATATATAATAGTACGAAGTCCGGGGCTTGGCTCCCGAGAGTTCGTATAGAATAAAGAGCCACTTCAAAAACTTAACTCCTTTACTTAGACGTTTCGACCCGAGACGGGTCTTCATCAGTATATATCTATATATATATATATAAACTCTACCAACAGCGCTCCTCAGAACAAGCCTTATGCCACACCTCAGTTTACAGTAATGCGGGGTTCGGCTAACTAGGAAGCTGAAGAAAGACAAGAACAGTTCTGAATAATAAACTTCCTCCCCTTTCCCTGGCCCCAAGAAAATTAGTCGCCTTGTACCATGTTCTAATTAAGAGGAAAGAGTTCACAAGCAGTCTATAACCATATAATCAAATTTTGGTAACAAATAAAAACTGCGCTGAACGGAATGAAACAATACCAACCTTGAAACAATACGTTTATAGCAGTGACACAAGGTGACAGTCGGGATTAATAGATAGCAATAATGCTAAATGTTTGTTTTTAAATAACGAATACTTAGTGTCTGCATCAAGGACAAGGCCGTTTCTTCGTGGCGCAGCGCTAGAACGTTTTGGCTCGGACTAAGCAGATTTCATGCCAGTTGGAAGTGTCCACATGTGAAGTGTCCTTGGCAGAGACCTGTAACTACTTTAGCGAACGCAAGAATGTCTGTCAACCAGTTATGTTTTGTCTTATTCCGTGGTGTTTTTGTCCATGTCTTGTCCTTGATCTGCCTTGAACCTGTTTTTTTTTAATTGGTGTCCAATTAGCCTTTGCGTTTTCTTTGCGCTGTTTTAGTTTTCTCGTAACATATTATCAACTCACCTATCTACATACATTTAGATATATACTTGGGACGTGGTTCAACGTGTAATATAGTTTATATCTTGGGATTGCATTTCGCCGAATCGGACAGTGGTCATGTGTACAATTTGATTGCTTGAAGTTCAGCACACTATATACTTTTAGTATAGTTCTGTATGGATACACCCATATACAGGGTGTCACAAAAGAAAATTTACACGATCTTTTTTACCGCAAAAATAAACTAGGCATCGCCGAACGCTCATTCTCCGCCCAAAGGTAGAGCTAGTGGTCACAACCAGATGCCAAAGTTTCAGCCCGATCCTATAACTTAATCAAAAGTTATAAGTGATTTTCTGAAAATTTCAAGGGGAAAATGGAGCCCATTTTTGCGCGCTTTTGGTTTCTGGTGCCATAGAGCCCCATGTGTTCGAAAACTCTGTCGGCCGCCATTTTCACAATGAAAGTTTCAGAAAATCAGTTATAACTTTTGATTAAGTTATCGGATCGGGTTGAAACTTTGTCATCTGGTTGTGACCACTAGCGCTACCTTTGGGCGGAGAATGAGCGTTCGGCGATGCCTAGTTTATTTTTGCGGTAAAAACGACCGTGTAAATTTTCGTTTGTCACACCCTGTACAATGAATTAAAACCATAATGATCAAATTGCGTCCATGAAGCCGTAAGTCCGCCATTCTTGAGCTAAAAAAATGAGCGTGTATTGCGTGCGGCGGAGGGAGGAGGGAGGGAAATAGGAGAGGGGCGATGGAGGTTTATGGTTTACATTTATTTATTCATTTTGTTTAACCTTCATGACTACCTCAGTGAGTCCACTACGGAAGGTATAAAACTTCTATTTATTCAGTTTCGAAATAAAAAAAACAAAAAAACATTAACATACTCGTAAGCAATATAGATATGACGATAGCTAGACAAATATTACTAAACTAAAATCAAGCAAGACAATAAAATACTGTAAATATACGGCATTCTGGTATGACCATGAGGCAGCTGTAAACACAGCTTGGTTCAATTCCTCACTCAAGTGGGTTGAATATAGAGAAACAATGATATCTGCGAAGGTCTTTCCAGTCTTTTGCCGCGCGTGAAAAGAATGAACCGTATGAGGTCACCTTTTCAGCTGCTTTAATGCGCATCACGTTAAAAGGATGACCCGTGCGATAGGAAATCCGAGCAGGTCCTTTGATATGCGGTGAATTCAACTTAAAATCATAGTAGAATTTCTAAAAGAGTGATAGAAAAGATACCTTTTTTTTTTTTTTCTACGGTGCGATGCGTTATGGTAGTTAGTGCAGTCGTGCTCGTTTCATCCGCGTAGCCAGAGGCATTGGCGCACCCAGGATTTTCGTCTGGGGGGGGGGGGGGGGGGGGGGGGGGGGGGTGGGGAGGGCTATGCTGTGGTTTTGGAAAATTTCATAACTCATATGCGGCGGGCCCGGGAAGGGGGGGAAGATAGGAAAGGGTTAGGAAATCTATGCGTAGGTTCTTATTTATTTATTTCCGAGCTATAGCTTGGGATTAAACGAACCTCGACGTGCTGTTTTGAGATTGCGGTGCGTGCCAAACAGTTTCGGAATTATTTCGCCGGCAGAAATTGTCATGATCTGTGGTGTAGTTACCGTAAGGTGAATTATTCGCGGGGCAATTTTTCTTTTGTGATTAAATTTGAAAAATTATGTCTTTAGGTATTTAGATCTCTATGAAAACGGGCTTGCTTACCGTATACTCCATTCCACATAACTTCGCAGACGACAAAAGCTACGGCTCCTGCGACCCACTGCGAGCTGTCAGAGCCAACCACGTATCCTCCCGGGGTTGTCTTGCCGCATGGCTGCACCTCCCATCGCCATCGAGAAGAACACTTGACCACCTACTGGCAAAAGTAGGTAATTTATGTAATCCTGAAAAAAAA
Organism: Ixodes scapularis; assembly: GCF_016920785.2. NCBI lineage: Eukaryota > Metazoa > Arthropoda > Arachnida > Ixodida > Ixodidae > Ixodes > Ixodes scapularis. The sequence goes on from NW_024609835.1 coordinate 42,039,569, forward strand.
AAAAAAATAGTTCCAGTAATGTAAAAAGCTACAAATTATTAAAATCATCGACCTAAATACCCAGAGGGAAGGACGAGAATACATTTCAAACATTACTCTTAGATAATCATTAATTGTAATCTAATCACGATGAATTCAACCCACAGTGGCGTAGTAACTTGTTCTCGAGCGAAAGGCAACCCAACAATATTTACGTCGTTAGACGCAATTTCGGGGGGGGGGGGGGGGGGGGGGGGTAGTTGTGTTCTGGGCCCCACCCGGTGCTTACAAAACTGAGCACCTTTTCTCGGTTCTCATTGGTTGGAGAGATGGTTGACGGGTGAAATGTTGGTTGTTAAATTTTCGCTCCGTGCCATAATATAGTATTTTAATCGACAATATTTTTATGTTTGAGAAACAAATAATGTTGATAGAGTCATTCTTGTTTTCGAAATTATCCCGAGATTGCCTTTCCGCTCCGGCAGCTTTGATTTCAAACGAGAACAAACATGGCTGCCGGCGTTCGCGGCCTGCTATACTCCGCGACAACATTTCTTGGCAATGCAGTGGAAAGTACAGGCCCGCGTCCACTTTCCCATTTTGAGTGTACGCAGGCTCTTTTCCTCCCCCATTTCCGGGGAAAGGAGGAGAGCCCGCGCACACTCAAAATGGGAGAGGGGACGCGGGCCTGTACCTTCCACTGCATTGCCAAGAAAAGTTGTCGCGGAGTATAGTCGTTTGGCGTTCACCGAAGTGTTTAGAGGAAAATCGATTCAACCGACCAAAGTTTGCAGCGAAATACTGCCGAAAGCCTTCGGAAGCGCTGTGCGGGTGCTTGGGTTCCCTATAGCCGGATTGGACAAAGTCTGGCGTCCCCTTCAACTACAGGGCTTCCCCAAATAGAAGTTACAGGGTTGTTTTTGCCACAAAAATAAACTCCGGATCGCCGAACACTCGTTATCCGCCAAAAGGTAGCGCTAGAGGTCTGACCCAGATGCCAAAGTTTGAGTCTTACTCAAAAGTTATAATAGATTTTCTGAACATTTCAATGGGAACATGGTGGCAGACGAAGCTCTAAAATGCATGGAGCTCTATGGCGCCAGTAACAGAAAACGGATCGAAAATGGGCTCCATTTTCTCATAAAAGTTTTCACCTAATCACTTATAAATTTCAATAAGATATCGGTTCGTGCTGAAACTGTTGTATTTGGTTTGGACCCCTTTGGCCGCAGAATGAGGGTTAGGCGAAGCGTAGTTTATTTTTGCAATAATAAGAAAAACCAAAAAAAAGACTGTAAATTAATTTTTTTTGGGACACCATGTACCTCGTTTGATCTGGTTTGATTTGTTTCTTTGTGCGTGTTGATATTGAAAACAGATGTTGGTTTTCTTATAAAAGCTGCCCTGCTGCTTTGTGAATTGAGCGACCGTCGCGATTGCAACTATGGTTTCAATGCCGAGAAGATACCTACTCGGATAAGAATGGGAGCGATTTGGCCAAAGGCAATCGGATGCTCGTCTCGCATCAAGTTTGTACAAGTTTGTTCCCGTCCTTTCGCTTCGAAAGGAAAGTAGCTATCATGTTTTGCAGTGCACCCAAACTGCCAGTGCGAATATTTTTAGGTCGCGTTTTAATTGTGCGTCATGACGCTCACACACCTTGATCGCGGACGCTACAAGAAGAAATAACAACAAGAACAGAAAATCTAAAAGGACTGCATATTTATTTAGCTCATTGTTTTTAGTCCCCTCGGTCGACTTTTACCGATAATTGACAGACGCAGACAGAAGCTTTTATTGGACCATTGCTCGTGGTAATGGAACGCCAGAACACCGCTTTCATGGTCGCGTCTTGCGAGCGTTGCAGAAGTTTTACGTCGGGGGCGGAATAGCAGACGGTCGAAGGTGAAAACAGACGCCGACGCACAGCTTTCATCAACGTTACTAAAACACTCAGTTGGGAAACTCCCATAGAGACAGCTTTGAAAAAGTGGCCCCAAACTGTCTCCAAGCACCGAGCTAATGACGAACACAACGCCACCATTTCTCCCGCAGCGGCCACTCGAGGAACTGCACGAGACTTCTATTTTAGCTAAGAACAGATACAGCGGTAGAGGTTACAGGGGTGCCACCCCGGTCGTCCCGGCGGACGCGCCGCGTTCAACTACCGAAGTTAAAATGCACCTAGGGCAGGACGTGCTACCTAAAAGGCCCGCTGAGGCATGGTTGTATAAAAACAATATTAATTGTGCCGCAAAACCCTGCACACTAAAAATTTTAAAAACATAACGCGCCCCTCTTTTTGTACTAAACTCCAATAAACTTCATACAAAAAGAGTCTTTTTCGTTTGTTTTTAAGCAAAAACAGGCTTTCAAAAAGCTCAAGGTGACCACAGTACAGACAAATGATAAAGAGTGGCGCTGTTGTCGCATTTAGCTCGGTCTCGGTGGACGCCAGCGGCCCAGGTTTCGACGGCGAGTTTCCTAACTGAGTGTTTTAGTAACGTTGGCTTTCATGTTCGCGCTTGGGCAATGCAGACGACGATAGACGGCGGTGGAATAGCAGACGATGCCAGAGGCTGCCCTGCCGCGCGTCTGCTCGCACCACTAGCAGGCAGTGTCGCACTTTCAGATTATACGCACCGAATATCGCGAAGGGGATACAATAGGCTTTGACCATGTTCGGCCGAGCAGACAAGCCAATCCAGCAGTAATGGGCGGTGACCTCCATCTAAATTGCGTCTAACGGCGAATCCACTAGTAATAAGCAGTGACCTCCACTAAATTGCGTCCAAATACGTAAAAAATAAAAAAAATCCTTTTTTTTGTGTAAGATTTATAGAAACAATAATACCCTTAAAAAAACAAAAAAACCTTCTATGCCCTTAAAAAAAAAATTCATTTTGTTTTTTATTTTGAGTGTTTTTTTTTTAGTTTGTCGGCAACTTTATACGGCGAGCAAGTGTTCCAAAATACGTCTTTGGAGCATCGGAACGCAAGCAGGGGCACGCCAGTCAATGGACAACGTAGAGGACGCGTGGGGAGCTTTCGATGACGAGACAGCCTAGCGCTCGCTGCCATTGGTTGAGGTCGGTCGGGGAAGCAAAATCATGTGAACTCATTTGGGAGGCTTAACAAAAGCAGAAGGTGTGCAAGGAGCAGACGAACTCGCACGGCAGAGTATAGTTTTTCCCTCTGCAGAGAAATGGCGGGCGCACCATCAAGCCCGGTGGTGCCGCAAGGCCGGCACCTATACTTCAGATAGGAGCAAAATATCCCGCATTTACAGAGAGAGTTACAGCGATATAGCTGAGCGGTATACGTCACTTGATTTACTAGAAGGCGGAGACTTTGAGTCCTGTGTACAGTGTGTTAACTTTCCTTTTACTTCAGCGACCGCAAGGTTGTGTTGTGTGTGATTGTGTACACTCTAAGAAATGCCTGCACGTCTACTTACGCGCAAAACACTCAAAGAGCCAATCTCTGCGATCTACGAAATCAGCTTAGCGGATGATGAAGCGGAACATCCGTTTAGACCTAGAAATGAAGTCTGCGCTGTGGCATTGCGCAATGCAAAGAGTCATGCTGCAAAGCGTCATGCTTACATTGCGTAATGCCACAGCGCAGACTTCATTTTGACTTAATTTTAAGGTCTAAACAGATGTTCCGCGTCATCATTCGCTGACCTGATTTCGAAGATTGCAGAGATTGGGTCTTCCGAGTTGTTTGCGGGTGTGCGGGTTCGCAGGCATTTCTTAGAGTGCAAATAAAAGTGGATATGCATAAAAGTGTGTTTGTCACTACGCGCAATAACACTTCGCAGACTGTGGCGAAAAGCTGCAAATTTTTTTTTATTCTTTAAAAAGCCTATCAATGTTTAAATCAAAAGTATAAAATAACATGCAGTGAGAGTGGAGTTATATATTAACAAATGTATTTTTTAAAGTTGATTTTGCTCTGCGGAAAGTCAGACAAAAGTCATCTTATTTTTGTCGGGTGTCCATGGACGACAAAGAAAATCAAATCGTTGCTCGTGCGGAGAGTGAAACCAGGTCGTTTTGAATTGCTGCAATTTTTATACAAGCACAAAGATTTCTTGTTAACTCCAAACCCAATTTTATATAACAATTAAGTGTCTAATTATTTGAGGACCAACAAATGTACGCTTGCGAATGAGTAAAACTACACGAATTCACTTCTCTGTAAGCCACACACCAGTGATTACATCACAACTTGGTTAGGGTCTTAAATTAAGTGCCTTGTCCGTAATTCTTGGCCAGCAATTTCGAAGGCGAGTACATTGTTCGCGAACGCGTGACAAGTCGTGTTTTCGAACGCACCGGTGCTTGCCAAAAGCAATAAAATAATCCCAATCGAGATAAAGCGCAGCAAACCACGTCCATTCAACGCCACTTCAAAGCGAAAGTAAGTGCTTCAGAAATAAAAACAACAATCCAAACGACAGAGTAGACCTTGTAATGATTCACGGGGGGCATTTGCATTAGACTATTTTGAATTGCACGACCACGCTTTCCTAACGGAAACTGCTCCACAACAAAGAGAGCAATCAGAGGTGGAGATTGCAGACACTTAAACGGCAACTTTTTTCTTCGAAGCGATGGCAACGGGTTCAAAGCTGACAGAGACAATTAGCATCGAAGAATAATGCACGTTCTTTCGAATGCCACCGCCGACTCGCGTCAGAACAAGAAAAGCTTACTGCAAGTTCGACGCCGACTTTCGCGCTGATAAGTGAGCGTTATTTCCGTGCGCGGACCGGCGGAGTCGTGGGCTGTTTCCTGTTAAGCGTTTGCCTATAAATAAGTGGAATTCTTCTGCAAGATTCGTGATGGCGATAGGGTTAAGCACCGGGCGTTACGCCGAAGGCGGCTGGTCGAGCACGCGGCCGGCGCGGACCGTGCGAGCGTTTTCTTCTTTCTAGCCAACTGGCATTGACCCGAATAGAGGAAAATTCGACTGCGGTGCAGTCCCTTATGGAGTTGCTCCGTGCGAGGCGTTCCTCGAGATTGCAGAGCACTTTCCGTTCGAAATCCAGGGAGCCTGGTGAGTTTTCTTTGTGACCTCCGCGCGGCATGTTGTTGTTGGGAGGGGGAATGGGCAGAGGGTATCAAGTTTAGTCAGGGGTCTGAATCTTAACAGGCGTCAGTTATTAATTTAGAATTAGTTTTTGACTTACTTATATAGTCTGTATTTCATTGTACGTTTTAAGCTTCAGATCTTTCTTTTTAATTTATAATTGTATACTTTTTTTTTTTACATAGAAATAAATTCGGCGCTCTAATTGGAAAGATGTCGAAAGAAAATGCGGATTTATAGCTGGTCGTATTCATAACCTTCAGCTTAGCTTTCGATAAACCATATATTTATTACCGTATGGTAATAAAGCAATTAACGCGCTTAACCACGCGGACACGGCCAGCAAATGCGTGACTTGAGTCTCCTTTTACCTCCAATTAAGGAACAAGGGAGCCGCAGAACCATTCCACTTAGATGCCTTTGTGAGTTCGCAACTATGGCGCCGCGATTGCCAGGGAGCCTGATCCCAAAAAGTGAGCGATTTGCAGCCTCCGCCACCGGCACCACCGCAGCGGGCGTGAGTCCCGATAAGTTTCGACCAACTCCAAGCGTCCGTCACGTGTCGCCCCCGGACATCACGGTGCGCGAGTCCTGCCAAACGGCCAGCCTCCGTTCTCCCGCAGCTCTTTCGCAAATAAGAAAAACGCGGTGCTCGAGGTCGGTATACCTATACCCCGCCGCCACCAATCACGTAAGATAGGCGCTGGCCCGAGGGCCCCAGCGTGCCTCCGTGCTGAATCTGACGTGCGCGCGTGGTCGGGCACGCGGTGGCGGTAGCGGCGTCGTCAGTGACCCGCTAACCGTGATTGTGTCCATGGGCGAAGCAGCTTCCTGCCCTGTTCGCTTTCGCAGCACGACACGGAAGACGCCACCGCCGCCTCTCCCCCGCCGCCGCCGGATTTTCTCCCGAACTGTTTGCCCAGAGAGCGCGACTTTCTCGAGCCTCACTCAGCTTCCTGTAATCCTCCGGCGCGGAGCCTAATTCGGTTTCCTCTCAATCGTCCGCGCGTGCCGTGCGAGCTTGCTCCGCGTGTCGGCGTGCCGCCGTCGTTGACGGTGGCGCTTACGCGCTTACGCACCGTGTCTCATTAGGAATGCGACACTCCGGGAAAAACGTGCAGCGCTGCTGATCCGCCAGAGCAAGGGGGACTCGGAAAGTGGCAGCAACCGGGGAGTCTAGCTTCCGAAGTGCGGGACACCACGTCTTCGGGTGAGTCTGCCTGCCCCTACCGGAGGCTTCGGATGGATCTTGTCGTGTTTTGACTCGCTTTCTTTGTGAAATCGGCACGTGTGCACACTTGTCTGTGGGTTTCCAAGCTGTAATGACTGACAGTTTAAGAGACCTAGGTCGTGGCTTCTTATGTTCACGCTTCTTAGTTAGTTATTTGTTTTTTTAGTGTTCTTATCGGCTAATAGTGCAATCTTATTGGTAACTGTGCGATAATAAGATGTACGGGACTCGCGACGCCCTGCGTCTGTCAAGTTTTCCGCGACTATACGGAGTGCAAGTTCGTCTGCAGGCTTGCGCCGGGGTTGAGGTGACGTCAGAATGCTCAGCTCTAATTGGCTTTGACTGGAAGGATAGTGGGCAGAGCTCAATGCTAGCTGCCTTGAGGTCTACCCATTATCCATCTAATCAGAAGAAAGCGTTCCGACATCACCGCAATCCCTGCGCATGAAGCAGACGAACTTACGCTCTACATATAATGCGAGCCGGCACGATGAGATGCGTTCTGCTCCGATATTTTGTCTGCGCGATTACAGGGGAGAAACATGGCTTGGACTTGGAAGTTACTGGCGGCGCTCGCTACGTGGTCGGTTCTGTCGGCCCGTGCCGGCAGGAGGGAGAACCCCGTGGTGTCCACCAAGTACGGATACGTGATGGGACGCACGGAGACGGTTTTCAACAGGCCCGTGGACGCCTTCCTCGGAGTCCCGTTCGCCGAGCCGCCCCTGCGGGAGCTGCGCTTCAGGAGGCCCGTGCCCGTGAAGCCCTGGGACGGAATCTACAACGCCGGTCAAAAGCCCTTCCCGTGCCTGCAGTATGACACGTTTGTGACGAAGAAGATCACCATCGACGCGTCCAATACGACGGAGGATTGCCTTTACCTGAACATCTGGACACCGGCGCTGCACTGTAATACCATCGAGCGATGCAACACCAAGAGTGTCATGATATTTTTTCACGGCGGAGGATTTGATACCGGAGGAAACAGCTACTTCTTCTACGACGGCGCCCATTTGGCGGCTTTGGGCGACGTGGTAGTCGTGGTGCCCAACTACCGTCTGGGAGTCTTCGGGTTCATGAACATTGGTCACCCGGACGCCCCTGGAAACATGGGTTTGATGGACCAGCTGATGGCCATGCGATGGGTGAAGGAGAACATCATCTACTTCGGCGGCAGGGAGGACTCCGTTACGTTGTTCGGCCAGAGCGCGGGAGCCATGTCCATTGGTTTTCACATCGTCTCGCCAATGAGCCGCGGCCTCTTCAAGAGAGCCATCCTGCAGAGCGGCAGCCCGTACCTCCTCCAGCCGTCCAGCCTGAAAGCCGGCGTGGACAGAGTGGAACAGTTAGCGGAGGCCGTAGGCTGCTCCACCGAGAACGTGACCCTCTTCACTCACCGCCACCACGTGATGGAGTGCCTCCGATGGACCAACAGCTCCGTTCTTATGGAACAGAACAAGGAACTGAACATCCTGAACCCGGCCAGCTACTTCCCGTCGTACGGAGACGACTTCCTTCCCGACGACCCGAGAACGATGATCGAGCAGGGCAACTTCTCCCAGGTGGACATCATAATCGGGACCAACAAGAACGAGGGAAGCCCCTTCATCAGCTACTTCATGGCCAAGGTCCTCAAACAGGACGACCCGCGGCGGTTGACGAGGGACGAGGTGGGCTTCTACCTGATCCTGCTGTTCCATCACGTGCTGGGCGTGAGCCCCAAGGAGATCACGGCACACTACCTGCGCGACGTAGAGCCGCAGGACGGCCTGGGTGCCCTGACAGCCGCCGGAGACGCCATCGGCGATTTCCTCTTCCAGTGCCCCGTGAACTACTTCGCGGAAAGACTGGCCGCCCGAAATAACACGGTGTACATGTACTACTTCGACTACCGACCGAGCTACAGTTGGTGGGACGACTGGCTGGGGGTCGCACACTTCGACGAGTTCTTCTTCGTCTTCGGCACGCTGTTCCGGGATATGCGTTTCTCCACGGTTCGCGAACTCGAGTTCAGTTCCAAGTTGATCCAGATCTGGACTACCTTCGCCAAAAGAGGGTAAGTGCCGCACTCGTCGTGCTCTTCCTTTACCCGCCACTTAAATTATATTTCTAGGGCTTGCAAAACGGAACAGAAAACCTCTTCGCGACTGAATAAGGCGGCTAGCGTTTCGCCAAGCTTCGCTGGTTTCTCCGGAGCACTCTTTGCGTTTTGGTTTTTGTCTTTTAAACACTTGTGACTTTTAGGAGCCAGCCTTTTTGTTTTCAGCGCGTTTAGACATATTTTATAGCACAGTTCTAAATTTTTGGCATGCCAAAAGGGCTAGAATAGAACTACTGCAATAAATCTAATGCCGATTTGCATGCGCTGCGACGAAACTCTATTTGTAAGGTGTAATGCCGATTAGCATGCGCTGTGACGAAACTCTATTTGATAGGTTTTTAGTACTTCCCTGTATGGGTGTCAACGTATACGTTCAAAATATTTGTTTATGTATAAACTACCGCAAACTTTAAAACGAGGTGTAACGAGTGTCTGCACTGAGCATGGGTATAGACCAATTCCTGGAACGTTGAAGGGATCCTATACGTGCTCGAGGGCTCACAATCTGCCCGCTTGTTTGCAAACTGCATACGCGCGTTTATTGCCTACTAAAGATGTGAAAAAAAAAAAACACGAAAAACCCTGCACGTATCAGTATTGTTTCCTTATAAAGTGCATACTTAGGAGCCTGGCACGTAGAAAACGTCTAGCGAACGAAAAACACAAATATATGGCAGTCAAAGCGATTTGACTACATTCTAGGTCAACCTCAAAGGCACCGCGAGTTTTCTTTTATCTCTTTACTCCCGTGGCTTTGTTTCAAATATGCACGGAGGTAAGAGAGAAAGAAACAGCCTTCATTATAAGACCACTTGGGTTCGTGACAGTTGAATTGCCGCCCAGGAAAACAGCTTTATCGCAGTCGACATCGGTAGTGTGCAATCTTGGCTCCCCCACGCTCCCTGTGGGCGACCGAGCGTTCCGAATGTCAAATGCAGCGAAGGACACCACTGGCCCCTGCTCTGCTGCCTGTGGATCGCCCGCTGTTGAGGTCTCTCTCGCAAGTGCAAATGCGTTATTGTCGGATACGTTGAAAGCAGCCTGTCGTGACCGTGGCGGCGAAACGCAGAAAAAGATGCTATTTGCATTTTGTCACGGTCAAAACTGAAATTATATAGAGCTGTTCGAAGGAATGCGGTTTTAGGCACATATTTCCTCGTGGTCAGAAGCAATATGTTTGCGTAAGCTTCCCCCACACAGTTTATGGAGGAGGCTGGCATGTTGTGAGAGGGAACTCTCAAAGTGGATGCGCGGTGTGCGAATCAATATTTGAAATCGAGCAACGTGGTCAGTATCATACAGTAACTTGACACCGAGTTAGGGCAGAGACCACGCGGAAGCTATCTTCAATTTGTTTAAATATAGATTTGTAGTTTCATATTTCTGTTTTTTTACTTCTAACATTAAATTAAGATACAAACATGTCGCTTCGTCACTATCTTACAGGCCTTTGTAAATATCTCATGGTAAATAACAAAAAAAAAAGTTTGACATTGCATTTTTACAAAGTGAAAGTCGCTCACGGTTTTAGCCTTCATTAAATACGCTATTAGTGTAAATATATATATTTCTTGTGACAGAAATGCTTAGCATGACGACACTTGCCTGCACGGTATCATTTTTCAATACCTTTCATTTTAGGTGTATTTCAAACGCCCTTTCTCCCCCAAAAAATATTTTTTTAAATGCATTTTACATAAAAGAATTGGCAAAAAGTGGGTCACGATATACAAATTCAAGTATTGTTATCTGTGCTCGAATGAAGTTTTCCTTATGTCCCTTGATCAGTAACATCTTCATTCGTGCTTTGAGCTTCTCATTTTGTAGTGTGAATGCACCGAAGTTTAACGGTAGACACACCTAATTTTTTTATTACGTACCTAACAAGTAATTTGACACCGAATGACTCAGTAATTAAGATCAATTTGCCAGAAACGTGACGTCTGAGAAAACTTGCAAGTAAAAGCGTAGTATAATTATCTATTTCTTTATTATTTTGGCAAAGTTTGCTGATTTGATTGCGACTTTCTCAGTTGCAGATGACACCAGGCACGTCATGATTGAATGTGACTCACGCATTGGTCACGACTCACGAGCGTGCATTACCGGTCGTCTTGCGCCCGGTAGCAATCGATCCATCGGCAGATGTTCGGGTTTGCGTTCGTGGCCAATCAGTGCGGTGACGGAAATCGCCGAACTCTTAAGCTTTACGTCACACTGCTCATACGTCATGCAATAGACAGTCTGAAAATACGAGTCACTGCAATATCTGTGGTTCGAATGCCGCGTGCCAAGTGTCTCCCTGAACTCATTGCCATGCAGAATTCGAAGCACGGATCTCGCGGCTACTCGTGTTCAAAGCTGTATGCAGGCTGTCTCGTATGATGTGTAAGCAGTGTGACCACGGTTTGACAGAGTCCGCAATACAGCACCTGCTCTGAGGATTTTATTATCATTTTTTATTATTAAAAAAAAACTTTATTTTTCATTTTGATACATGAATGAAGGAAATAAGAAAGAAAAGCTGTGAGAACAGCTTGACGGATCCCCTTGCTCCTTCCTAGTGGCATATACAGGAGTCAAAACAAAGCAACAGCGAACAACATCGAGAAAACCGACATGACAAAGTAAAATACAAAAATGAAAGATGTCTCAAAAATCGATTCATTCGTCTTCACCCCACATTAGTTCAGTTCGTAATTCATAAATTGCAATAGAAATAACATCAATGTTATTTTTTATTATGGTGTTCAATATAGTAGGAAATGTGTACTTGAGCGATTGCATTGAATAGTTGTTATGACACAGTGGCACAGTCCAATGTTCCGCCGACCGAGTTGGGTAGGAAGTCACATGTTTTCTTAGCTCCGCAGGGTTTACTAAATTATCCCCATTTCTTTTATTTTCTAACTTAAAACTGATCGCGAGTCTATACTTGTACATGTTGTAAACAGAAAGCATATTATTTTTTTATGAACAGACCCTGGGTGCTAGAGTCGTAAAAACATTCTTAATGAGGCGCACTTTTTTTTTTGTTTGCAAAATGAGTATTTCCTTTTAAACTCGTGCAGGTGGTTGTGCCCCAAACTAGATAACAATAATTCAGGTGAGAAAGAAATAAAGTCTGGTATAAAAGAAGCTTACATTTCTCAGTAGAATAAAACGGTTACGAGAGGCTAGTCTAATGACCTTTGAAAATCTTGTGCGTAAATCATTTACATGATTATCCCAAGATAAGTACTGATTGAAAATTACACCTAAACTTTTAAAGTTATCGACAATATTTATATACATTTATTTAGGACAAGGGTCTTAGTTGTAGAAACATTTTTGTTCTTAGGCCGAAAGATGATTGCCTTCGTTTTACGCGCATCGATGTTTAGCTCGTTATCTGAGGACCATTTTTGCAACGCTGTTAGGGTCACGCTTGCGCAGCTGATAAGCTCGTCGCCAGTCTCGCCAGAAAATGAGAGGCTCCTGTCAGCCGCGTATATTACGAATTTAGTCTGTGGATTTATGTTTACAATATCAGTAATGTATATATACAATAACGACCCTAAGATGCTTCCTTGAGGTACACCGGAAATAATTCTCTTTGTTGAAGACACGAAACCATTAAGATAAACAAACTGTTTACGGTGACCTAAATATGATTTAGGCAAGAGAAGTGCTTGACCTCAAATTCCGTAAATATCCAACTTTTCTAGCAGTAAATTATAATTCATATAATCAAACGCCTTTGTAAAATCTACAAAAATGCCAAGGGCCAATTTCTTTCTCTAAAAACTCCGCAAAATAAATTATTTTTGTTCAATTAATGCAAGTTCCGTGGATCAGTTTTCCAGAAAGCCGAACTGAGAATGAGTTTTTAATTGGTGCTTATCTAAAAACTGAGATACACGAATATGTATGATTTTTTCTAAGCCCTTTGAGAATACCGGAATAAATGACAGAGACAATAGACTGTTTTAGTGGACCGTACGCTATAGCTTTGCGTACGCAAGGAGATTGCGGGTCGTGAGTGCGCATGGGCAGAACGCAATAGAAGGGCTAGCGTATTGCGTACGCACGCAACGCTGGGGATTTTGCGTTGCTGGCTAGCGGGCCTTGCGGGACGCTCTCGAGAGATCTCGGACCCAACGAGAGCACCAGTTTCAAGATGGCGGTTGCCTCGACTGACGTAGCAAGGGCAACGTGGTGTTTTCGAAGTTCTGTGTTATGTGAAATTGCGTGGTGTTCAGCTCGGCGGTTCTTTCTGGGACCTACCGCAGTCGAATCAGATCGCCCTGCAGCTGAAAAAGTGCACAATCGAAATGTTCGCCGCTCGCAGTGTGCGTCGACGCTGCGATCTGCTCAACGCTAAGCCTATTCCCACAGTTCATCACCGACGGACAAACGACTCTAAAAGAAATCGCCGAAGCTCTCGCTATGCACTGGACATCAGGGTCATAAATATTATTCCGCGATAGCACTGATAAAAGGTGCCGTTTCCACGGGACGACTGACGGAGGCTCCGTGATCGAATTTGGCTACGCACTCGTACTCGAAAAGACAAATGGAGGGCGGCCGTAGCTGCCGCACCGACGACAAGATGGACACTCGAAGCTTCGAAATACCTCTTTTGACTCCCGGAAACGGAGTCGTCGAGGTAGAAGGAGAAGAAATCACTCCGGAGGAGTTTCACTCTGTCGGGGGAGGTTGGATGCCGGTCTTACTCAAGGCCCGAGCAGAAAAGAAAGCGCTAAGCCTAACGGCCGGTTCCCAGCCAAACCGCACTCTTGGTGGGAACAACGGGCGGGACGGCCGAGCTCGAATCAAGAAGGCGCCAAGGCCTCCGAAGCTTCCGGAAGACGATGCGAAAATCGTTTTTCGACTTCGGGGAGGACTAAACGTGCGGAAAGAAGACAGAGTCTTGGTCCAACGCAGCATTCAACGCGCGGCGCAGCTCTCATCGGAGAACGCAGGACACGACGCTTTTCGCTTCAACGAGGAACAAAATACGCTCATCGTGAGCACCCCGGCACTCGAAAACGCCGTCAAATACGGAGGAGTGCACTCTATAAGCTTCAAGGGACAAACCTACGAGGTTGTAGCGTACGCAATACCGCCAGACGACACCATAAAGGGCGTAATTCACGGGATACCGGACGAAGACTCCGAGCAAGACGTTCTAAACAACCTAGTCACGGCGAGGAACCCAAACGTGCTCCACGCCAGACGGATGGGCCGTTCCAAGTCGGCGGTGGTACTTTTCAAGGGCCAGAAAGTGCCGTTCTGGATCATGTACGGCAACGTGGAGTACAAGTGCAACCTGTACAAGAAAAAGATCGAAGTATGCGGTACGTGCGGCGGAGTCGGACATCGGTCCGACGTGTGTCCGCGACCGAAAGAGCAACGGTGCAAGATTTGCAACACTCTAAACCCGACAGACGGCCACGCGTGTTCGCCGTCGTGCGGCATCTGCGGCAAGGCTCACCCCACGGGTGACACGGGTGACACACGATGCAAGCAGCGTTTCAAGACGCCGTACATCCTGCAACAGCGGCAGTGGGAGAAGAAGAAGAAACAAGAGGAGAGCAGGTTCAAGGAAGAGGACTTCCCGCCGTTACCCAAAGGACGGTCGCGGTCGCGTTCGCGGTCGCGGAGCCGAGCATCCGTGCGGTCAACCTCGCGGCAGCGGTCCGGCTCGCGGCGGAGATCGAAGTCCAGGAGGAGGTCCAGCTCCCGACAGCGAGTCAGCTGGGCCGGGGTGACCGACCACAAGGCCTCGGAAAAGAAGAGCAAGGAGGCCAAGACGCAGAACGACAAGTTAGACGAGATCCTTGTCATGATGCGACAACTCCAGGAAGAAAACAAGGCTCTACGCGTGATGATAGAGAAGACCGAGAAGGAGAACGCATGGCTGAGGACACAGCTTCAGCAGAAAAGCAACGAGACGGAGAAGGAACCGGAGAAGGCTTCGCCACCCGCGAAGAGGAAGATGGTCGTAAGACCGGGGCAAGAGACGGTCGCATTGGATAAGGCCGAGGCGCCGCTGCAACAGGAAGTTAACAAGCAGGTGGTCGAGCTGATGTGCAACCCCGAGTGGCTGACGCAGCTGGCTAGGCACATGGAACAACTACGTACGGCACAAGTCGTTAGAAACCAAGATGGTGAACAGTAAAAAGTACATAATTTGGCAGTGGAATTGCCGCGGGTTTGGCAAAAAGAGGGGCAACCTACAGCAATACGTGAATAACAAAGACGAAAAGGAACGACCGGATTTGATTGCCTTACAAGATTCGAAACAACTGGCCAAACTGTCGGGTTACAAGTCCTACGGCATGGATACCAAGGAAAAGACGCAAGTGGTCACGTTGGTCAAAAGGAACATACCGGTCGTCGTTCATGACACAGGCGTTTCAACAGTAGAACACGTGCTAATCGAGATAATCTCGGGGAAGAAGAAAGACCAGCGCAGCCTCTTCGTGCTGAACATCTACAGCAGCCCGGCGAAACGGCACAGATTCGCTTCCCTCTTCCAAGCGACCCTGAACATCGCCAGACGCCAGACACTGGTCGTGGTTGGGGACTTCAACGCCCAACATCCGGACTGGGGATACAAGATCGAACGACCCAAGGGCCGAAAACTGTGGATCGACTCTCACGAATGCGGACTATCCCTGATCACCGATCCGGATCATCCGACGAGGAGAGGAGCCGCCCGACAACAAGACACTACGCCAGACCTTACGTTTGTGCGCTATGCAAAGGATGCAGAGTGGACAAACACGTGGGAAGACCTGAGTAGCGACCACTATGTGCTAAAGATAACGATCCGCGCGGGCCCTGGAAAGCCGCGGGGCAGAAAGTGCAAGATCACGGAATGGGATAAGTTCCGAGAGCTGATGGGCGAATACGAGACGGAAGACGTCACAAACATTGGCGAGTGGATGGAATGCCTGCTGGCGGCTGCCGAACGGACGACCAAGGTGATTCCGGAAGAAGCGGACGTGGCCGCTGCGGATAGCCGACTCTTACACTTATGGGAGGCTAAGGCTAGTCTGCAGAAGCGGCAGCGTACGCAACGTAACAATCGGAACCTTCGAAGAAAGATCGCTGAACTCAGCAGAACGATCGAGACGTACGCTGACCAGGTTACGCGTCAACAGTGGCAGGATACCTGCGAAGGGTTCGACGGTCAGCCCAATGTACCCAAAACTTGGAACATACTGCGGCACCTACTGGATCCGGACGGTTGTAAGACGGCTCAGCGTAGCAAGATGTGCGAGATCATTCGAAGTCACAAGGGTGACGAGGACGACCTAGTAGAGGAGATCCGTAAGCGATATATTGGTGACAACCCGCCGAGAACACCCACGACATACGGCGGTGCAGACAACGAGGTGCTAGACGCGGACATTTCTGAGTTTGAAGTTGCCGAGACACTGCGCAACTTGAAGACCAAGTCTGCTCCGGGACCGGACGGTGTCACCAACAAGATGCTGCGGAACCTGAGCAACGAAGCCATAACCGGCATCACAAAATACATCAACGAGTGCTGGAGACAAGGCCAGCTACCACGGCAGTGGAAAACGGCCAAAGTGGTCCTGATCCCGAAACCAGGCAAGAAGCCTCAGCTCGACGCTCTGCGCCCAATCTCGCTCACGTCCTGCGTGGGCAAGATAATGGAGCACGTCGTTCTACGGAGAATCAACGACTTCATGGAGAGGAACCAATTGTTCCCTCACACCATGGTTGGATTCCGGCCACACCTGTCTACCCAAGACGTGATGCTGAGGCTCAAGCACCAAATCATAGATGGCGAAAAAAGCTCTCATCTCGACACTAGGGTGATCCTGGGCCTCGACCTTACGAAGGCCTTTGACACTATCAGGCATGATGCGGTCCTTGAGAACCTGGAGAAGCTGGGCGTAGGGCGACGCACGTTCAACTACATTCAAGACTTCCTCAGCGATCGGACGGCGCAAATCTCCATCGGTGGCGTCACGTCCGACGACATCAATCTAGGCGGGCGAGGCACACCTCAGGGCTCGGTCCTGTCGCCATATCTATTTAACGTGGCGATGATTGAGTTGCCTGCGAAGCTCAGCAAGATCGAGGGGCTGCACCACAGTATATACGCAGATGACATCACGCTCTGGATGACCGGCGGCTGTGACGGGTTCATCCAAGACACGCTACAAGAAGCGATACGGACGATTGAGGAGTACGTCACTCCGAGGGGCCTAACTTGCTCTCCACAAAAGTCGGAGCTCCTCCTCCTCAAACCTGTTCGGTCCCGCCAGCTGCCGTCGGACATCGCGCTCTACTCGCAAGGACTGCGTATCCCGTCGGTGAAGAGCATTCGCATCCTGGGTCTGCGGGTCCAGGCGGATGGCAACAACTACGAGATGATCGAATCGCTCAAGGCGTCAACTTACCAGATCACCCGGCTTATTTCACGCATCTCAGGCCGTCACTTCGGAATGAGGGAAGGAAATCTTGTACGCCTCGTCCGCGCTTTCGTCGTGAGCCGGCTGGCATACGTCCTTCCCTTCCTACGGCTCGGGGTGGCGGAGAAAGCCAAACTTGACTGCTTGATTAGGAAGGCCTACAAGCGAGCACTTGGCATCCCGGATTTTACGTCAAACGAAAAGCTGGCGGCGCTGGGCCTACATAATACCGTGGAAGAGATCGTCGAGGCGCAACGGACGTCTCAGCTCGAACGGCTAACAAAGAGCGCGACCGGGCGTCACATTCTCGAAAACCTGGGCATCCGCTACGAAAGACAAACGGGCGAGAAAATAGACGTGCCGAGACGGGTCCGGGAGAAGCTTACCATCCCAAACCTGCCACGTCACATGCACCCCGTGCACCATGTGGAGCGACGAACGGCGAGAGCCAAGGCCCTTCGAAGACTACTAGAGAAGGAAGAGGGCGTCTACTACACGGACGCTGCGAGGTACGACAGGGATGCCATGGCCGCAGCCGTGGTTGACAAGCAAGGGAAGATCGTTGCGAGCTGCAGTGTCCGGACGACAGAACCGGAGGTAGCCGAGGAAGTGGCCATCGCTCTGGCACTCAAGCTGCAAGACGCTAAAATCATTGTCAGCGATTCACAGATGGCGATTCGCCAATACGCCAAGGGACGGATCTCGCCGGTTACGCTTCGAGTACTAGGTGATCCTGAAAAGACTGCGAAGGTGAAGCTGATCTGGACTCCAGCACACTCGTCGCTCCCCGGCAACGAGGAGGCTCACGACGCGGCCCGAGGTCTCACTCGCCGGGCCGGAGCAACGTCGGACCCCTCCATCGAATCGTCGACGGGGGGCGACAGACTGGTTACGTTCCGAGACATCCTCGATCATTACGCCGGCGAAAGGATGCGCTACCCTCCGGCGCATCCCTCGCTGGACAAAAGACAAGCGGTAGCTTGGCGGCGACTACAGACAGGCACCTACCATAGTCCTGCCCAGCTCAGCGGATGGTATCCGGATCGCTACAAGGGAGACTGCCAGCTATGTGGTGCAAGAGCGACTCTTCGCCACATTATTTGGGAATGCAGCCGGCTCGACCGCAAAGCCCAGCCACTACTAAACAAGATCACCAACCAAGAGAGCTGGGAAGCTCTTCTTCTCTGCACCGACCTTGAGGTGCAGGAACAAGTCGTCCGACTGGCCGAGGACGCCGCTGGAGTCCAAGGGATTCTGGCCGTCGCCTAAGGGGTGATTGGGAGGGGACTCCTAGATGGGCCTCTGACCAATCGCTTAGTCTTTCTGGGCGCAATTAAAGGTTGCCTGCTGCTGCTGCTGCACTCGTACTCGTAGCCTCTGTACCCAGCAGAAAAGCGCGCTTGGCGAGGCAGCTGTGGCTTGGTTTAATCTGAAATAAAATGATTGGACACTTTTTCTTTTTCAATATTTCTTTCCAGGAGCACGGTTGCGCTATAAGCACGCGGAATTCTACGGCTCTAGCAAATTTAACCAAGACCATGCGCGGTGTTCACTCGAAAACGTAACGCACAACTAAATTCGGTCCGAGCAGGTCATTTTTAGCGTACGCTATACTATTGCGTATTGCGTACGTAAGATCCAGTAACGCTATACTAAAACTGTCTAATACCGTGGTTCGTTCGCAGTGACAAAGCTTCATAGTCCTTAGGGATTACGCTAAACGTAGGGAATAATTAGCACTAAAAGTTTTCCTTAATCAAAACTGACACAGCTCCCCCTCGGCCTTCAGTGCGATTAAGAAAAAAAAAAAGATTCGTGTAGCGGTTTCATAAAAACGTCAGTATATTCCGTCTACCAGGTCTCGGAAAACATGATAATGTCAAAATCAACGTACTCAGCAAAAACCAATACTCAAGATCAACACTTTTATTTTTAGCTGATCGAATATTAACATGCAGACAACGAGTCGACCCAGACATGTGATTTCAACCCAGACACGTGATTGTGATAAAACTTAGCTGCACGAGCCTGCGAAAAAACGTCAGACAACTTTTGCTAGGTCAGCGTGAAAAAAAGAAAAAAAACTTGCGCGAAAATTGTTGCACACAATTTGGACCTGGACAAAATAATTCAACAAAAGTTAGTTAAATATTTTGTTTAATTATTTATGGGGCATAACTTATAATCGAACAAACATTGCTGAAAAATGTACTAACTAAATTATATATTCGCTAGAAGTTTCCAGTGTGCTTACAACGTTGATAGATATATAGATTAGATTCCAAATTCAGTTGTCAAATGCTCGTAACGGGTGAGTAGTTCTCATGAATGAATGGAGTAATTTTATTTTATATAAAGATTCAAAATGTAGAATAAGGTAAATCTCCAAATTACACTTGTATGTCCAAACTGTGAGGAAGCAAAACATTACAAGATGGAGGTTTGGATCTGAAGTATACAATGCATATTTCCGCGAGCATTTAGGTGGTGAATGGAAGGGGAGAAGAGTCAAGCCATCTATAGACCTCTGCAGAAATCACCTTCTGAGCCCTGCCATCTTTGTTTGCTGGGTTTTAGAACGCCTTCTGAGCATGCGCTGTTGCTCTTCTGTGCGGTAGATCAGACCCTTCACATGCGTCCACAGCTCAGTGACTGAGTATTTTTTGCCCGGGTGATAAGCGATGCAAAGGTATATATATGCAAAGGCATAGTGAGGGTGTCGGGACTTACTTATCTATGCAAGCTGTCTGACGGCATTCTTAACGTGATCTACAACAAAGCCGATTTTATGGAGTCCCGCGGCCTGAAGTCTTTGAAAATGTCCGTGGAATGGGGGTAATTAATGCTTCACGTGCATTTCAAATCTCATTTATGGCGTGTCTCAGGGCAAACGACGAATCAGCTCGTGATCGTGGCCATGCACGAGGACCTCGGCACGTGCTGGTTTGCTGATTATTTGAACGCCTTTGCACTCCGTTTCATACTTCACATACAATGTTGTCAAAGCTACTGGCGCTTGCGCCTGACTTTATTTATGGTTTCGTTTGCGCGAGAACGCGTGCAAATGGTCTGGGAAATTAAACCCCATGCTCGCGCCCGCAGCTTTGACAGGGTTGTACACTAAGTATGAAACAGAATGATTGCAAACAGGGCATCTGGCGGCCGCCTTGTGCCTCCTCGTGTGAGCACGCACGTGCAACTGCAGGCCTGTAAAAGCTGTCTTCACGCGAAAGCTGCACGGGCTTGCACGCGCGAGGCACCGGTCAGGACACCATGCTTGCGAACGTCTATTGATCTTTTGGTGGCGCCCTCCTATGATTCCCTTTCGTGACGTCATTACCTCGCGAACAACAAGTTCGATGGTGTTTGTAATGAGCACGATGGAAGCTTGAAATCATTGCGCTCTGAAATCAAAACTGCCGTTCAAAATGAAGTTCTTAGATTACTCTTATTTCTGTCGATGAGAAGTCCTTTGCTGACGTCATGGTCAGCATTCGGCCAATCGTGGAAGCCCGACCACAACGACGCTTTCGACCGCGCACGTCGCCCATAGAAATAAATGTCATTTGAAATGCTTATTCGTGGTGAGAAGCTCGTGAGTGGCGCGGCTGTTTTCCTCATTATGGGCATTACACGTTTTTTTGCGCGTTTTTTTTTTCTAGTGCGTAGGAGCCTGAAGTATCCTCACTCTGGGTTGTGAAAAATTCCACCACGCGGCGATACCAAACTTCTTGCCGCGAATAGACAATTGTAAGCTGAACGCTCCGACTGGTGTCCCATGGGCACCAGCACGCAAAGCGTGCGCGTGAACGTGGTCTTCACAGGCTTGCAATTGCATGTGCTTGCCCGCACGTGCAGAGACATGGCGGCGGCCAGACGACCGGCTTACAATCGTCTATAAGGAGTTTTCACTGGACGCCATATTTGTGGGTCCTGTTTAGAGCGCATGCTCAGAACGAACTCACATTTCTAGGTTGCTAAGATCGGCAATCTTGATGGTGTGGAATGCACGTTGCAAAAAAACTGTGGAAGCTCGCCATGAGCACGCGCTCAGCAGTCGCACACACGGCTATGGCCGCCAGTGAATACTCGTTATAAGGAACACCAATCAGCAAACCAGCATATACCCCGATCAACCCCGATGCTCACGCGCAGAGTCGAGATCGGTAGCTGAATCACTGCTCTGAAGGCTGTTGAACTGCCAGTGAGACAGAGAAGATTGTAGCCCGTTTGTTATTCCTCCTAGTCCTCATTGTCTTAGGTTCGGGAAGCACGAAATGTGAATAACCTGCTGTATAGTTCAAAAAGATTAATAGAAAGTTAAGAAAAAAAGTGAGTACTTTAGTCAGGCGAAATTTGTGCTGCGTGGAATCGAAAACTAAAGTAAAATCTAGTATAAAATCGTCGTTAAGCATGCTGCATTTCAATGTTACACAAGTGCAAATCAAAATGATACGTGCAGCTGTACGCTCGCACCAGCAGCTTCGACAGCGTTCTACACACGCCTGAAATGGTGTCACTTTTGTAACCATGGCTTATTAGTTTCCATGAAGTAAGCAAAAGGACCCATTTTCTTTCGCGTTGACGGGTGCGATTTATAAGGTAGAGATTTTTATTTTCTCTGATGATGACTCTTTTTTTTCTCTTGTAAAAAGACAAAGCTAGTTTTTTTTTAAGATTTTGATTTATTTGTATATGCATATCTCAAAAGTTCATTGCAGAAGGCACACTCAATATAGATCGAAATTTTCTTGCGCGACGCGAGCAAAGCATTTCGCAAGGCTAAGCTTTCGCGCCTGTTACCCTGACGGTGTTACACGATACGTGAAGTTAAAACGGCTATCCTCACCCACACCTCGTGCTTGCTTTTAACAGTGATCAAATCAGATATGCTTGATTCAGAGTTTCCGTCAGAATAAATCTGACGGGGACTCCCAAACATGTGGGGCCTCTAAGAACCGTGTTTACTTCGAACCTAAAAACAACAACAGTATTTCTTGGTTAAAAGGAAGAGCTGATTGTAGCATCTCATACGTCAGTTGCCAAGTTATGTACAGTTTTATGCAGGGCGCAAACGCCCTGCGCGAAAAACAAAAAAAACAACAAAAAAACTCGCACATCAAAAATATATAGAATCCATCTGATCGTGCACGTGGTTCTCGCGAACCCTTGAAAAGAAGTATAGAAATCAAACTGGATCAGCAATTTCTTCAGTACAAATAACAGAACATATTAGTTCAATCGACGTAATAAAAAATAATTAATTAGCCAAAATGTTCATATTCGATTATTGTCGGCAAGTTCCTTCTCTCTGTAAATGCCAACGCGCGGCTTTAAAGCAGACTTGTACGATACTCACTAGAGATAATGAAATTACTTGTAATCAATTACTTTTTGGGGTAATTACGTAATTATTTGATTACATTCATCAAAAAGTAATCACACCTGTAATCTGATTACTTTTTAAAGTACTAAAACTACTTGTACCCGTTACTTTTTCTCGGTAGGAGACCTCAGACAGAAGGATGGTTTAACAAAATTGGTGGAGTAAGAAGATAAGTAGTTTATCATTTGGCGATTCTAATGCAAGGATGAACAGGGATAAACAAAAAGTGCCGTCTTGAAAAATGAAGTAATCAGAAAAGCAACGGTTCCTTTATCAAGTAACGGCCAATTAGTTACTTTTTCTCTCAAGTGATCAGTTATATAATAGACCTTTTGCTAAATTGCCCAAGCACCAAGCAGCATGCTGCGAGTGTAGTTACCCGCGCTGCACGTGCTGGCGTCTGCACTATACTAACTGTTCTAAAGCCTAATAAAACTACGGGGATGAAGGAAAGCAACATGATCGGCAAAAAGGACGAGGACGCGTGACAAAACGTCGTTCCTGTCGTCAGCCTTTCTGCCGTTCACTTGGCTTTCCTTTACACCCGGAACTGCACCAGCACGCTCTAATTTGTCAAGTCTACTAAGACAAATGGCATCTTGCACGCGCGTTCGTCAAAGCCTTATTTCGGTCGTTTACTCGGAATTCCTTATACGGGGAAGGCGAGAGGGCGTGCGGCGTGTAGACCTACATTCCCGGCATTCTCCTTGATGACTTGGATAATTTAGCAATAGCTCTATCGAATTATTTATAAATAAGATGAATTGTAGTAGTAATCGATTACTTTTTTCGAGGAACGCATGTACGAGACTGATTTAATGTCACACCTCTGTGGTGCGGCTGCTGTCAGCACGGGTATATACGTGGAGGATTCGCTTCACGCAAAATCTCGTTTCTGCGAGCTCATATAGTGCCCACACCGGTTGCGGGGGAACGCGAAGCTGTTCGTAAAAAGATCACTCATGTTATCTATGCGCCGGCAAAGTGAGGGAGAGGAGGAGACGAGAGCGCGCGGTGACGCCATGAGAACGCCGAGCTCTGCCGGTTGGAGTGATTAGTGGGTAGACCTAAAGCCGGGGTCGCACTGCTTATACACCATGTACATAAGATAGTCTGCAAACACGAGTCACCGCAATATCCGTGGTCCGAATGCCGCGTTACAAGTTTCCTCCTTGAAGTCATTGTCATGCGGCATTCGAAGCATGGATCTCGCGGTGACCCGCATTTCGAATCTGTAGGCAGACTGCTTTTTGTACGATGTATAAGGAGTGTGCTCTGCACTCGTCGAACGTGTTAAAGGCTGTACTCTATGGGACGAATATTCTGCGAAGAAGCGACGAATTTGGCATGGCGGCCTTTGCTCTGCGCGTAGCATCAGCACAGTGACGTCGCAAGCGAAGGGAGTGTGCCGTCGGGCGACATTCGTCAGTTGTTCGTCGCATAATTCTGTCCACGTCGACGTCGGGCGTTTGGGTCTCGTATTCGAACACGTTCGACAAGTGCAATGGAGGTAAAGGCCAGCTAACTTTAGTTCCACTACTGATTCCGACCCGAGCTCGGCGTTTTGACTTTCCCGCTTGCTCTGTCGAGCCCTCCTTACACATCGCCTCGCGGCGCACCGCCGGCGGCCCAAGTGCGCCCGAGCCCCGCTGTCCACCATTTTACCCCGGGTACTATATGTGTTACGTCACGCCGTCTCTCTCTATAACCAGCCAATCCTGTGCGGCCGCCGTCCTTGATGCACACGCCAAGTGACGTGATCTGCGAGCACCAGGGAAATGAGGGGTTTCGGGAATGTTAACCCGGCGGAAAAGTTCCGAGAAGCTTCATTCATTATGCTTTGTTACAGTATAATAACCACCGCGCGAAATGCTCACGCATTTCTTCGAGAATCAGCGTGGCGGCAGCAGCGATTTTGGCCCATTTTTCTTTCCTCTCAATGAACGTATACGCTTCTACTACTTCGACTGAATACGACAGACTCGCCGTGCACAGAGTCACCTAACCTCTGTTCGTGGTTCTGCGAACGCTGCCTTGCAGGAAAGTGCCGAAGATTCGAGGACACCGGTGGCCCAAGTTCACCAACCGGTGGCCGCTGTTCCTGCACCTGAACCCCAGCAATTTCTCCCTGGGCTGGGAGCCTCACGCCGACAACTGCAAGGTCTGGGACCGCTTCATCAAGGTGACGCCGGACTTTGTGTCAACGAGGAACGACGACAACGAACGGACTGCCTAAGAAGGATGGCGACGGTTGTGGTTCGTGAAACATTACTTTGCAGTGCCTGTGACCCCAGTGTGCCGTGCAATGTTCGCGACGCGCCGGATGTGGAGGACTCAGCTACACACCTCGGGTACAACGTGGTCTAAAAAGATCAATCCAACACGTGAACTGTGTGCGTTCGGTCGGAAGACTGCTGTTATTGTTTTTGTTGTTTTTAGGCAAAAACCATGAACGTGCAGTGTTGATTTCAATGTCCTCTGCATGTGGGTACGATGTTTGTTATGCCGAAGCCCTATTAGCGTCATCCGGCAAGGAAAAAAGAATTCGATGTAATATCACCTGTGACTGTTATACTTCTTTTTACGCGAACGCTCGCTGAGGTATTGTGTAAAAAGGAATACGGAGGGGCGCAATAAATGAACTGGTGCTAACATACAGAGAGAGAGAGAGAATGAGAGCTAGATTTGTACACACCCTTACTGAGGGGCACGCCCTGCTGTGTTGAATCTGTCGGCGATTGACAGCATCTCTTGAAGAGAAGTGCCGTTTCTGTATTTTTGCCCACGTCACAACCTCGCCACAAATCGCGATGCTTTGATTGGGCGGCAATGCCCGAGTAAACGAAATGTTTTAAAGCAGAATGTGTTATACACGAACTCAGCTTTTTCACATTATGGCGGAAATCACCATGCAAGATGTTTGTTAAAAAAAAAAAAAATCAGGAAAAAAAGGTGGCTTTTTGTTAAAACGTCCCAACTGTGGCTGCACCCAAATAGTCAGGAAACGTTTGAAGGTCAGTTGTCACGTGTTTTCTGTCTGCTCGGTTCGTCCGAGAACTGGGATAGGGGCCGTGAACTTGAAAAGGAAAACCAGACGCC
This sequence comes from Ixodes scapularis, assembly GCF_016920785.2. NCBI lineage: Eukaryota > Metazoa > Arthropoda > Arachnida > Ixodida > Ixodidae > Ixodes > Ixodes scapularis. Next base: position 42,064,894 of record NW_024609835.1, read on the forward strand.
GTCGGCCCACGATTGCTTGTGCGGAAAGCACTTTGGGTTAATACTTGTGGTCGTCAGATTTATTTGTTTTGTTCCGACATGAACGCTGGAAAAGCGCCAAGTTGTACCGACCCCCTGCGGAATACGTTCAGTGCGTCTTCAAGTTCAAACAGCTGCCTGATCATTCAAACTGTCGTCTGCTCTTTCAAACGTTTCTGCTTGTGGTCGTCTGCTCGCTCAACGTTCAAACGACAGCGGCCTGCAGACCAAACGTTGACCCGGTAGTTGCGATAAGAAGTAAGTGCAGGCCTTAACAGACTTTTAAGTTTGAGGGTATGTTGAGGAAAGTAGGATTGGTGTAAGCAGTAGATACAAGGAAATGTTGATAATTGTTACCAGTGGCCATCACCGACTTGTCATGCCTGCTTTACTCGGTCCAATTCTGCTTACGATTTTCAGCATCGATGTCGACCATCTCAGCTACGGCTCACGCTTTTGCAGCCTGAGCGACGTCATGACTGAAAATAGCGAGCAGAATCTCATCATGCGAATCAGGCTTTAGCGTCCATTCTGCGGCATCCACGCGGAAGGAATCGTCGCATGTCACATAATTCACGCAAAGTTTTGCGGTGTAACGATTCTCGTTAATTTCACTGAGGCCGCTGAAGTAGTCAGACATTGCCAGGAAGACGTAGAATCAACAAGCCCAACGCGAAAAAGAGCACGCGCGGGGACTCACACCGACGCCGGCAACATCTCATTCGAATGGTTTGTTTATGGGCGACGGCGATCCTCTTGCCCACACTCCATCGCGCATGCGCGGCGCCGGTGGTGTCTGCTAGAGGCGCTCGTTTTTTTGTTTTTTTTTTTTCTCTTTTTTTGTAGACAAGAGTTCTTCTATAGGGATGAATTTTATAAAATTGTGTACCATTACAAAAGAGCGTCACGAACAACTGTCACACGGCCGCTAAATTTGGCGGGCAAGGTATCGCCTACCTAATTTAGCTCCTCATCACTCCCCCAAGTTAAACAAAACTCCCCGCCTCCCCAAAAAACAACAACAAAAACACACCCACCCATTTGAGCCTAAAACATGTTGCACATATTATCTCCGAATTTTTTTCCTTAGATTCATCTACGCTTTTATTTGGTCTGTATGAAATGTTGTGGTTTGGTGGATGATGATATGATAATTCTTTTAAGCAGTAATAGCGTACACAAATTTTAGACACCCCTAATTGTAGGTATATTTTATATTGTTTTCTCATAGATATATTACATGTGCATATCACTTCACACTTCTCTTCTATGTTCACTAGTACTCTAGTACATTTGTGTTTATACTTGCCAACGAAACCAAGCCCTTCAGCTACGTCCGATGATTCGTCACTACTCCGGCGACCTACACGAATCGTCACTTTCGGGAAAAATAGCTGCCTAAAACAGGACGCGTTCTGCCGGTGTAGTACGCGGAAACTACTATCACTACAGTAGAAGTTATTGCGTACGCCGAAATCACCACGGTAGTTGTTTTGGCGCACGCAATAGCCACTACCGTACTCTTTTCCACCGTACCCCAAATTCACTACTCTCACGCCGAATTCAATACCTCTAAACTTTTCGCGTTGGTTTTGAATTTTGCTTAAACTAGCGAAAGAACGTTCCTCACTCAACCACCATGATCACTATTCACTACACTGACGCCGAATTTTGAATTTCGCGTAATCTAGAGAAAGAACGTTCCTCACAACCCCTCCAAAAGAAGCAGACGAACTTGCTCTCTGCATAAACCTGGCGAGTTTTTTTAGGCCTGTCATGTTCCAAATCATTACAAAATCAAAATCGTATCATTCTGCAAACGATTCAAACTGTTACAGCGGGCATACTTGAATCATTCATTGTGCGTTCGTCACGGGATTGTCGTCTGCAGCAGGCATCTCGAGGACCGGAAGTTGTCGTTGCAAAAATTTCAGGTACAGCCGATTTTCAGCAAACGTCTGTCGTGGAAAGTGTGTAAACCTAGGCTCCCTATTTCTATTCTTTTTTAGACGTCTAAATTCCACGTCCGATTTTTTTTTTTTTACCGATCGTTCTTTCGATGCGAAATCCAGTTCCATGTATTCGTCTATAACAAGGCCGCTAGCAACGGTTTGTTTGGAGCGGTTGCGTCACACCCTTACGGGGTCGATTAACACAAAACGGCTCTTTTTTGTTTGTTTTTTGTGAGCGTTTTGTTCAGTGGGGCTTTTCTAGAATCGGGCAATCGCGGCTGCTTCGGAGAGAAGACACCGAGAAACCGGCCCGGGTGCCTTGAGCTAATAGCACTTCGAAGACAAGGCCCGGACATGACGTAATCATTAGTGGATCCTCAACGAGAGTACGTCACAAAGCGGCAGGCGCGTGCATCTGGTGTCGCCGCGTGTTAGCGTCACATTCGTTAGATACTTTCGTTGTGAGATGCTACAAGACGCTGGTGGCGACGCTGACGCGAAGCGGCGCTGCGTGCATCAACTAGAAACTAAACATTTGAGAGAAATCTCTCTGGTTGGGGAATAGAATAATTAAAATATGGCAACCAACCAATTCCTAAACATGTAGGGGCCCTACGTTTCGAACCGACTCGGTTCTTCGTCAGGGGCGACTGTGGCCGTTGAGGAGCGACGTTTCTCGATCTTCTTCTTTCATGAATATGGCGAAGCCCGTTCACATACACTGTTGGTAAAGCACCAGGGCAGCCAGGACTCGACGAAAAGCCTATGTCGGTTGTTAGTCTCTGCGTCGATAATGCTGGTGTTGTCGAAGTCAATCCGGTGGTCTTTGACTTCGGAGTGCTCGGCGACTGCGCTGCGCTCCTGGTCGAGCTTGCGAACGTCGTTTTTGTGTTGGCGTATTCTTTCATTAAAATTCTTTGTCTCGCCGATGTAAGTGGCTGGACAATCTGCACAAGGGATCTTATAAACACGCCCTGCGTTTTTTCTTTCGGAGGGCGATCTTTTGGACGGGGCATGAGTAATCCAAGCGTGGACATCGACTTGTGGGCTACGCGGATTCCTTCTTTGGCTAGCCGCGTGCAAGCGCCTCGCTTGTTCCTCTGATGTAGGGTACGCAGATGCGCGAGGTTGGGCGTGGCTGCGTACAGGCTTGGGGTTGCTGTTGTCTTTGACCTCGAGCTTGACGACGGGCAACGCTTTGGATGAAGGTGCTCGTGTATCCGTTCTTTTTCAGATCAGCACGGACGGTTTTTTCTTCCTTTCTTCTGTCATCCTCAGAGGAGCATATAGCCTTCGTCCTAGACAGCAGTGTCCTAACCACCGATGCTTTGTGGCAGGCTGGGTGATAGGAATCAAACTGGAGATAACGTCCAGTGTGCGTGGGCTTCTTGTAGACTGAAAACTTCAAATTTTCTTTTTCTCTTCTCACGAGCACGGTATGTGGACGACTGCTTCTGCATCCTTCAAAGATCTGAAGTGGACAGATTCCTCTCACACCTCAACTCCATCGAACTAGTGCCACTAAATAAGCTACGCTTCAGAGTAACGACACTTCGCCATATTGTGGCTTAAAATCATTGTTGCCAGTTATCTGAAGCTTTATCTGAAATCACAATAAACACTTTTCCGCCCTCCAGAACTGTTTAGACAGTTCACGACGGAGCAAAGCAATATTACAATAGCTTCCGAACACCGAATCTAATGCTGAGGAAGTCGCACTTTTGAATCATGACGATCGGCAGCTGCGTCTGCTCTGCATACGAGCCAAAATGGCGGCGCCCACAACAATGTCGGGGAACAGAGTGCCGATACTCTAAGCGCAGCTTATTCAGTGGCTCTACATCGAACCGGCTATCCAATTTACAGCGGAACTTGAAAAAGACAATTCATTGCCTTTTCTGGACGTGCTCGTGAGAAGAGAAAAAGAAAATTTGAAGTTTTCAGTCTACAGGAAGCCCACGCACACTGAACGTTATCTCCAGTTTGATTCCTATCACCCAGCCTGCCACAAAGCATCGGTGGTTAGGACACTGCTGTCTAGGACGAAGGCTATAGACGCTTTCAGCGCGCGCCAAATCGAGCCGCCATAGCCGACCTTCTCTTGTCTTACCGAGAGGCCGAGCCACTGAAGCGGGCGTTGACGAGTATCCACAAGGGCCTATGCTGGGGAGAAGGACACAGTAACACTTCACATGGCAATAACCTGTCCTGCTGTGGTAATGATGAAGTGGAGCGAACGGAATAAGAGGGAAGAAAAACTGAAGGTCGGTTATGGCGGCGCCCATGCACAGCTGCCTGAAAGCGTCTATATGCTCCTCTGAGAATGACAGAAGAAAGGAAGAAAAAACCGTCCGTGCTGATCTGAAAAAGAACGGATACACGAGCACCTTCATCCAAAGCGTTGCCCGTCGTCAAGCTCGAGGTCAAAGACAACAGCAACCCCAAGCCTGTACGCAGCCACGCCCAACCTCGCGCATCTGCGTACCCTACATCAGAGGAACAAGCGAGGCGCTTGCACGCGTGCTAGCCAAAGAAGGAATCCGCGTAGCCCACAAGCCGATGTCCACGCTTGGATTACTCATGCCCCGTCCAAAAGATCGCCCTCCGAAAGAAAAAACGCAGGGCGTGGTTTATAAGATCCCTTGTGCAGATTGTCCAGCCACTTACATCGGCGAGACAAAGAATTTTAATGAAAGAATACGACAACACAAAAACGACGTTCGCAAGCTCGACCACGAGCGCAGCGCAGTCGCCGAGCACTGCGAAGTCAAAGACCACCGGATTGACTTCGACAACACCAGCATTATCGACGCAGAGACTAACAACCGACATAGGCTTTTCGTCGAGTCCTGGCATATTCAAACGACGCCAGGCAACATAAATAGGTGCCTTGGTGCTTTACCAACAGTGTATGTGAACGGGCTTCGCCATATTCATGAAAGAAGAAGATCGAGAAATGCGCCACATCCCTGAGAAAAGAAAAAGAAGATCGAGAAACGTCGCTCCTCAACGGCCACAGTCGCCCCTGACGAAGAACCGAGTCGGTTCGAAACGCAGGGCCCCTACATGTTTAGGAATTGGTTGGTTGCCATATTTTAATTAGTGCATCAACTAGTGAGGATGTTTGGGGTAGGGAGAAAGGCCAGTTGTTTTCTACGTGCTTGAGCTGTCATCTAATCGATCGTAACTAAACCGAAGGAGAGCAAACCGTCGCCTATAGCGAGGTGCATTTTGAACATTATGGTAAACATGGGGTGGAAAGGCCTGGGGCGGAAAAGAGTTTAAACGTTAAGAGAGACCGAAAAAAAAGCCCCTTTTTTCTGCCCCCTTCCCTTTTTTTTTTTTTTAGTCTCGCGAGCCTTGAGCGTGCACGCGCAGTAAAAACATGGCAGAAGGCAACACTCTAAAAAAAAGGGTATCACCTTACACCCTTTTGTCCCATATAATACACCCCAAAACTTCATTTCGACGTACAGCGCCCTATAGTCGAACAGACGGCACCAAATTTTACCAGGGGCTTGATAACGGTGCGATATAACGTATTAAATTGCCAAAGTACGTATCAAAGAACAAAGAAAGAAAACACGGAGCTTTTGCAGTACGGCAAAAAAAACTCCGATAATTTTTTTTTGTAGTCAATAATACGTACATCAGCTATCTTAATAAGTCGTACCACACGGCTACCAAGCCCCTCGTAAACTTTGGGGCCGCCTGATCGATTATGGGGCGCTGTACGTCGAATTGAAGTTTTGGGGTGTATTATATGGGAAAAGGGGTGTAATAACACACCTTTTTTCTGAGAGTGCTTGGAGCGCGTGCGAAGGCCCGGAATCGGAAAGAGAAACCCTGTCGTTGTCATCAACAGCGGCATAGACTTTCCATTTTCCCAAGGGGGGGGCAAGTTGAGAAGTTATCCAGAGGGGGGGGGGGGGGGGAGTGGTTTTCCGCCCAATTTTTTTTACATCGGGTATTATCAGTAGTTTATTTTAGGGGGTACATTTTACAGCGTATGTATATCGCCATGTGTCCGTCGCTCTGTGCGTTATTTTTGTTTACATGCCACTACTAGAAGCTCGTTACATGGCACGTAAACAGCGTGGTAAGGATCATGGCCCAAGGAGGGCTCTGTCCCCCCCCCCCCCCCTCCCCCCCCCCCCCGGATCTCACCATGGGGGGCACGAGCCCCGATGTCCCACCATGGTCTACGCCTATGATACTGTATTTCAGAAGTTGTGTGCAGCAAAGGCAAAGGCACACGTGCGCGGGCCCGTGGTTTTCAGATTTACTTTCCTTTCGCGAGTGCTCGTGAAAGAAAAGTAAATTTGAAAGTCAAGCGCTCGCACCCGTGCTTTCACCTCTGCCGCACGCAACTCATGAGATGGCGTAGACACTTTTACAAGTGGGATCTCGGCTTAACCTGGAACCGCGCGCCGAGGTGAGGTGGACCTACTCTCCAACCAGGACGTTCGCTGCTTGTCGTACAATGTTGCTAAGCGTCTCTTGTTGAAGCATACACCACTGAGCGCAGGGAGAGACTTTTTAAAAATGATTTTTAAAACATACAGGTGTTGTTTTCGACCGCGAAAGAGCACAAGCAATGAAATAAGATACCTAGAACAGTAACAAATAAAAAAATGGATAAAAAATGAAAGCTTTTTACAATTCCCTGTAACGTCGATTTAGAGCGAAGCTCTTGAGGAGGAGGAGGGAAGGACAGTGAGAGGAAGGTATACCCCCCCTCCCTCCTCCTCACGTCCTCATCCTGTCTGCTACTCCTCCCTCCGAGCGGCGTCGCCGTCGCCTCACGAGGGTCACGTGACCTCACGACGGTCATGTGGCGTCACCGGGGTCACGTGACCCCTATGAGGTCACGTGACGAGGACGTCACCAGTGACATCACTGTTTACGTCATCATCCCTAGTGACGTCATCAGCAACGTCATCAGTGACGATGACGATGACGATGCGAATGCCGATGACGTCAATGCCTATTACGTCGTATGTGACGTCACTGATGACGATGCCAATGACCTCATCAGTGACGTCACTAATGACGTCATAAGTGCCGATGCCGTCACTGATGACCTCAGCAGTGACAATGACGATGGCAATGCCGATGACGTCACTGATGAGATCATCAGTGACATCACGTGTCCCATAATGCACTGCGCGGTTACGCCGACGCTGCTCAAGCCGGAAACGGGCGCCTGAGAGCTGCGCTGTAAAATATCTAGTCTCAAGGCGCTTATCAGAGCGCAACATAAGCCGCATGATTATTGCGTCAATGATGCGATAGTCATGATGCGATATCCATCGCATCAGTGATGCGATGGATATAAGAACAAATCCCTGCGTTAATCACCTGTGAAACACCCATTCCTTTTTCACCACACGCAATCAAAGTCGCAGAAAAAAAAAATACGAGCATCGCACACCCCCTAAACTCGCAGCCAGAACAAGTGGCCACGTGATCGGGAGCCGATTATTTGACGCGAAAATCGGTCATAATCATGCGCTGGGGTTGGCAAGACACAGGACACGCGCTGAGTACCGGACATTGTTATGGTTCGGCTATTGTCGTCATTGCAGCGATGGGACACGGGCCACTACCCGAACGCTCATCCCCACCCTTGCTCGTTTCGATCTGGATGAGCATCGTTCCGGCGTGCGGTCACATATCACTACTGCGTGATGCACGTTAAAGACCCCAGGCTAGCGGCTGTACTGCACTGGCTAAATTTCTCATCTGTATACAGCTGGGAGACTCGTTGCCCGTAGAGTCACTAAATAAGCTACGCTTTCAGAGTACCCCATTCCTTTTCTTTGGCATTTTGCCGACAATCAGCCGCTCTATTCAACAATATTCTGGTTCGCTGCGGCATCATTGGACAGCGGCAGTCACGTGAGTCGCTATCATCATCATCGCGTTTTTTCATCACCACCATCTTGGGTCCAGCGATCCGCTGCCTGCTTCTGTTTTACTGTTTACTGCGCGCGCACGGTGAAGTCCGTCGCTCAGCATGCATTTTTTCCTTACGTCGAGATACGAACAACACGACCTTGATTTGCTGCCACAGCTGCGGCTACGGCAGCTGGCGCAGGCGACGACTACAGCTCGGCTTGGCTCAGCTACAGTCACTCCTCCATCTGCGCGTAGACCCAAGATGGCGGCGCCTGACGCGCTTTAGACGCGTAGATTGGGAGTTTCGGTACTGGTGAAAGCATAGCTTTATTTGGTGACTCTAGTTGCCCGTTGAGGCAAGAGGGATTGGGTGTGTTGGCGTCACTCACTCAGCTCTAAACAAATACGGTCAAGGCTTTTTTTTAACAACTGAGCGCGAGACCCCAAGAATTATGCTACCGTAATAAAAAAAAAAAAACTCCCTGTAAAGCCGAATTAAAGCGCAGCTCTTGAGGAGGAGGAGGGAAAGGTACTGAGGGGAGGGTATACCCGGCCTCCCACCTCCTCTGCATGGCCAAAGGTCATGCGAGAGGAGGGGGGTCACGTGACCTCAGGGGGTCACGTGACCTCAGAGGGTCACGTGCCTTCGGGTGGGGGGGGGTTACGTGACGTCAAGGGGGTCACCTGACCAAGGTCACGTGACCGCGCGGGGGTCACGTGGCCCTCACGAGGTCACGTGACCCTCGCGCGTTTACACCAACGTTGGTGTAACCGCGCGGTTACACCAACGGCGATGCCGACGCCGACTCCGCTCAAGCCGGAAACGGGCGCCTAAGAGCTGCGCTCTAAAAAATTAAACGTTTACAACTCCCTGTAATGCCGAATTAGAGGGGAGGGTACAGAGGAAACGGTATTCCCCTCCTCCTCATCCGTACCCTCTCCTCCTCCCTCCTCATCTACTCCTCCCGCGCTCCTTGCCTCCCCCTCCCTCCTCCTCCCTCCCGCGCGGTGCATTATGGAAAACGTCCCATAATGCACCGCGCGGTTACGCCAACGGCGACGGCGGCGGCGACGCTGCTCAATCCGGAAACGGGCGCCTAACCGCTCATTCACACTGGAAGCGGATCCGCGTTCGCGAAGCGGTTGCGAACGCGGTTGTATGAAGATCCAGTGCAATTGCACGCGCACTCGATGACATCAAGAGCGCGTGCAATTGTACTGAATCTTTATACAACCGCGTTCGCGACCGCTTTGCGAACGCGGATCCGCTTCCAGTGTGAATGAGCGGTAAGAGCTGCGCTCTAAAAAAGTTACAGGAAAAGTAACGTGGGAAGTAATCGATTGTTTTAGAGTAATTTTTCGATTACTTTTTGAGGGCTGTAGTTGTAATTGTAATCGGTTACTTTTTACAGTGAGGTAATTGTAATTGTATCGGTTACTTTTTTTAGTAACGTGTACAAGTCTTCACTATAGTGACAGTAAGCTCGTGTGAAGTGAAAAACATTCTAATTGAATATCGTTGCACCGCCCCTTTAAACATGCCCCCCCCCCCCCCCCCCCCCTACAATTGTTGATGCTAGGATTTTGTATGGATACCTCCTCCTGCGTTCCGAAACAAGAAGTGCGTCGCGAACGCTGGCCGTCGGCGCTGCAGCTGACGCCACCATCTTGTCCTCGCCCACCTCAAGGACGTGTCCCTAGCTCATCACAACATAGCGGAAACCTTACGCGGCGCCAGCATCGCTCATAATGGCAGCGCACCAGGAACCTTTCTTGCAAACGTGTATAGGGAGTATCCACTGGAAGCCATAGCTGTGTGCGCGACAGCTCAGCGCGTACTGATCAAAGGCGAGTTTCAACAGTTCTTTTGCAACGCGGATTCCACACCATCAAGATCGCCGGTCTTAGCAACTTTTTAATGTGAGCTGGTTCTGAGCACGCGCTCTAAACAGCACCCGCAAATATGGCGTCCAGCGAAAACTCCCGATCACGGTGGAAGAAACACATTTAGGTGATGTGTTTCTTCATTTAGTTAGGTGAACTAACTACTCGAACCAGGAGTAGTTCCGCGCCGCTGAGGACGGCGCTGAAGTATGAGGTCCCTCCTCGGCGACCACGGTGTCGGCGGCGTAGCGTGCTCGCCTTTAGCGCGGTGTGGTGTGGCCAGTGGCTTGCCTCGTGTTTTGCTTTGGTGCTGTGTTGATCACAGGTGCCACCATCGTGCACGAAGGTGAGCCTTAACGCGAAGAAGAAAAAGAAGAAGAAGAAGGAAGAGAACACAGATTTACGGACTCCGACTTAGTGGCGGCGTGGCGGCGTGGCGGCGGTGAGGTACAACGAGAAGCGATTAGCGAGGGGAATGCGGGTCTATAGACGCTTTGCAGCAGCTGTGCATGGGCGCCACCATAAGTGACCTTCAGTTTTTGTTCCCTCTTATTCCGTTCGCTTCACTTCATCATTACCACAGCAGGACAGGTTATTGCCATCTTAGATGCTACTGTGTTCTTGTGCCCAGCATAGGCCCTTGTGAAGACCCGTCAACGCCTGCTTTAGTGGCTCGGCATCTCGGTAAGACAAGAGAAGGGCGGCTATGGCGGCTCAATCTGGCGCGTGTGTAAAGCGTCTATACCGCTGAGAGAAACAACCGGAGCGGTCGGTTTGGAAGGCACCCCATACTGAGGAGCCATCTATCCCCGTGCGAGTGAAGCGCTCGGTGCGTTGAACAAAATGTAATCGCCGTGTCAGACAGGGAGTCATCACCTAAATGTGTTTCTTCCACAGTGCTCCCAATAGAGTTTTTTTTTTTTTTTTTTTTTCGTGGGCAGCACCATTTTGAGTACCGCAGCCTCTCGAGGAATGCTCCGGATACCGTGGCCACGCTGGGTTAGGGCGGAAACTTTTCTTGTGCCATTGACATGGAAAAGTGACACTGTCCGATGAAACACAGTTTCATGACCGCCATCCGGGTCTGTCTCCCATTCGCCCCAACCCAGCAAGGAAGAAAGCACGCAGCAGCCCTTTCGCATTTCTCTCTCGCCCCCTTTCCGTAAACCGTCCATAGATATTTCTCTGGTCTGCGGAAGAGTCACTGCTGCGTCACGAACCGGCAGACAAGAACAAGTACGGGGCAGATTATTTTATTTGCCCATTGGTCCGGAGCCGAGGCACCTTCTCGCAGGCTTCTTTGCGGAATCCGTTGTTCATTTGCGGAACCGGAGCGATGCTCAGATAATTGGCTTCCTTCTTAGTGTACTTGGTCCACGTGACATTTCTCAGGGCGCCGGGAGATCTGTCGAAAGGCAAGGGCCGCGCGTTATTAAAGACTTAAAGCGGCGAACAACGAAGGTCGTTTCATTTGACAGTCAGAAGCCGAGGTGACTCGATGGAGAGAATTTACGAAAATCTTATTCGGCGTCGCGTTGGGCCGAACTTACACCGCGGCTCACCCAACCGGCCTGATCTTGCCCTTGTAAAAAATACATGTATTACGGAAAACGCGCATTATTTTTTATATGTAAGTGGAACTGCTTTTTACCAAAATTGTAATCATTGTGTTTATGTAATTATTGTGCTTAGGTAACTCTTCAAAGAAGCAAAATAAAAAAAAAGAAAGAAAACACCGCGAGGGTGTTTAATTTGAAGAGCAGGTTGCATATTGAGAGTTTGAAACGAACAAGCTGCATATTGAGGGCCGAGGCCCTCAACATACAACTTGTTCGTTTATGAAATCATCAGCTGACCCTCCACGAATGAAGTCACTGGGTCCTTCCAGTGACTTTGTCAAAAAACGCCCCTGAACCTTTGAGGTAGCCGAAGAGTAAATAAAGAATGCGCCGAGAAATTGAGGGAGAGGAGGAGACGCGCGCGAATACGTCAGAACACCGAGCTTTGGTTCCAATGATTAGTGGTTGGACCTAAAGCTATGCAAAGCGCAAGTTCGTCTGCTTTTTGCACAGGGGTCGCGTGATGTCAGAACGCTGAGCTCTTATTAGCTGATTAAAAAAATAGTGGGTAGACATCAAGGCATCTAGCATTGAGGTCATACCCACTATCCATTCAATCAAAGCCGATCAGAGCTCGGCGTCGTCCTGACGTCACCACGCCTCATACGCAAGAAGCAGGCGACTTGCTCTCCGCATAGCTTCCTTTTCCTCCACTGCACTCGACGAACGCGTTAGAATGTGGGAGCCGAACGCCGGACACCGGCGTTCCGCGTTCTAACGCCTTCGACGCGTGCAGTGGAAACAAAGGCAGCAAGCTTTACGTCTACCCACTATAATCATTGAAACCAGAGCTCGGCGATTTGACGTCCACGCGCTCTCTCGTCTCTTTCTCTCCTCCAGCTTCTCGGCGCATTAAAAACAAGGTTCTGTTCACAAGCAAGCGTCCAATATCCACAAGACTAATGCTGGGATTGTGTTCTTGCTGTGAGTGACAAAGCGGCACGCAAAATCGGTGTCTTGTTGTTTGCGGTCGGTAAACCAATACCACTACAGAAGACAAGGCCCGCGACACAAACTTGAAGATTTTGTAAGCGCCAGAGGGCGTGCTGCGGCTGGTAACACTAGAGTTCCTGTATATGCTATATAGGAACTCTAGGTAACACGCGCTGTATATGCTGGCGTCTGCAGCAGTAACTGTTCTCAAGCAAGCAGCTAAAACAAATTACACTTTGGACGTGCGTTTGTATACGCCCATTGGTTCACTTTGAATCTTTTATACAGCGGAAGCAAGATTCACATGATGCGATTTCACTTTTTCCTAGTTGCGATGCGGCTCGTGCGGCAGAAAAAGCGTGGTGGGAAACTCTCAACGTCGCAGCCGCGAAATCGGGAACCAAAGTGCATGTTGTGAATCAGGCTTAAGGCGAGCGTCTGCAACGTGTGAACCTATGTTCCTATTCGCGGTGAGAAGCTCTTCTGTTTTTCTCACTATGGGTAGTGAACGTGCTACCCACGCGGTTAGGTTTAAATTTTCATCGTGCATAGAAGCTTGACGTTGCACGTGCTTGCACCAGCAGAAGAGGTTGAAGTGTTTTCACTCGGGGTTGTGAAAACATTCCACAAGGTGGCGAAACCCGAACTTGTCGTCGCCAATAGCATTTCCCTTGGTGCTGGAGTAATTTTAACGTAATTTAATACACAATTTTGTGGTGTGCAGTCCTGTTATAAACAGAATGTCGTCACTGCATATTAAATGTTTAAATACAAGCTAGAAGTTAAAAATATTCCTAAGATCTAAAGCACAATACCTGCACACAGCAATAAAGTCACAATAATGAAAGTTGTAAAAGTTCTAAAAATTCGGAGGTAATTTGAAAAAGTAAATGTTTCACACGTAAACGTTTTGAAAAAAAAAATCAAGAACATGAAAACAAATATTGCTCACCCTGTGGTAGCGAAAGACGTCCATAGTTTGAGTAGATCCTCGCTCAGATGCTTCTCCTCTAGAGTTATGTTTAGTGATTTTTGTGACGCATTTAAAGCGTAGCCGAGCGACAGAAATACGTCGTCCATGTGAGTGGCTTTAGAGAGTTTGGTGATCGAATAAGAAGGCTTGTACCTGAACACATACATGTACACGTTAGTGTTCTCTTTTGATGTCTCCTCCGCGAACTGCATCATGGGACAGTTGAAGACAAGGTCTCCGAACGCTTGGCCGATCACAGTAACGGGTGGGTCGTAGCCGTCCTTGTAGAACTTTATCAGCTCCTCAACGTTAGTGATGCCAAGGCCTCGAGCCACAATTTTCAGATAGCCCTCTAGGTCAGCTTGACTTATGTTGGAAGTATCGAAGACCGATTGCTGCTCCAGGAAGACGTTTCCGAAGTGAGCGCCCTCACTCTCCGTAACCCCAATGATTAAATCCTTTTCAACGACCGTCTCCTTGAGCGTCGTAATGGCGTCGCCTTTTATGTCGTCGTATTCAGTAGGTATGTATATAATTCGCCAGTTAGCGTCGCCTTGCGCGGAGTCCAACACTATGTTGTCGGTTCTGCTGCGAAGGCAGTCTAGGGGCTTGACCCTTCTCTCGCAACTCATCTTTTTCAGCAGCTTGTCTAGCTCCTTGGAGGCGTCCTTGTTCTGAACTTTCCAGTGACGCATGAAGGGGTTACCGCTCATCATAATAGCCCGGTGGTACAACGAAGAACCATTTTCGATGGTGTTCAAGAGACCCAAGAGTGCGGCACCCACATCATGACCCAAGAGCGTCACGCTGTCGGGGTTGCCACCGAACGCCGCCACATTCTTGCTGACCCATTTGACCGCCATGTACACGTCCCAGAGGCCTTGATTCCCTTCCAGGCCCAATGGTTTCGACCGGTAGAAGCCAAAGATTCCAAGCCTGTAATTGGGCACCACGACCACGGCCGAGCCCATGGCCGCAAGGTATCTTCCACTGTAAAAAGGGAACGAGTTGCCCCCAGAGTAATAACCGCCTCCGTGCAGCAAGACAATCACTGGGAACTGACGTATGTTGTCCCTCGTCTTTCTCGCCGGTGCGAAGATGTTCAGGTAGAGGCAGTCCTCGGTGGTATTCCTGTTGTCGATTGTAAGTTTGCCCACGTTGCGCGAAGACTGCAAGCAGGACGGCGGTGGGTGCCTGGCATCCAGGAGGAAGGGTAATGGCTTGTCCAGGTTGTGGAGCCGTTCGAAGCGATTCTGTAGCAGCGGTGGCTTTATGAAAGGCACGCCGTAGTATACGTGAAGCCGATGGTTCCGGAAAGTCTCATCGACGCCATGGACGGGTCCGCTTGGGGGATAGGCCACTGGAGTAGAGTACAGATTTTCCGAAGTGAGCGTGACAACGGCCGAAATGGCGATCCATATCACGGCGAAAAGGGCCCTGATGACGATGATGGCTGCACGAAGGTTGCGAATGAGACGCCAGTCTGCGTTTCGACCTCTACCTAGTTTGATCAAACTCATCATTTTAATACTACAATCATTAAGGATTCCTTAGACTTGACTTGGTTAATATAGGGTCTTCGTATTGATGACTTCTCCGTATAATATAAATATGGTTCATGTAATGGTGAGGCACATAGGTTAAGACATAATGGCCTTATTATATGTAGGATAATTCAATCGATAAAATTCTTTGTAATGTGTTTCTTCCAAGAACCTGATCATTTTTTTCATACTAGAAATACATATTTGTGTATGGCCGACATCTCAATAAACGTTTAGTTGCTTTATTGCAAAAGCGTCAGGCATATTAATCCACATAAATCACTTTATGAACTGCAGGCTCATGTTGTGCATTTGTTCAAACCCCGAAAACAATTTAAACTCAACCTTCTTGCCAGGGTGACTGTACAACGTAGATGAGCCCTAAGATTAAAAATATGACACGATAAGGAGGAAGTTAGAGCCTAAATTCAGTATGAAGATTTCCGAAGTGAGCTTAACTCAGCAAGCACTTTCAGAGTTTGAATGCAATGAAGTAATACTTCATTTACATCGTCTGGGCAGCACTGAGACTCGCCATGTGATCACAGGGAACCGACTCACGGAGAGCAATTAAAACTCCATAGGAGGCTCCACGTGAATATCACACCACCGATCTTGGCGTGCCTAGCAGTCAAAAGGCTCAAGGTACACCTAAGCACTTCTTATGAGTTGTAAAGGCGAAAACATGAATGTCGTTCTTGCACGCGTCTTCGTGAGGTTGCCGCGCCTCGCTGACATCGGCCGTGCCGCCGTTCAATCGGCGGTACGGAATCGGCGAGCGCACCAGCCGATTTCTTTTGCCGACCCGCTAGCGGCGCGGGCACGCAGCGCCATGGGGTGGCGCTAATTGAAACTGACGCGCGGCGGCCTGCTTCGGCTTCATTTACTTGCCGTATTGCGTGGCTTTTTTTGCGGCTTCAAAGCTGGGATGCCTCCGACCGCAGTTTCACGAATTTATTTGCCATTTGGCTCGGTTAATGACGTCGGCTCGCTCCATGGGACAGGTAATGTTTTCGCAATATTAAATGTGAACTCGCTTCGAGCGTCATTTGCTACCTATGATTTTCAAGAACGCACGTTTTGATGGTGTGGAATACAGGCTCAGCAAGTGTTGAGTAAGCTCGCCATTAAATCGCGATGAAGTGAGCTATGGTGACGGGCCGGGTGACCACTCAGTTTTGGAGACGAGCATATTGGTTTTGGTAAGTTTCTTAATACCGTAAACGGAAGACTTTTTGAAGATCTGTGCTTTTCGAAATGACGATACATTTGGCCCGTTTTGCCATGAAAACTCCGCAAACGAACCATGAAATACACTGAAGGATGGAGACTTTTTAGGATTATCGTCACGCGTTAAACTCAGTATGAAGTACCAAAATAAACCGCTGAGCGGAACGCTTAGTTGAGAGTTAACTGAACTAGTTGAATTAAAAGCTATAAGGTCGTAGAAGCGTCTGTCAGTTACAACCTGCACTGACGTGAACTAATCAATAAGCCAAATCGATCCCATTGCTTTGTGAGGACCCCCTAACATCCAATATCATTTTCAGGCTTTCTCATCCATCTGTGATATTTCTGAAAGACGGTAGTAAACGGAACGAACTCGCTCACTGATTTCAGGGACTTCCTCGACGGTTATTTTTTCTTCGATGGTTCCAGTCATCAATTTTGCCGTCATGTCCAGTCGCTCGAGGATGTGGAGAATGTCGACGCTCGCGCATGCTCGTTGTTCTTTTCTTCCTTGCATGCAACATCACCTGAAACGGTAGCCGAGTTTGGCTTCTACATGCGACTACATACCGCTTCTGCGCGGTGGTACACATATAATGTTATGTGCACTATAAACACTATAAACAGTGTTTACAGTGCACACTACCCCATTTTCTTACGACGTATGAGTCACCGAAACATTCGTGTCTTGAATGTCGCGTAATAATGTCGCGTAACGCGTAATAATGTCGCGTAATAATGTCGCGTAACGTAACTTAACGTAAGAAGATGGGGTCGTGTGAACGGGCATTGAAACTTGTGGTGGAGACGCGGGTACTATGCTTTGTGAGTAGTTTTGGTGATGAAAAAATCAAAGCTATGGGCGCCCGTGTGCTTGCGCATCTTGAGTAGGCGTGTTCGATTTACCTACACCTCCTGCACCGGTGAAGAAGTGTAGCACCGAGCGCTTTCGATTTGAGGGTGCAGGCCTGGGGGTCTGCACCGCGCTGTTCGATTTACAAAAGTGTAGCACAATTTCTACACCTGGTGTACACTTTCTGCACTCGCTCGTTTTGGCGGTGTAGGCCGGTGCACGATAGAAGACAACGATAGCAGACGACAGTATAAGGTGGAAGTACATTTTTATTCGATTAGGCGGCGCTAGCGCAGCGGAACTGCACAGCGGCGTACCGGCAGCACCATTCCTACATTGTTAAGGGGGCGATGCAACGATTTTTGTATTTTGCGGAAATACCGCTTAGAACGGATCCCTGACATTACTGACCTGTGAAATACCCGGTCGTTTATCACCACACGCAATCGAAGTCGCAGAAAAAAAATAAAGAAAAACGAGCAGAGTTCACCCCCTCAACTCGCAGCCAGAACAAGCGGCCACGTGATCAATGTTGATCATAGCCATGCGCTGGGGTTGGCATGGCACAGGACACGCGCTGAGTTCCAGACATTGTTATGGTTCGGCTGTTGTCGTCATTGCAGCGATTGGACACAGGACACTACCCGAATGCTTCTCGAGCTGTCGATTATCACGAGTCTAAATCGAGTGTCTACGCCATGCTCGGGTCCAATCTATGAACCGCATTCAAATATCGTCACTGGGCGGTACTGCTACCGCCCAGCTACGTCATCAGGTTTTGCGAAGGAGAGATTGAATAGGTCTGTTCGATTTGGCCAGAAAGTTCTGAACCAGTTCTGTCCGAGTTCAGGCGAGTGCAGGAGTCGTGCAGCGGCGGCGCAGAACCAGTGCAGCCGCCGCGCTAGGACTGGCGCTGTGATCGGCTTTCCGAGCGGAGGCGCAGTGTCGTCTGCATCCGTTGGCTCTTGTTTCTAAACGCCAAGTAGTACGCTATATTTATTTGTTCGTGGGTTGATGAGACAATTCGTGTTTCCTTAGTTTTAAAGTATAATAATGGACGGAACCTTTTCTGTGATTATTTTTTATTCGCGTGTACTAAAAACGTTTTGTGCACGAAATGTGTTTCTGTCTGCATTTTTAACGGCCGTTCGGTTCCTCTCATTTCCATAACCGTTCGTGTCCTTCACATTCATTTAGCGATAGTAGATTCATTCCTAGTCTCTCGAGTCTCGCATTTCTACGATATGTTCGCGGCATCGGGATGATTTTGCGTCGGGAGTCACTGTCGGCAGCGCGCGGTCG
Source organism: Ixodes scapularis (assembly GCF_016920785.2). NCBI lineage: Eukaryota > Metazoa > Arthropoda > Arachnida > Ixodida > Ixodidae > Ixodes > Ixodes scapularis. The sequence continues at coordinate 42,083,103 of NW_024609835.1, forward strand.
ATAGCGGTCACCTCGAAGACGAAGGCCTGACGATAGCGTTTTGGCCAATACAGTTATCGACCGTAACTTTGGCGTCAAGCTAAAGCTTTTATGCTGATTCTCAAGAAAGAACTGCATGGAACTACCAAGCCAATGCCGATTCTCGGCGTCGTTTCTCCCAGGCACGTTAGTGGGCGTCCAGATAGCAGCGGACAAAGCACGCAGTAATATGCTCCGCTACGGGGCATGCGAGGGCCAATGTACTAAATCCCAGACCTTTGCAATGTATCGGAGTCGTCAGTACGCGAGCAAATGAAGGCGGGGGACTATCAAGAGTGCAATACCTTTCTCGTGTTGGTAAGAAAGAATATCAACACTGTGCATCCCCACATAGCATCAAAAACAATTTACGTGATCCAGTATTTCAACACTTACCACAGGGAGCCAAACCTACATGAGCAGGTGCCTAAAACGCTTTCAGAATATCATAATCAATCAAATTCCTTATGATCTCAATTCCGCGTCCACCGCGGGTACGTTATTATCATAATTGGGAGGAAATTCAACCTCCGTATCGGCGTGATTGTTAAACATCGCAGACATTTGAGCAATAGCTGCGAAAAATGGCACCGCGAGCAGGGACGGACGAGGAGTGTCGTCTGCTGTCGCCGTCTGCTATTTTCGTCTGCTTCTGCACGGACGCTGAACTGACTCTGGAGCCGGTGCAACATTTTGAGGAACTGGGTCTGAACTCGTTCAGAACTGGGATGAATCGAACGCGCCAGTGCGGCGGCCGGGTAACTTCCGGTTGAATCGAATGCAGCAGTTCCTGCACTGCTGAACTAGTTCAGCCAGTTCAGGCGAATCGAACAGACCTAATGAAAACACTCGGCTTTTCCCTCGAAATCACAGCGCAACAAAGGAGTTTCTTGGTCAGTAGCGTTGCGTGCGAGTATCCCTGAGCCCCACTGGTGCCAGTAAGCTCGTGTAAAGTGAAAAACATTCCAATCGAATATCGTTGCACCGCCCCTTTAAACAAAACCGAGACTGCAGGTAATAGGACGCACACTCGAAAATCTCGGTGCGTGTGTCTGTCGTTACCTGCAGTCTCGGTTTTTTTTAATCATGTTTAATGTACACCAGCTTGTTTGCGCCCTAACATTTATTTCACCATTCCTACACAGGAACTACACTCTACCGGAACACTGACCCTGCCATCAACGTTGCCTGCCATGCCCCTACACTTTTTCCTTTCTCGGCACATTGATACTTTAGACCCATGTTGTTGTAAAAAAAAAACTATCTCCAAACTCCGGTCTAAAAACATGCTTTTCGTGCAAGGCTCGTCAAACTATGAGGCGCTGGAGAAATGCAGCCTTCTGCGTTAAGTCCTTATTTCGAACTCTTTTTGTTCGCCTTCCACCCATTGAAAAGCATGCGGGAAGGGCCTTAGAACGCACCTGGCATCGCTGCGCCGCAGCGTTCTTCCCGTTCTTCCGCAACATAAGGTTCGTCTACTTTCCTCGCCGTCACCATGGCAACGAACGCCGAATGAATAGAAGCACCCACGGTACCGCCGCGTGAAGCTAGCAACAGCTGACGCCATTTTACGAACGCCGTCTGCTAGTCAAAGCCGAACGCGGTGTGTCAGATCAACCGCCTCCGCCGGTGCGCCGCTAGTAAAGACAACGAAGCTGAGACACGCCGACGGCGATCGAGCAAGCAACAACACCGCGGGACGATTGCAACGGCGGCATTTATTCGGATCAAAGGCCGCCTTCGCCGGTGCGCTGCTAGCAAAGACGACGAAGCTGAGGCACACCGACGGCGAATGGGCGAGCAACAGCCACCGCGGGACGACTGCAACTGCGGCATTTAATCCGATCAAAGGCGGGAAATAAGCAAGAACAATTTTTATTTGAATCATAACACCCGATATCCAAGTTTGGGACCAGATACCTTTGCTGGGTCTTTCCTGTGAACTTTTTACAGAGACACGGGGTGCCGCATTCAAAACACAGCTGTGTTTGCAAAATATGGGGGCCCTGAAAAGGACCGTTTAGACCGCTACCAGAACCTATAACTGACGTAACGAGCAACTTGACGAGCGGTTGGCGCACAAGTCGTCTTTATGCATGCAGGCGGGTGACGAGCTCTGCGCAGCGGATCCCTCGAAGTCACCGGGGCCGTCAGAATCCTCGCCCTGTCTGCGTCGGGGCTCTAGATTTTGGCGGACGCGGCGACGAACGACTGAAATCTATTTCCGCGCGCCTCGTCTCTCCTCCAAAACATCAACTTTGCAAGGTGACCAGTGAAATGGTGGCTCTCGCGCCGTCCAGATGGAAGAGAGTTTTTGACGTGGGTTCAGGTGCAATCCACCGTATTGGTGTGCGCACCAGTGTTCGCGTCGACAAAGTGCAGCTTGTGGTTGACGGTGAGGTGCGTGAAGCGAGCCTCATCTGCAAGCTTGCTAGCGATAGCCAGCTCAACAATCAGGGATTATTCTTGTTCCAGGGCGGACCCACTCGGCTATTAGACCTTGCAGGGTTTTAGCGTCACGGGTCTCCACGGAAACAAGAAAGCAGCACCCGCTGCAACGCGCCACACCGCCGAAAACCCACTGGCCAGGCCTTATGGCGCATTCACACTGGAAGCGGATCCGCGTTCGCGAAGCGGTCGCGGATGCGGTTGGCGAGCGACCCCGTTCAGACACACCGAGAGGCGGTTGGCGGTTTCTCGGCGATCACGCGTGATCTTTTGAGACTTGCGTTTGGCAACCCTGTTTTACAATCCAAAATCCACTTTAATTCACGATCCAAAGCCAAAGTTTTGCTATTTTGGCACTCGGAATATTTTTCTCCGGGATGTTCGCGCGCATCACGAGTTCAGGCAGCGAAAAAAGAAGCATGGACCCGCCAAACTCGCCCGTGATTCCCTCGACTTCGCCCACACGCAAAGCCCAGCTAGGCGCGCCTTGCTGACTCAGAACAGGATGCCCCCGACCTTTTCTTTGAAGTGGACCCTTCCCGCATGAATAGCTGACCTTGTTTTCGGGATAGAGGGCCAGTTTTCCCCCCGCGTTGTTCGCTTTTATCATTTTCGAAGTTGTGAGCGGTGGGGTGGACCGTGGTGCGGGATTGTGTTCGGTGCTAGCCGGTCGTGACTTCGTTGGTGGCGGACTCTCCTCTCGTCACTCGCTCGTCGATCGAGTCTACTCTTTGTTTGACATTAAGCTCAAATAAACGCCGTATGGATTACCTCCGAATTGTCTGGTACGTACACTTTATGCCTCGAGTAGGTTCCCTTTATTAATTTTATTAGTAGTAAACGTTACAGGTCGAGCTAGCGCAGGTACCCTGCCCCTCCGCGGTAGTGCGTTGGCTACGCAATCAAGCTCACGACGTCCCTATCGGCCTTCCTGGTTGTCATGCACGGTGTCGAAAGCTTTCAATAGTTCACGCGACTATCCTAGTGGGTAAAAAAGCTGACATTTCGGTCGATCAGGGGCGGGTTCCGACGTTCTACAGGCAGAGATTAACAAGGCAGCGATTTTCGGCTGTGGCACCCGCAATAATAAACAAACTCTTATCCGAACCAAATTACCGGTGCGAAGCCCGTTAAAATTACGAGTCAATTCTTTGCGCGGCGGATTCAAGTGACGGACGTGAACATCAAGTTTCTCCGTTGATTTGTCGAAAGCTAAGACTACAGCGCTAGGACTACAGCGCCTCGGACGCCTCACCAGCGACGGGTGCCATCTTGTTTCGAAAGTCACTGACGTCACGTCAGCGTCGCGTTGTGATTGGTTGCCGCTTTGCGGTTCGTGAAAGCGGTTGGGAGAAATCGGTCCCGAAGCGGTTGGCAAAAACGCGCTCCAACCGCTCGATCCTAGCCGCTTTGCGGTTGAGAACGCGCGGATCCGCTTCGCGAACGCGGATCCGCTTCCAGTGTGAACGCGCCATTAAAGGGGGACCAGCAGAAATATTCTTCCGCCTGGCGGAAAGTCCTCCTCGCCCTCTTTCTTTCTTGTATTGTAACACGGCGAGGCGACGGGAAAGGTCCCCTTTTGCGCCGGCTTCTTCTGAGAGGATAAGCCGAGAAAATCCCCTTTCTGAGCAACGGGCGATGAGTGCGGCAGCAGCGACCTCGTGACTTACAGTTGTCTTCAGCTCCTATCGCGTAATCTGCCCTATTTTTTGGCTCTCGCCAAGCCTAGCCCCTCGGGGGTAGGTTTTACCGAGCTGCAAGGCTGCGCCCTCGCAGTCACCAAATTTGAACTGTAAAAGTACTTTGGTTTAGCCTGTGGCAAAGTAAACGCACACTTGGGAGCTGCGATGCATCCCCGCACCCAATGAAGGAACGTTTCATATATAATCTCAGTTGATCGTCTAGTTCTACAGTCACGCCTTCGCCACCAATCATGTCTGAATGATTAAAGACGGCATTTACCACAACCTCCCGACAAAGGCTCGCCCAATCAGTTATTGTCGTACTTGCGATATCAGCCTCCCGCTGAATGACGGCGTACGGTAGGTTCTGGCATCCGGAGGATGATTTTCATGAGTTAATTGGAGAAGCGTCGGGTGCGATCCTTCGAAAAAGGAACCGCTCCGTACCGAGACCTCACCCCGGCACTGAACTTTGACCGGCTTCCTCTTGGGCACCTCACGAGTCATCCACAAACCGCCCCCCCCCCCCCCCCCCCCCCCCCCCCCCGTGTAGCCATCCGCAGATCTAGCGCGGACTTGCAGCTTCGCACTCTGGACACGCTCGAAAACCCAAGAGCCAGGAGCAAGCCAACGCGCTAAAGCAAATTAATTGCTTCAAGAGGGTCTTTCATGGCGCCAAGAAGACGGCACAAGTTGAACGCCATGGCACTGCGATGCTCGCCTCTGGAAGAATAAAACGCCGAGGGAGAACTCGCGCTTCTTTGCATTTATTATTTTTATTTCATCCGCCATTTTATACCTCGTGACACAATTCTAACAAACTCATTAATTGATCGGTCGGACCACACCATCGCGTCACAAAACAAACGCCAAACGTATGTCCACAGACGGCATCGTCACAGAGAAGGGAGCAGTCGAACCCAACAACAAAATAAAGTAACAAAGTGAATAAAAAAAAAAAAATAAGGGAGCCGTGGAGTTTCGGAAGGCGCTTCTTTGATGAGAGGAGCTGCTCTGGCCAGAGCGGCCAGAGTAGCCGTGCTGCTCTGGCTGCTCGGAATATTCCTTTTTTATTCTTTTTTACTCTACAGGGTGCCACGACCCTTATTTGAAGCTGATGTGTTAAATGAATAACAAACAACGCGTTGGAACGGAGGAGGTAGAGAGTCTTGGCGTCAGAATTTGACGTGGTAGAAAAGAAAAGAAAATAACGAATGCACAATACATACCGTATGCCAAGACCGTTATACTCCGCACTTGGCGAGGCCTTATGACGCAGCGGACGACCGTTAGGCTATTTATTTTGTGTCTTTAGATTTTTTATCGTGACGACTACTCCACTGTGCCTCGGAGTCTCCAGCGGAGATCCGGCAGGTTTTAATAATTATTATTGTCGTTTGAAGGGCACTCTTTCATGCTGCTTCGTTCCTCACGCCATAAAAATATTCTTTCTGTTTAGATTATAGGCGCGAAAAATCCACACTGACTGGGGCCTGAGTAACAACTCTGCATTACTCAGGCTCTAGTCCGTGTGGATTTTTCGCGCCTACAATCTAAAAAGAAAGAATGGCATACACACACATCAGACGCGCACGCACTCAAAGTTGGTCCAGAAGTCCACTGTCCCCGACGTGTTTTTGTATCGCTTTCAAAACGATACACTGATACCGCCAAGTGTTCCCCGCCCAGGATTTTGGTGACATTAAATAGTCTACTTGTTGTCTCTCTTACTCCCTCCCTATCTTGCGGCGCATTTTCTCAAAAGTGGTCTATGGTCCAGCAGTTGCAGCGTTGTTCTCGTGTCTTCTCGTTAGGTGCTGTATTTCACGCATACACACAAAAGATGCTAATAATGAAGCGAAATAACCGTACTTATCAATTATTGGACTAATTTTATTGGTCTAATTGTATCCACAAACCAATCCGACCATGAACTAAACTTTTTTTATTTTTTATAAGTAATCCCGCGCCATATTTTTATGGCGTCAGGAACGAAGCAGCATACGAAGAGTGCCCTTCAAACGACAATAATAATAATTATTAAAAACTGCCGGATCTCCGCTGGAGACTCCGAGGCACAGTGGAGTAGTCGTCACGATAAACATTCTAAAGAAACAAAATAAAAGGCCGTCATTCGCGGCCATGCCGGTGTTTTATGCGCCGCGAGCGTTCGGTTTGCCCTGTTAGTTTCAAACCGCAGAAGATGCAGTTCGATGAAATCACTAAGTACAAATAACCGTCAGTACACCCAGCAATGGCGACACTTGCAAGCTATTCATACTTGTGAGCGACCTAGCCCAAAATTCGTTTCATGGCCCCTTTAAAGGGGCCATGAAACGAATTTTGGGAGGGAATAAATGATTTTAAATTGGGACTTTACTAATCGCATATCGTTTAGCTGGCCAAAAGAAAGAGGGTAGAAAGTCAAAAGCCAGCTTTTCGGTACGAACATTTGAAAATATAGCGACTATTTTGTAGCTTCCTTCCTTCGAAAGCTCTCCGCCTTTTCACTATGATACATTCGCGGTTCCCAAAGCGCGTCAGCGGTGCCAACCTGACGTCAGTCGAGCCCAGTTCACGTATTGGACACGAGAACTGCGTCACTCGGACGTACGCGCTCGTCAACAATAAATCCGTCGTCGAATATTCGGATTCGCGTTCGTGGCCCAATAAGTGCCCAGACGGAACTTATCATCACTGGGGAATGACAAGCTCTATGGTGTTCATAAAAAGCACGGTGGAAGCTAGGAGTCATCGCACCGGTGCCGAAAAATGTCACGACGACGTGAATTCACAATTCACATTTGAGTTGAGGATTAAAGCTAAGCAGGAAGAAGTAGGAAAATCGTATCATGACCCTTTTAAGCTGAAACGAGGCATAGTTCTCTTCACGCTGCCCATCGCTACGGGGCCAGTACCAACTAGACGTCATGCTTGGGTTAAGATAAAACCCGAGCATGAAGTCATCGCGTGTGGATACGCTGCCCGCTCCAAGCGGCAAGCATGCTGAAGCTCAACGAGAGTACGCCGCAAAGCGGCAGAAGCCTCCGTCTTGGCGTCTCCACGTGCTAGCCGCCTTTGTCTACACTGCACTCGTCGAACGCGTTGGAACGCGGAACGCCGGCGTCCGGTATTCGGATCTCACATTCGAACGCGTTCGACAAGTGCAGTGGAGACAAATCCAGCTAGCTTTAAGTCTACCCACTAATCAGTCTAATCAAAGTTCGGCGTTTTGACCGTCCCCTCTCGTCTCCTCCTCTCCCTCAGTTTCTCGGCGCGTTGTGACGCTGCGAGACGCGTTTGCCGTGATGCTGGCACAAGCTAGGCGGCGCTGCATGAATTCCCTATAGTGATGACGTTTGGGAAGGAAAGGTGCAAACATTCTCTTCTGTTGACGACGTGCGCCATCGAAAGCATCGCTGTGGCCGGCCTTCCACGATTGACCGAAGGATGACTATGACGTCAGCAAAGGATTCCTCATCCTTTGCTGTGTTGGTAGTGCCGGTTTCAAGGCGCAATCATTTCAGGCTTCCGCAATGCTAATTACAAACACCATCGAACTCATTGTTCGCAAAGTAATGACGTAACGGAAGGAAGCCAAATGAGGGCATACCAAAACATCTCGCCACTAAAGCTTGGTTCAGACAGTTGCGTTTGACTGCGTTTGACTGCGTTGCGGCAGCGAGAAACCAGGACATCCCTGCTGCTTCTATCGCGTGCCAAGATGATTCCTTGAATTGGATTCCACGCTTCATACGAAGCACAGATGTGCCGGTGACTCGCTTTCGGTTCTCGACGCAACGCAGTCAAACGCACTCGAACGCAAGTGTCTGGACGGGCCTTAATAGGTGGTCTCTAAGTGGTATCGCAAAAGCATGCCAGGATCACGAGCTTCCTCCTCGAATCGCAATGCTCGAGAGCTCGAGGTAAATGCTCTGGCATGCGCGCGCAGTGTGTTCGACTCAGACACGACAGCGAGACGACTTCTTGGTTCCCTGCCGATCCACGACAATGGCCAGTGATGGGTGAGCCTCCATGATGGCCTTCGTGGCGTCTTGCTTTTATTCGCACACATTTGAATCCATCTACGTTTTTGTGGTATTGGACAGCTTTCTAGACTCGCTTTTCGGCACCACCGACGAGCACCAGAGGACTGTGGATGTGCTCAATACTTCGAGGCAAGTGCTGTTTGAAAGCTTTCCAGCTTGTTATCCTAATGTTTACCGTTCGTAAAGAACCTTATTCTGTTTGTTTCTTTAAAACGACAGAACAAGCATATGTCAAACGCGGCTTTTCAGATGCTTATCTTTAGCTTACTTGTGATGCCAAGCTTGCATCACCCGTGCTTAACGCTTCAATGGACGATTGTCGGAATTCACGACTCCCGAGCGTTTGGACGAAATACTTCTCCATTGTGCTCACGTAATATGAAGCGTCTGCTGTTCAACGCTATCGCACTCAATTCCTCAAGGATGTCATGCACCTACCTTCAAACCGTTAATTTACTAATATTTACTGTATCTAGCGATCTGATACGTCTTCTGTTGAATGTTACGGGTAGCAACATCAATATTGCCTGTCTCAGACTCCACAGGAAGGATGACACTGCGGTCGTCGACTACCTCACAGTCATCCTCGTGATAGTAGTAGCGGGTAAGTGAACCTCTCAAAAATACTGTACGGCAAATTTCTGAGGTTGGTAGAAATCTTCTTTCTTATTTTTTTGCACTCAAAATAGATTTTGGTGCTTCCGGTTCTTGAATCTTGTGAGATGTTGTGAAGGGACAAAAATACTGCGAATCCAGATAAGAAGCCTCACAAAAACTTTTCGAGAAAAATTTGAATGTGACGTCATTCCTCTACGGAGATGATTCTTTCCCAATGATGCCGTCTTCATATATGTAAAACTGTAAAACACAAGGACAACTAAAAGGAGGACAAAGACACCACGGCTTACTCACGTCTTACTTTCTTTATTTCTTCTTTAAAACTTATAATAAAAAAAGGCAAAGAAAAGAAGTTACAATCTCTGTAATACGACATTAGAGCGCAGCTCTTAAGCTATTTTGATTTTGCGATATACCGTGCTAAACGTTTTAGAAAGATATATATATATAATATATATATATACAAAAATAGATCACTCTCCTCACATATTGGTTCTGCACCCTCTTCTTCCTTCGTACCCTCCTCCTCCGTATTCTCCCCTCCTCCTCTTCCGTACCTTTCCCTCCTCTTCCATACCCTCCCCTCCTCCGTACCCTCTCCAACCCCCTCCTCCTCCTCTGTGCCCTCCCCTCCTCCCACAGCTTCACCGCTAAATTTAGCTGGAAAATTGACGCCACGTCTCCTCACACCGAATTCAATTTTCTCGCTAAATTTAGCGGGGTAAATGACGTCACATGACTTCGCGTCACGTCGCCTATGAGCAAATTCAGTTTCTCTGCTAGATTTAGCGGGAAAATTTACGTCACGTGACCTCAACACCAATTCAATTCTCTGGTTAATTTAGTGGGGAATTGAATTGGTGTTGAGGTCACATCCCATAATGCAACGCGGCGCATTCAGTTTCCCCGTTAAATTTAGCGGTAAAACTGTCGTCACATGACCTCAACACCAATTCAGTTTCCCCGCTAAATTAAGCAGGGTAACTGTGACGTCCCATAATGCAACGCGAGCGGTTGCGCCAACGCAGCTCAACAAGGAAACAAACGCTGCTGCGTCGTAAAAAAAAGAAAAAAAAAAAAAAAAAAGAAGAATCCCACATGTACAACATCTTCACTGTCATTTTTTGGATAAAAAACGACAGTGAAGATGTCCTACATGGGGATTATTTTTTTATTCTATGTCGTCTTGTTTTGACGTGTTTTTAAGAAGAGAAAAAGAGAGTAAAGGCTAGCCCACATGGTGCGCTTTTCTCCGCGTCTGCGTCGCGTCTGCGCCTGCGCTTTGACGTCACTTCCGGCGCCGGGACGAAACTCTGCGTTTTTTGGCGCATTCCGGCGTATCTGGAGGAGCCAGATATTTTGCGTCCACGCGTCGCGTCTCGCGCTGCGTCCAGAAGGCAACAACCAATGAACCGCCGTGTTCACTAGTTGCAAGGAGCGTTTGAATTTTCTTCACTCTTTTCGCCACTGTAGGAGGGTAGTTTTCGCCACGGACCTCGCGACAAAGGCGATAATAATAATAATAATAATAATACTCTTTATTTGCACATATTGCGATACCCACTCGGCAGCGTGCGAGGCAAGGCAAAAAGGTTGAGACCCTTACGCAGGTGGGCCTGCTAGCCCCCCGCCAAGTAGGGAAAGGGATACGGGAAAGGAAAATAAATAAAAACACTCGAAACATAAAGATACACACACAAAAACGGGTAGCAGCCCTGTGCCATTCCAAGGCAGAGCGCACGCGCGCACGCACACACGCACACCCGCGCGCGCGGAGTTTACAAAATTTGCACGCTCGCGGCCTTAAATAAAAACGGCTTTTAGGCCCCGCCAACGCTAGCAGCAGGGCGAACATGGGTAGTTACGTCCTTCCCCCCGCGGATATCAGTTTATCATACCTTTTACACAAGTCCAGGGAATCCTCTCTGCTCCGCGGGAGAGGCTGACGCTGCTTCAGCGGAACAGAGAGGACCTAGCAAAGTACAAAAGCGTCCTGCACTCTGGCAGGCCAAATGTAAAGAATACAAGGACACCGAGAGACAAAGGTACAAAATTAATACTACCGGCAACAACTGCAACAACGTAACCTGTGTAGCGGCCAGCGGCCAGCTGTAAATGTTTTGGCGCGGGCAATGGTGATGCCAGTGGCGTATCGAAACGTGGATGAGGCGTACGCACTAAAAAGGATGAAAATTAGTGAAATTGAGCTTCATTGCGATTGCTGTAATAAAAATGAGTGCTTACTATAACTAAAATTAAATATTACGGCATGTAGCCATCATTTACCGCGCGATTTCTATTTAATATTTGCTTTTGTTTCTTAAGCGCGTCTGGCTACGTTGGGCAGACGCTTCGGAAACGCAGACAACGCAGACGCGAAGCGCTGCACGGTAGCGCTGCGTGTGGTTTGACTGGGCGCACGCGTCCTGCTTAGCGCGCGCGCCAAGCCGAGACGCGCGTCTAGACGCACTGAAAAACGCGCCATGTGGGCTAGCCTTAAGTCGTAAGTCAGCGCTGTGTCTGTGTCCTACTTTTTCTTGCGTTTATTTTTTTCGCTGTTTTATTTATGCGTTTACTATGCACCGCCGGCTAGCACACCTCCAAGCATTAATGCCGCCTTTGACGCGACGCCTTTATGGTGTGAAATATGTGGAGGGAATCTAAGTGGCATCAAAATTCGGGAATGGATAAAGCGAAAGAGTTTGGCCGAAGTGAGGTCACACCGTAGCAACCGCCCAACAACACCATGACTTCAGTGACGCAGTTGGAGGCTGAGCGCCATTTTTAGCGTACGGTCCACCGGTGCGCACCAAAGAGCAAATGAAGTTCCACGACTCCTTCTATAGGCCAATGCGCACAATTGGCAACGTGCGCGACCAAAGGCGTTTCTGGGGTCGACCTTCCAGTATTGGCCAAACGCTAATTACGATCCGTCTTGAGTAGGAATATTTTTTTTAGTGCGAAAGCATCAACTGTCTTATAAAGCGAGCTGACGTCATCAGTTTGAAGCGCGAAAACGGCACATAGTTTCCCCGATCCTTCGGTTCCATTGGCTGGTGCGCGTCGACGGGGCTCCCATTGGCCGCTGCGCTCGTCAGTTTCCACGACCGCTCACCCCATGGCGCTGCGTGTCCATCAGCGCGCCGTTGCTCCCTTGGGCACGATGACCGTGCCCAGAGGAGCACACGCGCCGACCGGCGACGAAAAGTACGCAGCAGACGAAAAAGGGAGCGGACGAGCGGCTTGCACGCTTTCGCAATCACAGCTCATAAAGAATGCTTAGGTGCACCTCGATCTTTTCTCTTTTCAGTAATCAGACTACTATCAGACTGCCCAATTCGACGGCATTGGTCTAAGAATTAGAAATGCCATCCAACTTGTCGTACGCGAATGAAAATCTTGATCATGTCACCACGGGTATAAACCCATAAGGGGGCTCCACCGAAACATCTCGTCGTGAATATAGTCTGACTACGCTTGACTAAATTGCAGGGACGTACATCGGTACACGACTGCGGCTCACCAGGGTATCTCTGCTTTATACGGAGCGTGTGCCAATGCAAAGAGTATAGCTTTGCTCGCGACATAAGATGTACGGACGTGCCGGCGACTCGCGGTTGCATCCAACGTAACGTATTGAAACGTAGTCAGGCGCTGATACGCGAGTAAGCCCTAAATCGTCGCGTTTGCTCAAACGACCAAACATTGCGATTTTAAGTGCCCCTTCCAATTGATCGAATCGCGTGGTTCATGAATTTTCTGAGACAGCGCCTATCGGGGCGCGTCTCCAACTGCCCCGTCGATACGACCAGGAGGGATCTGACGAGGGTTCGAGTAAACGCAGTAGTCCACGATCACGGCTAGGCAGAGATATTGGGGAGGAGGACAGACCGTGACGCCCCAAGCGGTTAACTTTACAACTACACGGATGGGGACAATAAACACAGTGACTCAGCGCTCGGCCGACATAACCGAACGCGGCGTCAGCGTTCGGCTGGAGTTCGTGTTCTCCGGTGAGGGGGAGGAGGGGCTCTTTTGTTTCCACTACGGCCTGCATGAACAATGCAGCATGCACGGTCCCAGCTCAGCGCAAAAGCCGAAGTAGGTCAAGCTGGCATTCTCTGAGGGTAGATCCGGCACTTAACGTCGCTTCGTCGATTGTTAGTATTTTTTACATTAAACTGTGCCCCGCGCTCTATTGTAGAAGATGACATGGAGATGCCCATAAGGCCTGTCGGCATGTGCACAGGCCTTGTGTTGAGTAAACACCGAGCGTGGATAAAACAAACGGGTCAGAGCGCCCCCTATAGTTCGATCTCCTGCCCAATATTAAGAACTATACCGGAATGCAAATACTGAGATACATGTGTTTTAAGGTCGATATACAAATACTGAGATACATATGTCTTTTATTTAAAGGTATACTTCTAAGGCACTTCTGTAAAAACGACAAAAAAGTAGACCGAAATATAGATACATATAGTTATAGAAATACATTTGTTCTCGAACGGCGATATAGTGGGGAGGGTGTACTTCGTCGCGAATGTATATGGTAATTAATGCTCGTGTTCCTCTTTCTGTGCCATTTTAGTTTGATGTCTTTTACATTGAACTCTCCATCTATTCACTACTACCATACCCAATGACGCTCAAATACGCGGTCACCCCTGGTGAACCACGTTGTTACTGGAGGCCAATGACTGCTTCCCATGGTTGACAAGAGGTGTCTGCCCGAAATGGACCCTTTTATGCCGTGAGAGCTCTTCTCAAACTGTAGTCTAATGTGCTAGTCTGAGTCACACCCTTGGGTAGATTACACAAGAGAGCCGGACGTGTTCGCTTGAAGGCATCCTAGTTTTCGCGGAACATTTTGTTGCATAGGAGAAAAAAAAAAGCATTTCCCACAAGTGTTGCGCTGTCCATTTTTGGTTGTTTTCTCTTCTCCAATTACCTCCCTTCCAGCGTTTGCTCTGCTACATTGGAAAGAGTGGAGAGCTTTGTGGGAGGAGCTTATCCTGCCATTCTTGTAAATAACCTTCATCGAACCACAATTTTTTTCAAAATTTCGTTTTTGCTAGTGCTTGTGAGTTTCATAGACCAGGCTATGCGGCGGGTTCATTGTATAAATCCTGGAACACCTTGTATCAAACAGATGCATTTGGGTTTATCATAAAAAAAAAACAGATGTAACGAAATACCTTAGTATGACAGATTCTTGTGATGAAAACGATACATTGTAAATGTATTTCCCTGCTGATGTCCAAATACATTTTCCAATTGTGTCTCAATGCAGAGATACAGATTATTGAAAATACATCTAAAACACCATCGTGACACATCTGCATCGCGATACTGACCAGCCCGGGAACCCATGATATACCCTAAAAAAATTCGGTGCGCCTACTTCTTCGCAGAGTACTTGGAGGGACGATTTCTGCGATCGCCATACCACCCTCGGCCAATTACAATGTAATAAAAAAAGTTCTGTTTGCATAAAACATTGTGACACTGAGCATTACGTGAGCATATAAAACATCAAGCTTAGTATCACATCGCAGACGTCAGTTGTTGCTGAAAACCTTATTTTCGGCCTCGTACGTCATTTCCCGGGTGGATCATAATTTCTGACTCTTCAAGAGCTCTGCAAAAAAGTAGACAAGCAGCAATTTTTTTTTACTGCAGTTGTTTTATTATAGATATTTGAGATTGTGTGTGTTGTGTTCGTCCTTCGTTTTCCCCCACTCCCGGGGTTTGGTCCTAAATTAGGTTCAATCTTCACCAGCTAGCTTGAGTCCCAACGTTTTGTTCGTTAATAGTATCTACAGGGTGTTTCACGAAAAGTGAACAAAGTCGATATTGCGAAAACTAGGCGTAGGAACAAAAATAAACTTACGTGGTTTTGATCCTAGGCCAGGGGCCTATTTAGGAAAATTATTAAAGTTTAGGATAATTAAGTTGCTAATTAATTTTGCGTAATTAACTTTTTCGATATTCTGTTTAAGCGCTTGGTTTGAATTAGAAAACTGCTCAGCATTATCGAGAAACACTAAATCAATAAATTCTAGCACGATAGAAGGCACGCGCGGTATTTTACGGCTTTCTGAAAAACCGCACAGCTTCGACGGGTTTTTAAGTTTCGGTTTTCAATCGGAGCGCTTCTCGGCCCCGATGGCACCGCGCCCTGTGGAGAAATAGTGCAACCAGCCTC
This sequence comes from Ixodes scapularis, assembly GCF_016920785.2. Lineage (NCBI taxonomy): Eukaryota > Metazoa > Arthropoda > Arachnida > Ixodida > Ixodidae > Ixodes > Ixodes scapularis. Next base: position 42,098,126 of record NW_024609835.1, read on the forward strand.
TGCTGCGCTGCGCGAGGACAGCGCAGCAGAGGTTGGTTTCACTAATTCTCCACGGGGCGCGGTGCCGTCGAGGCCGAGAAGCGCCTCCTCCTCTACCGCAGCCCTGGTGCGGAGGAACGCACCCCCGATATGAGTTTCAAAGCTTACAACCACTCTGAAATCAACTGAAACAGGGTGTACAAATGCGGAAAATCCACCAGTATCAAACACGATACTATATTTTCACGAAGTCACAAATCGTAGATGATGAGGTGACGAATGAACAGAAGCTAAACGTTTAATTTGGCAAAGTTGTGCCGAAAACAACAACAATAAACAAACAAAGAGGTAGCGTCGGAGGCGTCTAAGGTAGCAGAGAGGGTAAAAGAGAAAAAAAAATGCACTTCCCCTCTCCCCCGCAAGCCGTCCACTCCGCCAAGAGGGCTGTAGCTAGCGTCCGGCTGGCGTGCAAACTCTGTTTAAAATCGCGTCATTTTGGAACTTTCAAGCGCAGATGCGCAGATTTTGGTATGCCAGTTATCGTGTAATACTATGCTAGATAAAAAGACTCGCAGGGTCCAATTGCACTGTTACCTGCGTGCAAATAAAAAACAAAAATAGGGAAAACTGTGTCAGATTGGCCGGTCTCTTTGGCGAAAAGAAAATCCGGTTGCTGTACCTTTTTTACTATACAAAAGTTCGTACTGGTGTAGGCCTTTAGCGACCATGAGTGGAAGTCTGAAATAATAAATAAAAACGTGCTCTCCTGCCGCAATACACGCAGTAGTTGAGGGTAGTACTGCCGGCTGACTCAACTGCTATTTAAGTAACGGAAAAAAGATATGCTAGTTTATCATTTAGCAAAATAGAACAACAGAGAGCTATAGGCTGATTTTGGACTAGCCACAACTATCCTAAGAACGCGAACCACTTTATAACGGCAGCCACAAGCGAGAGTTCGGTGTTCGGTAGAGCCCGCCGATACAGCCCAAAGATGGAGAACGGCAACCTCCCGGTTTGTCGTCTGCTAGCGGAGTCGGCGGCGTGCCCTTTCTCTCGTTTTACCCCGTCGAACCCGCTGAACTTCCCGGATGTGTGGAGAGGGCGCTGCGGTCGAACAAAATGGTGCCGGCCAGGGAGCACTAAATATAACACGTTTGCAAGTCCGGCTTCACGGCGGCGCCATTTTGCCCGGCTGGGGTGCGCTCGGACGAGTCATAATCCGATTACGAAGCATTCCTAAGGCGTCGTAATCGGATTATGGCCGCGCACAAGCGCGCCCCAGCCGGGCAAGATGGCGGCGCCCTGAAGCCGGACTTGCAAACGTGTATACACGACCGAGCGCAAGAGCGAGATCGACTTCGGCGCGGCGTAGCTTTTTAAGTCTTTCCCTGGGAGCCTAGAATATTCTGAGTCGATCCTTCACGAAGTACATATGTACATTCTGAGCATGAATAGGCTTGACGGTTCTCCAGCCTTCCCGAATCTTCTACACGAGCCACCTGCGTGTAACCCAAATGCGCTGCTGACGATTACGCACAAACGCAATTCACCTCTTGTGTCGAAAAAAGAAAGGCTGCGTGTTTTTTTTTTTTTTTTTAGAATAAGTATCGAAGCATGGCAAAACGTTCAAGGTATAGTCCGTTTCAAGTCCCACCGCACCTGACGCTATGAATTCGATGGAGCCAAATCAACCAGCGCAACAAGGGCATCATAACGCTCGTCGGCCGGTGTTTCTTTTTTTTTTTTTTTTCTTGCGCGCGTTTGGTTTATTTTGTGATAGAAAACTTAAAAAGACAACGAGCGCTATGACGATGCACTTTCGGCGCTGTTTGATTGTCGGACTTGGAGCAAAATGGAGTATAGTCTAATGTTTATTAGGCAAGAAATATAAGGCAAATGCGATGGTTGTCGAGTAGACCTTTCGGTTCAGTTATGCACCTAAGGCTCGCCATCGACCCATTCGCAGGAGATACAGGGCGCTTCACCTTTTATGAATGTTCTTTTTTGTCACCTCGTGCATGCAGTGTCCCTGAAGAAAGTACAGCGCTCAGTTCATCTTCCCTACACCGTGTTCATGTTCATCGCCGGCCTCAGCATCTCGTACCGTGACACGGGCTCGAAAGGCCACGGCTCGCTCTCCGTGTGGCTGCGGGGCACCAAGTTCCACGTGCTCATGACCTTCGTGCCCGCCGCCACTGTGTACGCCACTCTGGGCATCAACCACTTCATCTTCCGCAGGTAAGTGGGAACGCTAGCGCCTTATCTGTACCGGGCAACGCAGAGCAGGCTGAGTACTTATCAAACTGAGAATAGATCAGGCTGAGCACAGTTGAGGCTGGGTACAGATCAGGCTGAGCATAGTTGAGGCTAAGCACAGATCAGGCCGAGAGCAGACCAGACTGAGCAGAGTAGAGGCTGAGCAAAGATCAGGCTGATCGCATACCAGACTGGGCACAGTTGAGGCTGAGTACAGATCAAGCTGTGCACAGACCAGGCTGAACACAGTTGAGGCAGAGCACAGGTCAGGCAGAGCACATACCAGGCTGAGCAGAGTTGAGGCTGAGCACAGATCAGGCAGAGCACAGACCAGGCTGAGCACAGTTGAGACTGAGCACAGATCAGGCAGAGCAAAGACCAGGCTGAGCACAGTTGAGGCTGAGCACAGATCAGGCAGAGCAAAGACCAGGTTGAGCACACTTGAGGCTGAGCACAGATCAAGCTGATCACAGATCAGACTGGGCACAGTTGAGGCTGAGCACAGATCAGGCTGGGCACAGACCAGGCTGAGCAGAGTTGAGGCTGAGCACAGATAGGCAGAGCACAGACCAGGCTGAGCATAGTTGAGGCTAAGCACAGATCAGGCAGAGAGCAGACCAGACTGAGCAGAGTAGAGGCTGAGCAAAGATCAGGCTGATCGCATACCAGACTGGGCACAGTTGAGGCTCAGTACAGATCAAGCTGTGCACAGACCAGGCTGAACACAGTTGAGGCAGAGCACAGGTCAGGCAGAGCACATACCAGGCTGAGCAGAGTTGAGGCTGAGCACAGATCAGGCATAGCACAGACCAGGCTGAGCACAGTTGAGACTGAGCACAGATCAGGCAGAGCAAAGACCAGGTTGAGCACAGTTGAGGCTGAGCACAGATCAGGCAGAGCAAAGACCAGGTTGAGCACACTTGAGGCTGAGCACAGATCAAGCTGATCACACATCAGACTGGGCACAGTTGAGGCTGAGCACAGATCAGGCTGGGCACAGACCAGGCTGAGCAGAGTTGAGGCTGAGCACAGATAGGCAGAGCACAGACCAGGCTGAGCACAAATCAGGCAGAGAGCAGATAACGCTGATCACTGATCAGGCTCAGAACAGATCAGGCTGAGCACCGATCAGGCTGAGCTCAGCTCGCACTGGGCACAGAACGGGCCGAGCACAGTTTAGGCTGAGCACAGTTTAGGCTGAGGACAGTTGAAGCGGAGTAACTTCAACGTTTCAATAATGTTATAATCCCCGCGTAACTAGCGTTCTTGCGCCTAGGCTTGATTATCCTTGTAAACTAATACAACTTTTTTTCGGCACTTTACTCTTTTTTTGTGTGTGACGTTTTTCACCATTAAATTAGATTTCTTATATTTGTCATCCTACGGCTGCTATGTCTACGCACCTACCTTGCTATGTCTACGCACCTACGCACCTACGTGGTCGTTTGTGCTCCAGAAATCCTCCCACTGTTTGTCTCGTCCCGTGTACATGTAGTATTATTTGTTTTTATGAGCTTTAGAGACACGGTATCATCATCATCTGCGAGAATCAAGAGCCACGTTATTGAATATACAACACGGGCACTTCACACCATCATACGTGGTCTCCGAGGAGGATATAAACAAATATGTGCAGATGAATGAACCGTACTTAATCCAATGAATCAAAGAATCAAAGTTTTCAGGAACCTGCCGAAAGCCAAAAATTGGCGGAGCCAGTGTTAGCACACCCGACCGGACATTGGGAGCAGAGCTGGCCAAATTACTCATATTTTGTAATTAAATTACATTACTAATTACTTTGCTGAAAATGGCTGAAATGTAATTAAATTACATTACAAATTACCACAACCAGAAAGTAATTAATTACCATTACAAATTACTTTTAAAAGTAATGACATTACTTTCGCATTACTTTTAAATACAAAGGAGCTATTGATAACTTCCTTTTACAGATAACTTTATTTACATTATTTACACAGTTCATGGCACACAGCTAGAACTCTCTGTTGCATGTTTACCGATGGACAGAGGAACGCACGCGACTCATCCGTTTCCCACCCCAACCCGGACAACTATTTTTGGAGATGACTGAGGACCCTACGCGGGATATCTCTGGGAGGGGAGAGAACAATTGTCATTGTTCGCAAAATCGCGTCGAGGGCCGTTCCACCAGGGGCCTTAGTTCGACCTACTTCCCCTCCTTCGTTTCCCGAGAATGTCGAGCAGAAAAGCTCGAATGGAAGGCACTTACCGGCCCTATTTCTCACAGTGGAAGATAACACAGAGAGGGTACGCAGTATGCATCAGAAAAAGTAAGCGGAAACTTTCAAGAGGGGCCAGAAAACGTCGAATTCAAAACCGCAAAACATAGGTAGAGAATCGCGCTGAGCGGGTTTTCACAGTTCAAGAGAGTGGCAGAAAATGTCTAGCTGATAGCGGGCGCGAGAGTCGCACCAGCCGCATCAGCATCAGCAACACAGCGGCGGCCAAAGAGCGTTTTTTGGAAAGGTGTAGAGGAAAAAGAAAAAGTAAAATAAAAAGAAAAGCGCTCTTCTGTATTGTGAACACAAAAAATATGCCTGGTGCGAAAAAGTAATTAGCTAATTTAATTACAATTACCGTCGCTGGAGTAATTCATTACATTACTAAATTACCTGCAACAAAAGTAATGAATTACATTACTAATTACTGGAACAAGTAATTAAATTACTGTAATTTCATTACAGTAATTGCATTACTGCCAGCTCTGATTGGGAGGCCCAGAGTTCAGATCCTGGCTCCGCCAATTTTTGGCTTTCGGCAGGTTGCTGAAAACTTTGATTCTTTGATTCATTGGATTAAGCACGGTTCATTCATCTGCACATATTTGCTTATATATATATATATATATATACGGGTGTTTTTGCGAAGACTTTCAAAAATCCTAAAAATTAGTGCGATTGCGAAAAGGAGAAACTCTCTTCGGGAACAAACTACCAGCCACGGCGGACGTCAGGAATTGCCAAAAACCTACTAATTAGCCAGATAATTAATTAAAACTGGTTAATTAACTTTTTAATTGGGGGAAATAGATATATGGTTCCAATTAGAAAGTTGCTGAGCGTTATCGAAAACCACTAAATCAGTCATTTTCAGAAAGACTTTGAGCGCGTGAGACACGAGTAGTAGTGCACTAAAATTACCACTCGTGGAGCAGGTACAAGGCTAGCGTTTGCGGTAAGGCGCCCGCGCGATTTTTCCGCCTCTTATCTAGCCCCAGCCTTGTACCTGCTCCATGAGTGGTAATTTTTGTGCGCTACTACACCTCTCAAGCGCTTAAAGTCTTTCAGAAAATGACTGATTTAGTGGTTTTCGATAACGTTCAGCAACTTTCTAATTGGAACCATATGTCTATTTCCACTAATTAAAAAGTTAATGAACAAGTTTTAATTAATTATCTGGCTAATTAGTAGGTTTTTGGCAATTCCTGGCGCCCGCCGTGGCTCGTAGTTTGTTCCCGAAGAGAGTTTCTTCTTTTTTTAATCGCCCTAATTTTTAGGATTTTTGAAAGTCTTCGCAAAAACACGCGGTATATATCTATGTATATATATATATATTTTCTGATAGTCACCGTGTTTTTCAAACTGAAAGTCTCTACTGGCCACAACGAGAAAGTGACGCCAGCGGAAGGCAGGCGTTCACTCCCTGGAGTGTAGAATTTCCACTGATTTCAAGCAGTCTTAATGTGTTAAAGGAATGCTTTGGAAGCTCGCTCCGCTACCCGCGCACCAGCGAGGAACAAATACTTGGCATGGTCTATTTTTAGACTGCTTGCTCGAATGGCAAGCCTGCCTGCTACTGACGTCACGGGACTGAAAAGTGCGGGTATATTTGAATGTCGTTTTTTGGACTTTCATTTGCCGATTTCACAATAATTATTAGGAATTTTGAGATTCTAAATACATTGTATTTCGAGATAAATATAAAAAAGTAATGGCAGAACTTCCAATGGCCGAGATAACTTTTGGTTGACCAGCTTCTTGTGTATGTTTCAATCAGCAAGAATGAGCAGCGCGTCTTTTAATTTATTATGGACGGAAAATGGGAAAAGGTATGTCGAAAACTGGTTGTAAGATATATCAGTGAGTGTTTCTGGACCATACCACGCTAAGAAAAAGTACAGCATCTCATTTTATTTGATCTCCATATGGCGAAAAGTTACGTGGCCTAGTGTAACTTGTGTACCTGACGGCCTAGTGCAAACTTGTGTACACGTGAGACATTCAACGAAGTTAGACGCCCACGAATCAACCGAAACATGCAATTGTTTCGTGTTTTTCGTGCACGGGAGTTGGTGCGCGAAAACAACATCGCTTCGTCAACTGCGCGACGTCGCTGCGAGTGTTCGAGCTAGCCAAAGCGAAACTACGCTAAGCCTGTCGGGCGTAGTTGAAGGAGGCTTTGAAGGATTGCGCCACTGGTGATCGATCGTGCCTGGGAAAAAGCGAGAGGTGCGTTTTCGACGACGACTAGAGATATCGTGATCGGGACAAAGCCGTCGCAGCGTGTAGTACAATTGCGCCCCTCGTTCCCTGCAAACATCAGGCGGCGTGTTTTCTACGACGAGTTGAGACATCGTGATTGTGACAACGTCGACCTACTGCGACGATCTTGTGAATGATATTCACGTGGATACAAATACAGACGCGGACGTCAAAAGGCTTTTTTATATTCAAGAACCCAGGCGATAAGGTAGAAAACTAGTTTCGCGTCCGACTTCTTACGATCACGCGAGACATATCGCATTTGTCCGAGCTGTTTTGTTTTGGGCAGATACACTCAAGCGTTCTTGTGTTTGACGACGTGGATGAGTAATAAAATCAAAAGGATGGTACTGATGCTGGTTCACGTTTTGCCTTAATCGTGTCACAAAGAAAAATAAACGTTTTAGTGCATATTGAAAGAAAAAAAAATCTGGCTCTCGACTTTTGGAAATTGACGTGCCTGAAATTAAAGTTGATGTGAATCCTAGGTATGGTTCCACTTTGCGAAAAGATCCCTTCCATTCTAAAGTCCTCCGCTGACAAACTCGCAAAATTTATATTTTTTTACCGTCTTTCTTGTTTGGTTTGTTTATAGCCTTTTGCTGAAGTTTGTTCAGGACTCTCACATAAACCGTGTTTTCACAAGCTCGCATGAATATGAAAATTAATGTCAGCGAGAAGCTGGGGTATCACCGCGTGGTGGAAATTTTTAACAACCCAGAGTGAGGATAGTTCAACTTCCCCTGCTGGTGCAAGCACGTGTAATGCTATGCACTATATAAATGAAAACATAACAGCGTGGGCAGCACGCGCGCTACCGGTGGTGAGGAAAACAGAAGCGCCCCTCACGAGCTTCTCACCGCGAATAAACGCGTGCATTTAGAACTGGCGTTATGCTGTTGTGACCCGCCGGTTCTCTTCGCGAACGTGCAGATGCCACAAGGAGATCGTGGTCTTCTCCGTGGGTACGCTGGGCATCAGCACCTTGGTGTGCGCGCTGTACGCTTTCATCTTCATGGGCACCAACACGCTGAAGAACAGCCTGATCTTCGGCATACTCCTGTGCTCTAACGAGCGGTTCCCCATGGCCGACAAGCTGTTTGAAGAAGGTCGCTACCCGATCCTCACGACGATGCTGCAGGCAGAGTCCGCACTCAACAACATCTTCGTCTGGTCCGTTCTTGGATACGTCGACGACAGATTGAGCGGAAGGGTAGGCCACAGTTCAATTTTCTTGGAAACGCTCGGAAGTCTATCGCCCCTATCTTTTACTGACTGGGAATAGACCGATCTCATCAGTCAGTTTCGGTACGCTACGGCTGCTGCGATGCATTGAAAAAACTTTTTTTTTTTTTTTTTTGTAAATACAATTTACCCCAAGTACGGGGCTTTAACAGGTGTAGGATATAAGAGAACAGTCAAATATACAATATCAGGGCTACAACACAGTAGACATTCAGCGACGTCTACTTATAATAAAGGGGCTGAAATAGCCCAGACATTCGATATATTATCTAGCTCTGAACAAAATTAATTGTCAGTACTTAGCATCCACTACTGAGCAAAAATATTAGAACTACTATTTGTCAGTCCATCTTACACGTATTTAGAAGGGCTCTCTCAAGTTCATCTAGAGTCTAGACAGTCCGATGGTAAAATATTGTGCGGGAGATTATTCCAATCTTTTACAGTTCTACGGAAAAAAGAAAACTTATATAAGCGTCAATATTACATTTGGGCACTTCGAACTTATTAATGCTCACGTGTCTCAGTTCGCTCGATACGCGAGGTGTTAATCTAGAATTCGGTTCAATATTATATAGGTGATGAGAAAACATAAAGAAAAACTTTAGTCGAGCAATTTTGCGACGGACCAAAATGAAGGGGAGATATAGGCTGTTCAGCATATCTGTGACAGAATCAAGTCGCTTGTATCTGGATAGAATAAACCGCACCGCCTTCCTCTGAACTTTCTCGAGTTCCCCAATTTGATTTTTTTCTTTCTATAGGGGTCTTATACCGATGGAGCGTACTCCAAGGTTGGCATAATATACGTTGTGTAGGCCACTTCCCTTGAGGCAGAGCACAGTTCAGATTTCGTCTTAAAATACAAAACTTTGTTTTTGCTTTGTGGCATATTTTATTTATGTGCTTACTCCAACTTAAGTCTTTAGAAATTATCACACCCAAGTATAAAACTATCGACTTCAACCAAAGGATTCCACCAAGCTCAGAAGTAAAGGAAAGAACATTCTTAGTTTTGTTGGTTATTCGGGCAAACGCTGATTTTGTGCGTATTAATTTTCATCTTCCATTTTGAACACCAGTCCTGAATAGACCTAACGGATGCACTTAACCTGCGCTGGTCGTCTTCCTCCCTGATTTTTTTTTTTAATATACCAGGCAATCATCCGCAAATAGCCGTACAGTAACCCCTGAGTTTATTTCCGCCGCGATGTCATTAATGTTAATGAAAAGTAATACTGATCCGAGTACTGACCCCTGGGGGACGCCCGAGGTCACCTCGGATACTATTGGACAGGCACCGTTAACCTCTACATACTGCACCCGATTAGATAAATACGCCCTGATCCACAATATCACGCTATGATTTACACCATGCAAAGAAAGTTTATGCAGTAGTTCAGTGTGTGGTACTTTATCAAACGCCTCAGAAAGGTCAAGGCATACCACATCAAACTGTCCCGGTTCATTAGAAGAAGCGGCAAAATCGTCAAATGCTTCTTTGAGTTGCGTGACTGTCGATAGGTGCTGGCGAAACCCGTGTTGGTTAGTGTGAAAAATGTTGGAGGATTCGATATACTTAATAATGTTTTAGAAATAATGTGCTCAAATGATTTGCATACTATGCACGCTTTCTAAATAAATAGTTAATTAATAATTTGCATACTATGCACGGTACTTTTCAAAATTATGCTTACTTCCTTTTTTTAAAGAATTGGTACGACCCTTGCACTGCGCCATGGTGTTTTTTAGTGACGTTCGAAAAATAATGGTGAGATATTTTAAAAACTATTCTGCATATGTTTTTAAAAACTTCTTTGGCAATTTTTCTGGCCCTGTTGACTTATTTACGTCTAAGTTTAATAGTAAAGAAAACATCCCTCTTCAGTAATTATTATGTCCCCCATAGTACTACTTGTCGCATTGAAGCTCAATTCGTCTATAGCATCGTCTGTATTAACAAACACACTGTTGAAAAAAGTATGAAACCTATTTGCGATATCTTTTGGATCGGCCACAATTTCATTGGTTTCAATGATATATTTCAATCGCTCTTTCCGAGGTTTTAAGCGGCAACAAAATTTGTCGGGTGAATTGTTAATAAAATTCGGCAGAGTTAAAAAAAAATAACGTCCCTTCGCTGAACTCAACTTTTGCTTAAAAAGACATGAAACTTCTAGGAACTCTTCCTCGTTTTCTTTTCTTTTACGACGTTTATGTTTTATTTGACGCTTGCGTTGTTCAATCTCTAGGTTTACCCACGGATTAAATTTTTTTATTGATTTCTTTTGTTTGGGTATAAAATATTCTAAGCAATTGGCAACAATGCCTTTAGATTCAGCCCATAAAAAAATCCGCGTCATTTGTACCATCGAAAGTTGAAAACCCACAAAAATGACAGATCGATGTAATCTAACACACCTTCGTCGTTCGCTTTAGAAAAATTAGGCACTTGATTAGAACACTTTGTTTGTTTACAAATTTTAGCACTTTCGAAACATGAAAATACTAATCTATGATCAGAGATACCCTCGTGAACAGACACTTGACACTCGAGTAAATGACTACTGACAAATATATTAATTCTAACAACGAGCAGCTGTTTCCAACTTCACGAGTCAGGCAATTGTTAAGTGCAATATCGAGAAGAAGTTCGCAATTAATTACATTCATATGTCCTGCATCAAGGTGATCCCGATTAATTTCAGGCAAATTAAAATCTCCAGCAATAATTACTCTGGTTCCAAGCCTAATGTTAGTACTAAGGTAATCGTGTAGTGCTTCCAAGACTGAATTAGGAGCATCCGTAGGTCTATAAAATGCACAGACGACGTAGTGTTTATTACAAAAATTTATGTTACACCATATACTTTCAACTTCTTGAATATCTTTCATTACTACATAGTCGATATTATTTTTAAGAATCAATACTACGCCGCCTCCTCTGGTTTTTCTATCTTTTCTTACCATCTTATACCCTGGTAGTATAGTAGCTCTTCGTCACTTATTTCTGGGTGAAACCATGTTTCTGTTACTACGACGACATCGGGGTTATAGAGCATTAGTACCTGCTCGAGTTCAACAACATTATTAGCTAGACTGCGCGCGTTTAGATTTATCGCACGTAGTTCCTCGTTTTTTTTCTCTCAGAAAGTCACCCTTTATTATTATCGGATTTGTTTCTATTAAGCTTGACGCGGCAATTATCCTTGTAATGCCACGAGTGGAAATCATCGTTTATATTAAAGTTAACACGAACGAGCTTTACCCGCGCGCCATCACCCCCTCTCTGCTCTTGAAATTGCATTCTTCGTCTGGTTTTCGTGATCCGTGAAAGTCAACTGAAATAGATATTCTTGATCCCTTTAATTTTTTGCAGTTGCGAAAGATTTCATTTTTTTGTTGTTGAAATCTGCAAAGTTCATGATTACTGGCAGAATTCTGTTGGGTTGCTACCGTCCAATTCTGTGCACTCGTACGATCGACTTTACTGGAACTCCCAGGCGGTTTTGGAAAACATCCGCGACTACTTTCGATTTTAAGTCTTCGTTTCTTTCGTCTTGGTTCTCAGGGGTACCAAAGATTACCAAGTTGTTTCTTCGACTACGATCTTCTAGGTCGACAAGTTCCTCCGGTTGGGTTTGAATGGTCGCATTCAACTTTTTGCGGTATTTTCAAGGCGTCACTGTTCTTGACAGGAGTTTCGAGTTGAATAATGTTTCTTGTGAGTTCGAGTTGAAACGTTAGTCTTTCTGCACGTGCGATAACCTCGCTGAGTGTCTACGCGAGCCAAGGCACCAAATGTCGCGCACACAGCCGCCAGTCTCCTGTGGACTAAAGTTACGGTTGGGTCACGCATGCGTGGAGCCCATAGTGAGATGAGTCTATTCGGGTACAGCGGGAAGTGTAAAACATGGCCCGTGAAGTGTCGTTCAGGGCAAGTGTGCGTGCAAGTTGCTAATGATGGAAGGTAGTATCCAAGAGAATGGGGGCGCTGCCGAGCACAATGAGCCAAAACACGTAAGAGCAAGTAATATGGTTGTGCTTCTCGAAAAAATACGTGGACAGGGAGGTATACACGACGTTTCGGGCGGACGCCTTTCTTCAAGTAATAGACGCGAAAGACGGCAAGAAACAGGCAGGGGTCGTACACTGCCAGCTTCGAGCCAAACTCAGCAAATTATGAAAAGCCCGGTACCTAAGGTCAAAGTCTACCAGAGCGAGGTCCGTAAGAAGCTTGTCCTAATACCCTTTGTTCTTAGATTTTAGCATTGTTCATTTACCGCTAATATACCTCAATCGTTCAGTATAAATAATAATGGCTAAGTGTGTCTCGGTATATGCTTCGTTCGAATATGCATGGCCTGCTATGGGCTATGTATGCTTTGTTTCCTTCGCCTGCGCGTAACGGCTATTTTTTACACTAGGGCGTAACGGAATATTCAAACAATTGCGTTTGCTTACGATTCAGGCTTAGTCATCTCTCATAAAAAAAGAACAGACTGGTACGCTGGCACCATCCATGGTTGGTGCCAGGAACTTCATTTCACTAGAGTGAAGGTTTTGCAGTATTTGCGAGATCGAATGTACACACGGTCTAAGCGGAATGCCCGTTTATAACATTGCCGAAAGATTTTTTGAGTCAAGAAAGAAAGGCTCGTGCGCGAAAAGATGAGAAATATACGGAAATGCTAACTGTTTTACGGCCACCCGGCAGATGGCGCCAGTGTGTTCTCTCGTCGTAAGTAATCCCAATAAGTCTTAAGACACGAGGTCGTAAACAGTTGCAAGTGTACGAACCACGAAAGAGGGACAAAGGACAAACATAATGTTTGTCCTTTGTCCCTCTTGTTCCCCTTCTCCAGGGATTATTTTCGGCGTTCTTGTCCAGCTCGCTTGCACCTTTGCATTTAATTGCATCATAATTGTGCGAACCAGCCTGAAAACTTAAAAAAAAATCAAACCAATAAAGTCAACTTCCATTGAAAAGTAAAATATGCTGAAGGAAAATTTTAATCTCTCTCCTTGTACCACTTTGAGGGAACAGCGCGGATGAACAGTCACACTCACATGCACACAAAAGGAGACAGACTCGCAGCGCTGACTAACAACTCAGTCCTATATTTCTTCTTCCTCAAATCTTCAACTTCTTCACCTTTGCCGTTAATGACAACAATTTAAATTTTTTACCAGGGACCAAATAGCCAATAAACATGAATAAATAACTATACTTAAATAAATAAAAGACAACTAAAATACTATTAAAAATACTATTAAAATTAAATTATAAATTAAGCGAAAAATTTTCTCATCACTATTGGTGCTTTGATGACATTTCTAGATAATCCAATTCTTTCTTTGACAAAGCTGAGGATGATACACTAACACATTGGTTGTCCAACCTGGCTATTTTTTCAGCTTCGATGATCTCTCTTGTCAGCTGATTACCACTTCTGGCAATGACAGTGCAGTTACTCAGGTCCGCTGAACACCCGCAATCCCGACAATGGATTCCTAGATTCCCTGATATTACTCTGTTTATGTTGTAATGATGCTCTCGTAACCGGTCATTGAGACACCTCCCGGTCTGACCGACATACTGTTTTCCGCATGAGAGGGGAATGGCATAAACCATTCCATGCTCTGAAGGGGTGGTTTATGCTATTCCCCTCTCATGCGGAAAGCAGTATGTCGGCCAGACCGAGAGGTGTCTCAATGACCGGTTACGAGAGCGTCATTACAACATAAACAGAGTAATATCAGGGAATCTAGGAATCCATTGCCGGGATTGCGGGTGTTCAGCGGACCTGAGTAACTGCACTGTCATTGCCAGAAGTGGTAATCAGCTGACAAGAGAGATCGTCGAAGCTGAAAAAATAGCCAGGTTGGACAACCAATGTGATAGTGTATCATCCTTAGCTTTGTCAAAGAAAGAATTGGATTATCTAGAGATGGTCATCAAAGCACCAATAGTGATGAGAAAAATTTTCGCTTAATTTTTAATTTAATTTTAATAGTATTTTTAATAGTATTTTAGTTGTCTTTCATTTATTTAAGTATTAGTTATTTATTAACGTTTATTGGCTATTTGAACCCTGGTAAAAAATTTAAATTGTTCTCATTAACGGCAAAGGTGAAGAAGTTGAAGATTTGAGGAAGAAGAAATATAGGACTGACTTGTAAGTCAGAGCTGCGAGTCTGTCTCCTTTTGTGTGCATGTGAGTGTGACTGTTCATCCGCCCTGTTCCATCAAAGCATGAATTACCAACTTGCCCAAGCATCGACAATATCAACCTTGCGCCGCATTCGTCCTTCTTAGTGACGATTATTGGAACTTTATTCCAGTAAAATGACAACCATAGTAACATAAGACAAGGCAGGTAATACTCAGTATTTCGTTACCTATACTGCGAGTATCGTTGGGGCAGCTTTGACTAGCAACTTCGTCACGCTTTCCCAGAGCGACATCTGGACGCTGCTGAAGCACCTGGTCCTAAAGCACGCGGTAGGCCTGGTGTTCGGCGTCGCGATGGGCACCCTGGCCATTCGGTCCCTCCGCCTGGCGCCGCAGAGCCAGAGCAGCAACACCATCCTCCTGGTGGTCCTCACCTACGTGACCTTCTGCACCCTAGAGTGGTCCGGCAGCTCGGGCGTCGATGGCGTGGTGGCCTTTACGCTGATGACCAACTCGAACCGCCTTGTGGCCTGTACCGAACTCGAGGGACTGCTGCAGAAGTACTGGTCTGCCATCTACGACGTGTCGGGCTTCATGTCCCTCTTTATGACGTCGCTGTACACGGGCGAGCTGCTCTTCATATTCTTCCAGAAGGAAGAGCTTAAGTACGCCATCTGGTCGTACTGCATGCGCACGCTGGTGCGCTTCTTCGCCGTTGCGGCGCTCTTTCCGATAATCGAGCAGTTCGGCTACCCGGTGTCCTGGAGGCAGGCAGTCGTCACCGTCTGGATGGGGCTTAAGGGACCTCTGAACATCACCGTTGTGACCTACTACTACCACCGGCAGGCGACCACCAACGTGGACTTCGTCGCCAAGGTAATTTGGACAGGATACAGAGAAACCTCGCGAGCCTTCGGGACTTGAATGAAACAGACACGCTGGAGGGAAAAAAAGTCTTCGGGTATTTTCGTACAATGCTAAGAACGGCCTGTTTGTGTGTGTGCGCTTGGGAAGGGGGGGGGGGGGGAGGTGGTCGAATGACTGATACAGGGGCAGGCGAGCTTGTTGGTTTTGTTTAGGATGCCAGGTTTAAACCTGAGGCGACAATTAAGGAACATAAAAGAAAGCAGGCAAGAGTGTTGGTTTCACGATTTCTTAAAGTTTTGTAATCTCGCTTTCTCGCAACCTTCAAAAACTTATACATTATGTTGTTTTTTTAGTGAACAATGCATTTTTTCCGGAGCAGCCGAATCGAATCAAATTCAAAATAATTTCGTCCTACGGTAAAAAGGAATACGATATCAGACGAAGCGGCAGATTGCATCATCCTCGGTAGCGCCCTGAAGGAGTTAGCGAAGTCCCTTAGAAAAAAGTCAGCTGCGCCACTCTAAGACTTCCAGAAGGTTCATTTTCAAATATAATTCCTACGAACTTCGACTCTGCCTTTGCGGCTCGTTTTGTTGGCGTAGATTGCCGAATACATCTCTTCCCAAAACTAAAAGTGGGGTTTACAACGGTTACAAGAAACATCCATGCATTGCCGTGTTTATTTGGCAAAAGCCGGGATCAGAAGAAGGAACCTGTTATCATTCCTGCTCTTGAGACCACGGTCCCAATTTTTTTCGATGATTTTGACCCATGGCTACTAATGGTCACTCGCGAACGACGAGTTCGACAAATGTTTCCGAGGAGCAAGGTGGAAGTTTGTAATCACTTGTTTGCCGTCTAAGTTGGCGTTCTGGCATAACCGTTCTTTCTGATGGTAAAAACACGTTCACCCTATAGGCAAGCTCTTGAACCGACAACAGGCTTAATGTATTTTTATACAATTAAAATAATTTGGGCGCTACCTTTTTTTTTTTTTTTTTGATCCCAGTCGTCATCTCCAGAAATATTTATCTCCGGGTTTTAACAGCTGTAGTTACTGACAGCCCGAGATGAGCAGCAGTGCGGCTTATTATGCTGATGCTTCTTGCTTCGCGATTTGTCCTTTGGCATCCTCATCGGCCAGCGACTCAGCCTTCGTAAAGAATAATAGTGGACTGTACGCTAGAGCTTCGCGTTGCTAGCGGGAGCTCGTGCTATTAGTCCACAGCATGGATTGAGCACGCGTCCGCTAAACACCCGCAATCCGCAGCGTATATGGTCTAGTAAAATTTTCTATTTCTCTAGACCGATAATAAAATTATTGGGACTCGCTACGGTTTTATTTCTTTCTTTTTTTAAGCCGCTAGAGACTTTAGCAAAACCGCTATTCTTCTCGACTTTTTCAGACATTCCTCAACATGGTTTGCGACACCTTTCTCACCCAGCTGATAAACCTCACCTTTCTGGAGTCTGTTTTTAGGATATTTGGTAAGTTGTTCACTTTCAATGCGCGCCAGAATGAACCAAAATACTTCTTTAGAAAAAAAATCAGGCAAAAGCGAAACTACGCTGAACCAGTCCAATAACATTGAACGGCTGACGTTATGGTGAAGGACTCCGCTGCGGCAGGTACAGTTGTTTACACTGTGGCGTTCTTGCGTTTACCGTATCCCTACGCCTCTGTATGGCTACAGGTGGCGTTTTCCCTATCACGAGTTCGGTAAACGACATTTCTCAACACCCAGCCGTTAAAGATGGCGAAGTACACATCGCTTCTACGAGAGCCGATCGGTGTCAGAACGCTCCTTCGACAGAAGTGATAACTTCCTCGTTGAAGGGTGGCTAGGCATCTTTTGTAGTTCTCTGCGTTTTTTTCGGAACCTGTGGAAGGAAATCTGCAATTGAAAAATTAGGTGTTATGAAAATGCAAGTATCACACTGGCTGAGCTGGGTGAATTTAGCGGGATTATGTGACTTTTGCGTATTGATGACTTCCATCATTTTAAGAGCAAGAAATCCTCCCCCGCTCTCCCCGGCTCCCTCAAATTTCTGCACGACACATTGCTTCTTAGTGTTCAAATACGTAGACCCACACGAGCCATCATTAGTACACGGCCATCAGGGGTTTCATGTACAACAAAGATTGTGCACAATAAGTAATACAAAAACGAGTAAAACCTCAAGTTGCTGTACAGGGTGTTTAAAATTAAAGTTTCAATTCTAAAATCACCTGCAAAAACTAGGCACTCGACGTGTCAAGCAGAAACTTTAACTCGAATACGTATTTTGCTGGTCAGATTTTCGCATTAAAACTCTGAGTCCCAATTTCAAATACAAAAAAAGTCTATGCTTTTACATGGGTCAGTTTCTTTATTTTTTATTTTTTTTTATTTTCATCGTACTTGAAGCAAAGGCATGAAATTTTAATGTGTAAATGGGAGAAGTAACATACTTATTCGAGGTTAGTTTCAACTTGATACGTTGAGCCGCTTATTTTTTAGTGTCTCAAAATAAAGCTACAAGCTACAATTAATGACCCGTCAAAAATTAGCAACTGAGCGTAGCAAGTTAAATATGTATTTTACTTGCCTCATGTGTAAAATAAAATTCAAATGTCTAATTTACGTACGAAAAAAATATGTGTACTTTAAATTAAGACTTGAAATTTTAATGCGCAATTTCAGCCAGTAAACGACGTATTCGAAGAAAGTTTCTCCTTGATATGTCAAGTCCCTGATTTTTGCGGGCAATTTTAGGGTCGAGCCTCTACTTTGAAACACCCTGTAGTCGTAGAGCAGCAGGTTTGTAGTGAAGCAGAAGCTGCAAGCGCGTACATGTTGGTTTGCATAAAGCAATGGCTGCACAGGTGTGTACGCGCCGCAGACAGGTTGAAGCGTGGGGTCGTATGACTTCGTGCGCAAGTTGGAAGCACCGCGAGCTTGCGCATGCGTGAGAGTGTACGCGCTCACGAAGCTGTCATGTCCACAAGCGGTACCACGAGCAACATTACATTAATATCTGACGCTTTAATTTCTTCAAATGAGGTGAAACTTTAAAAAAAAACTCGACCTCCAAACGCTACAAAGTAAGATTAGAAACATCGGCCTCAAACGCACAAGGAGCGTTGAGTGGCAACGGCTCGTGTTCCGTTCTAACACTTGCTCGGCTATATAGGTCGCTGAATATCCCCACCCGACCGACGCCCCTCAACCGATATTGAGCACATTTACGAATACGTACCCACTCTGCTTACACGGGTACGGAGCAGTACGTTTGCATCGTGGGCCGTGGAAATAATGCAATCAGACTAGCTTGTACGGCCTATGCTGCTCTTTGCAACGACGCACCCACCAGTCCCCTTCAGCATGGCGGCTGGCGCTGGTTGTCGTTGCGTACGACATATGGCGCTTTTTTCTATGAGGAGTTAGAGTAACTGTATATGCTCAGCCTATACAGTTACTCTATGAGGAGAATATTGCAGGCTCAGAAGGCTCAGAAGGGTCGGCTAGTGCGATTCTCCCACTGAGGGCTTAAAGGGGCCATGAAACGACATCGGGTTGGAATGTCATGACTTTGGAGAGGCGTGGTCCGTCTGGCCCGAGTATTCTCGCACGCACCACCACTTGTTCAGAAGCTTCTTTGTCGCGGTGAAATTGCGAGGATAGAAGCGGACTATTTCCTTCACTTTTTCCCTCGCAAAGCTCGATGACGTAATTGTGGGACCAAAACCACCCGCATGACGACAGTCGAGCGTGAGCAGTCGACTTCGACTTACAACAATCAACGCCTCGGCAGACACTTGGATATAGTGGCTCGTGTCCAACCACTGCGGTGATGAGAACAGCTGAACTCGCAGGTGTGCAGTTATGTCGTGTAATTTCGCAGGTTGAAATCTGCCTCTTTAACACAACTTCTCTGTACTTTTAAGCTCATTACGTGCAGACGCATTTTGTTTGCTGCTTATTTTACAGTTGGTTTTGAGATAAATAGACACCTTTCGAAAGTCATGTGCCGAGTATTAGAAGGCCGGAAGCACTGCACAAAGACGGAACAACAATAGAGTTATTAAAATAAACGCTAGAGGCTCAGCTGGCGCTAGTGTCTACGGGACTTCCGGTTGCAAATTGAAGCAGACAGAAACTCTGTGTATTCCAATAAAAAAACGTACGTGATATTTTTCTCTTCGACAGAGAATAATAGAAATCAGCGCATTTTCTTTACTCGTAACGGGTCCTATGTAGCTTCATTCACATTATAAAAGTGTAATTTTTTTAGTTAATGTTCTTTTTTTGTTGTTTTAAGTTGGAAAAAACTGAGGCCCCCGTCTAAGTTGTACAATATTATGTGTCGACACAAGCTATCAATTCAAGCGATAAGAACAATTAAAAAGTGCGTAGGATTTATTCAAGCTGCAATTATTTTTATTATTTATGCACAGTTTGTCACTAATCCAGTACGTGTTCTTAGATCCATAACTCCATGCTTCGTTTTTATCATCTGTTTTGGTTGCTTGATTTGGCGTATATTAGCATCCTTTTGGTGTTTTGTCAAAGCTGATTCACTCCATGTGCCTCGTAGCATTGACTATATGCGTAAATTCGTGCCCTATCAGTCTGCAACGTCAACAGGTATTGGGCTATTTTGGCGCAGTGTTCGACGCCCCATGATTTCTAAAGAAAACCGCTCTAACTGACACACGTGTTTGTACATCCGATTATAAACCGTTCCAAGCGTTTTATTTGTCACAACACTCTTATAATCGAGCGCGAAGAGAAAACGCATTACGTTTTCCCATAGGAATGCATTACCGGAAGTCAAATTTAGACTGGTTGCTGTCTGCTTCAAAATGCAACAGCACACTAGGGCAACTTGAACCTCTAGTGTCTTTGTTAATAACTCTATGGGAGCAACTTACATCGCGGAACGTGCAAGTCATCCCATAAGATAGCGAACGTCGGCGCGTCACCGACGTACGCTATAGGAGCCGACTAGCCAATTTAACAGCGTCGGAAGGGAAAAGCCACTACGCTCATCACCTTTTTCTGTGGGTGTCTTTCATTCCATCCAAACGCATAAAGTGTGCCGTCACGTTGCGGTCCTAGTCCAGCACTGTGCAAGGATTCCACAGCTGCCAACAAAGAGCAGTTTTACAGCGAAGCTGTTATGGTGCTAGGACCTGGAAAAAAATGTGTCCACGAACGTTAACAAAAAACTGCCGTTGAAACGGCGCTCCTTCGTTGCGATTGGTCGTGGCAAGTCTAAATAAAAAGAGCGGGAAACCCGGTGGAGTCAGCGTTTTTTGGCATTATTAGATAGTGAGGTCCTGATCCCATGTTACCATCGTGCGCTGTGACGAGGCTGAGGGCAGAACGCGCCGATCTAACCTTCTTTTCTTTCGCTTCTGTTATGCTGATAAAGAGACTTGGGCTCATTATCAGCATCGCTGATAAAGAACTCTCAAGTCGCTGTAAAACCTAAAGTAGTCGTATACCAACACGTATACCTACACCAACGACTAGAAACGGAACGTGTATCGACTTCACGTTTACCAAGAACGCATCCGAAATAAAGAAATAGCCAATAGTAGTTTACCATAGTGACCATAAGGCAATGATCACTTTAGTCATTAAGAGTTAAATAAAGACAATTAAACAATAAGGTCGTGTACGCGTCTTTATTGCAATCATAAGTAAATCGTATAAATGACCTATGGTTATCTTAAAGTTATCGTAAAGATAACAGCTTCGCTATTCCTCCATCTTCACGTGAAGTGGCTGGGCTTTATTACAATTTTTCAAGGGAGATTGTATCACGTACTATATCGCGGACAAGATATGTCCCTCACGCTTCTTTGGCATACTTGAAAGTTTTTGGAAAAAGAAGACGAGGGCCAACTGGCGCTGATGTACCATTCACGGGCTCCCGCTTTCGGAGATCTCAATCACCGGCAAAAGGTATAATCCAACAACAATTCTGGTCTCAATCAACGCAGTTCGTCGCAAGGAACAAGTGCACACCATCATCCAGCGCGTGAGTGAATTTCCCTCGGAAATATCGCTTCTCGAAGTTCCCAAGCGACGGCCGCCACGCGAAGCCTAACCAGGTACGCAGCATTTTACTCTGCGCTCGTGCGCTAGGCACGTGCCTTCGCCCCACGCCGCCTCCGGCTCACAACCCAAGCATGGCAACGGCCATGGAGGCAAGCGATGCTACGGATATCCCCCTCCAAGAAGACCAACCCGAACGAGACGACTGGGTAGAAATACGCAGGCAAAGATCCAAAAAGGTCAAGCCACAAAATACCGAGGCCACAATCTCAGTCTCTCAACCGACGCCGCAGAGGGCCCCAACTAGACAACCAAGACTACCTCCGCTCCCTCGAGACGATTTCAAAATTATTATTCGCCCGCGAGGACCCTTAAATCTTGCCAACCTCGAGACTATCCACCTCTCTCGCGCCATCGCGGAGAAAACTCGGCAACATACCCGCGACCGACCAAACTCGACAACATTCGAAGTCCGCATGGACAGAATACAAAATATCGCCATCGCAAGCACCCCAAGTGAAGACCTGGCCCGACACATCAGAGACATTTTAACCCTGCGTTTTGGTGACAACGAATATGCAGTTACCGCTTATATTGCCGCCCCCGACGACTCGGTTCGCGGCGTGGTGCGTGGCATCCCGCCCGAGACTACTGGCCAAGAACTAATCGACAATCTCTACTCGCCGGGCTATGAAATTCTTTCAGCCCGAATGGTCGGAAAAACATCGACAGCTCTTATTACTTTCACCGGCAAGCAATTACCGAAATATGTCATCTTCGAGCACGCAGCACTTCCATGCAGTTGGTATCTACCTACCCGTCACGCCTGCTACATATGCCACGAGATCGGTCATCGCGCTGATGTGTGCCCGAACCCGGACACTGTTAAGTGCGTGACGTGTGGCGTTTCCAACCAAACGAAAGGCCACGAGTGTACGCCCCGATGTGCTCTATGCACAGGCGCCCACCCTACGTGCTCCAAGGAGTGCCCTAAAGCTGGCTCACCGCCCACCAACATCTGTCACGAACCATCACCGAAGACGAAAGGACACTCGCGTCAACTCCCGGTCACGCTCCCGCTCCAGAGGGCCACAAAGGACAGGACCGAGGCAACGGTCTTCCTCAAGACCAAGGTCCAATTCCAGGTCACGATCAAGCAACCCACAATGCGACAAGGCACCAGCAGCACTCTGTCAACCAACAGACAACAACAGGGTGAGCTGGGCAGCGCGGCTATTCCCACAAAACAACCAAAAGAAGCAGACCACTTGCTCTTCGTCCTGCGCGCCGGATGTTAGTCAGAAGCTAACCGAAATTTTAAACCAGTTAAAGGAACTAAGGGCTGAGAATCAACAACTTAAAGAGGGGAGTCGGCAACTTAGAGAGGGGAATAGGCAACTCCGAACACTCCTTACACCCTCAATATCCTCGCCACCCCCAGACCCCTCCCAGGTCATACCCGCAATCAAACCACAACCGGGGAAAAAAACAACCTCACCAGTGTCAGCTTCCGATGAAGTGGCTGTAATCCCCGAACCCACTGCCCCCATGCCCTCGCAAATAGAAACAGGACTAGGAGAAACACTCGTACAGTCACAACAACAAATGCAACAGCAAATCATTTAGATCAAGCAGCAAATGCAGCTGTCCCAAGAGCAGTCCCAACAACAGCTGCAAGAGATGAAACAGGCGCTCCAGCACCTTCATACTCTCATTAACACTGAAGATACTGACCACGCAAACCGCAAAAAAGCAAAACTAGTACCCAACCTAGAATCCCCCTCCCTTCCTACTCATACACCCGGTCATGATGAATATTCAGGCCCAACAAACTTCCCACAACCTAACCATTTGGCAATGGAATCGTCGTATGTACAAACAAAAACATGCCTCTCTTCGTCAATACATATGCGATGCCGAAACCCCCCCTGATGTCATAGCAATTCAAGAAACCGGATCGGTCCCATCGCAATCCGGCTACAACTGTCATACAACCTCCGCCGATAGTAGAGTCGCCACACTCACTGCCAAATCACTCACCACTGTTCTGCACCAAATTGATGGCAGTAACATCGACCATAACCTTATCGAGATCCTGCCTGCAAAAAGGGGTCAGACGAGTATTTTCGTGCTCAATGTCTACAGTCCACCAAGTCGACGAAACGAGAATTTTGCCTACCTGCTCGCCGCGACTTTCAAACTAGCCAAGCAGAACGGGGTCGTCATCCTGGGCGACTTTAACGCGGCGCACCCAGCTTGGGGGTACGGCAAGGCGACCGTGAAAGGCAATAAATTGTGGGAGCTCGTCCATCAACAGGGCCTCACAGTACACACAGACCCTGCCTGCCCTACCAGGATTGGCAACAGTGTGTCGCGTGACACGTGCCCCGACTTGACAATGACCAAGAGGCTCGCAGACGCTGAATGGTGCAACACCGAGGAAACGCTCGGAAGTGACCACTGCATTCTCATCACTACGGTCCCCCTCATTCGCAAGAACTCCTACATCAAAAAGACACGACTCGTTAATTGGGACGAGTTTCGTAAGCAGAGAGAAACCACTTCCACTTCAGAGATCATTTCCTTTGACGAATGGGTGAGCGCTCTACAACACGACGTCTCCGCTTATGCCAAAGATATCATGTTCACCGACGAACGACAAGCCGTTGACCCCCACTTACTCCATCTGTGGGAAGCTCGACGAAGCTTGATCAAGCGATGGCGTCGGCAGAAGCACAACAGGACCCTCAAGATTCGGATAGCAAGGCTCACAGAGGAGGCCGCTGATTACGCTGTGGACCTCATGCAACAGAACTGGCAACAGTTCTGCAACAGCCTTCAGGGCACCCTGGGCACCGCCAAAACCTGGTCCCTGATGCGCCACCTGCTTGACCCCATCAAGAGCAAGTCAGCCACCCGGCATATCATCACAAAACTCCTACATCAACATCTAGGGACAAGCAAGGACATTCTCGACGCTCTGCGGGACAAGTACATAGGGCAACAACATCCGCCCTCTCAGCCCATGGAATACCGTGGTGCCCCAACGCGGACCTTGATAATCCCATCACTTTGGCCGAAGTGAATCAAGCCATCCAGACTCTTACCCGCAATACCACCCCCGGTGCGGACAAGATTACAAACCGTATCATTCGAAACCTAGACGACCCTTCCATCCAAGCCCTCACCAATTTCTTTAATCAGCATTGGGAGGAAGGCACATTACCGGCAGCGTGGAAACATGCCGATATCATCCTGATCCCCAAGACCGGCAAACCACCCAAATTGGAGAATCAGAGGCCCATCTCTCTCACTTCGTGTATTGGGAAGCTATTCGAGCACGTGATACTCAACCGGCTCCAGTCATACGTCGAGAACAACAACCTCCTACCACCGACAATCTTCGGCTTTCGTCCGCACCTCAGTACGCAAGACATCCTCCTCCATTACACGAGGATATCAATCAACAAGTCTCCGCTCACAGCACTAGAGCCATCCTGACGCTGGATCTAAAGGGGGCATTTGACAATGTGAGTCACGACATCATACTTACCAATCTCAGTGATCTAAACTGTGGTCAACGAACCTTTGCTTACATTCAAGCATTTTTACAAAACCGCACCGCCATGATCGGCATTGGCGACCTTCGGACCCAACCTCTCCCCACTCCCAACAGGGGAACGCCACAAGGAGCGGTTCTGTCGCCTATGTTGTTTAACGTGGCGATGATGAAGCTCCCTGCCCAATTCGCAGAAATAGAGGGTGTGTATCACGCCCTCTACGCCGATGATATTACTATCTGGGCCACCTCCGGCTCTGACGGGGAGATCCAAGATGCCTTACAGCGCGCGACCGACGTGGTTCAACGGTATGCACGTGGTGGGGGTCTTCAATGTGCGCCTGAAAAATCGCAGCTGCTCATTGTAAAGAAGAAATGCCGGATCATTCCTTATGACCCGCCACAGCTTACTCTTACACTCGAGAATCAAGTCATTCCGCAAGTGACATGCATTAGGATTCTCGGCCTCTTTCTCCAACAAGACGGCGGAGGATCGCACGCGCTTCAACGTCTTACGCATACCACGAATCAAATCCTTCGTATGACGGGACGAATTGCCAACAGACGACACGGCCTGAAAGAGGAAGACGCTACCCGTCTCATCCAGGTACTCATCATTAGCCGTGCAACCTACTCTGTACCCTATCTGACCCTCAAACCTCGGGAACGAGAAAAACTCGAAGTACTGATTCGCCGGTCTTATAAACAAGCCCTCGGTCTTCCACCCGGAACCTCGACACCACGTCTCTTGTCTCTCGGCATTCACAATACCGTCGAAGAGCCCATTGAAGCACACCTCACAGGTCAACGCGAACGTCTCAAGCTAACACCTGCAGGCAGACAGGTTTTAACTCGTCTGGGCTATCCAATTCAAACCCTGGGCCACAGTGAAACGATTCCCCTCACTGCTGCTTATCGCACCAAAATTTCAGTTGCCCCAATACCCAAAAACATGCACCCCGAGTTCCATCAGGGGAGACGACAGGCTCGCGCCCGCACTCTTCAGAAGAAACTTCAATATGCCCGCCACGTCAGATACACTGACGCCGCCAGTTAACCGGGTCGACTGGCCATGGCTGTCAGCGTAATCGACGAAGACATGCGAGAAGTGACCACCGCGACCGTTCCTACCTCCCTCCCACTCAAGGCAGAAGAAGCGGCGATAGCGCTCGCTATCACGTCCACCCCAGCTATCACATCTCTTTCAATAATTACTGACTCGCAGGCGGCTTGCCGTAGTTTTGTCAACGGTCGCCTCTCCAGATTTGCTTATCGAATTTTAACTAATCACCCTCCTGAACAACTCCCTACAGTATCCTTGATATGGACGCCGGGGCATAATTCCCTAAGCGGGAACGAACGCGCACACGCGTCAGCCCGAGCTTTAACCCTCCGGGCCCCGCCACCGCACGAAGACCCATCCCTGGTCCCCATCCCGATCCCCCTTACCTATCGTGACATCCTTCAACATCTCCGATTGAGTCGCCGCACCCTTCCTCCGCCGCACAAATCTCTAACGAGGGAGGAAGCTGTAGGTTGGCGCATGTTGCAAACAAATACTTTCCCCCACCTCAGCCTCTTACATGCCATGTACCCTACAGTATACCCCACAAACAAATGTCCCCTGTGCACCGAAAAGGCTTCATTATATCACACCACGTGGGCATGCCCTAAGATTCAGGCTGCCCCCCACCCCCAGTTCCCAACCCAAACGCCGAGCAGTGGGAAGCTGCGCTGTCCAGCTGGGATCCGGACGACCAGCGTAATCTGGTCTCGCGGGCCCGTGCCGCAGCGACAGCTACAGGGGCCCTGGAATGAGGGCTCCTCTCGCCTCGGAAGAGCCAAACTAATTGTTTATTAAAAGTTTTTTTTCTCTCTCTCTCTGCCAGTTTTTGAGAGAGCAGGGGACCTATAAGAATCAAACGCGAAGTTGACGTTTCCTACTTCGAACTTTGTGACGCGTTCAGAGATAACGGAGCTTGTGCGGAACGCAGGCACCAAAAAAGACCGGATCGGGTGATTCAGCTCATAATTTTCCGCGGGGAGTACCCGCGAACAATATGAGCCGAAGGCCTGTGTTGCACTCGTTGCACTGAGGATGCGAACCCTCAGAACGATGGACTGCGGTTTAATCTGCGCCATTTCTCCAACAGGCGTGCTAGAGGTGTCCGAGATCGAGCAGCGGACCATGTCGAGCGCCGTGACGTACCTCCGTGACCACGTGCTCCTGTCCAGCTGGCACCAAAAGATGGACTCGTACTTCCTGCCTGTCGACTGGAGCTGGGTGCTACGACACATCCTCATCGAAAATCCCTTTGCGGTCAAACGCACACCTTGGGTACGCTTGCGACCTACTTCGAATCCACGCGTTCATGTCGAGATGAAGGAGATATGGGATCAATACTTGGAACTAGATTGAATTAATTTCAGTGGATGTTGGGAAAGTAGCGCCCAGCTCCCCGCATGGTCGCCATTTTGGCTCATATAGTGAGCAGTTTCTCCTAGACCTCTCCATTCTTGGCGAGCGAATCTAAATTCGCTAGTGACAGGAAGCTTTACAGAGATGTTTCTTGAATGCCAAGATTTTCTTATTCAGACACCGGCGAAACAAGCGCACATCTTCGCACCGCCATCTCATGCTGCGGTCATTCTTGGCTGTGTTGCAAATTGCTTGTCTTTACATACGCAAGAGCAACAATGCCATTTTAAGAGATCTGGGGAGATAAGCATTATTGAGAAGTGGATTGCTTGCACCGCGCTAAAGACGCTTATATTGGCGAGGAACGCTTTGAGTACGACGATGCTCATAGTGATCTTGGTACGACCGGTTCAGACAAGTCTTCAGAAGGCTCGACGATTTGAATGGACCGAAATGGCGATTGGCCATGGCAACTGAGGTCGGATCAGCCAATCAACTGGCGAGGTTTGGTCATCTGTATGTTAGTATTGGCAAGAGCTGCGTCGGCTCCAACAACACCGGTTTATACCCCGTTTTTTAGGAGCCGACGCAGCCGTTGCCATAGCAACCCGTAAAGGGATTAACGTCGCAAGCCGTTACAGTCTCACTCGGTCAGACTCATCCAAATGTGTGAACCTACCTCTCAAGAAAAGGGTGCCGTGCGAAGCAGCTTTTGATCTCGCTTTCCCACTTACGCAACTTCTAAAATCCGCCACGTAATATACCTAATTATTTTTCTAACGTGATAGCGTTAAGGAGCTCGTATCGTACAAAAGCCGGCGTCGGTTGCGTGACGCGAAGAACTTGATTGGTCGATAGGGTCATGATGTCACAGCCACCTAACCTTGCGCGGGAATTTCAAACAACCCACAACGTCACGCGTCGAATGAAAGTGATAAAGAACATGACGTGTAAGACGAATTAAACGGCGCCTCATGTCTCAAATGATTTCCCTTTCTAAAGTAATTCATTTTGCCTTAAAGAAAACTTTTAAAACTTTTAGGCGGGATTCGAACCCATGACCCTTCGGTTGCGAGCCTGACACGACACTGACTAGGACATGTCCGCCGCACTTCTTGCTCACTAGCAGGAAGAGCATGAGAAGCGAATGAGAAGGCTTTAAGAATGGGGCCCGATAATCTTCCAACTCAGTCGGTCAGTATATAAACGGCAGGTTGTTAGTTTTATCTATTAACTATGTCGGCCTGTATATTAATGACAGGCTGCAAAACCCCAATTGACATATGCCATCTAAAACAAAATAGTTTGATAAATAGCGAATCTCAGTTTATTAAACTACAACTTGTTCTTTTGCGTTCGTGCCGTGACGTCCGCCGCCATCGATAATGTTATTTTGTTCGAATAAATTTTTGATTTCTAGTGTTCTTTTTCCTTATATTTTCCATCTCAGAATTTTTTTTATATATATATATACCGGATATTTTACGATACTTATTTAGGAGACACCAGCTGAACAAACCAACCATATAAATGACAGGAGAAGGTGTGAGACGCATTCAACTGCTGGCTACCAACTGCGTTCAATGAAACAATTCATCTTCATCGACAGGCTAAGGTTATTTAAAACATAGCTTGCTTCACTTTTTTCTCAATTTTAAACTAGAGCAACCTGCTCGTTTGTCTACTTGTGGGCAGTACTTCTACCTCGCAAGAACATACGCTCTTCTTTCGTTAAGGTCACATATTGGCATAAACTAGAGCAGCCTGCTCGTTTGACTACTTGTAGGCAGTACTTCCACCTCTTGCGAGGTGGAAGTACTACCTACAAGTAGACATACGAGCAGGATGCCCTAGTTTAAAAATTAGGAAAAAAGAAAAAAGTGACGCAAGCTATGTATTGAATGATCTTAGCCTGTCGATGAAGATGAAGTGTTTCATTAAACGCAGTTGGTAGTCCAGCGATTGAATGCGACCCACAGGTTCTCCTCTCATCTGAATGGTTGGTTTGTTCAGCTGGTGTCTCCTAAATATGTTTCACCAACGTGCTCAACTCTTTCCCTTGATTGCTTGACAACACTTCGGGTTGCAATTCAGCGCGGTGCGTGTGCTCCTTTCTTTCGTGATCGTCTTTTGTGTGCACTGTTCTCAGCTTTAGGGAACGTTTTACAGCTTGCATACAGAAGCAGGCTGAGCGACCAGCAATTCAAACGGAAGGCGGAGCACTTCGCCGTCGAAAACGTCCTGAGAATCGAGCAGGTGGGACTTACGACGCGGCGCGAATTTTCACCGGTGCTGCAATGTCCTGTTGCGTCTCACAGTTCCTAAAGGGCGAGGCACATGCACGAGGAAAACGACCGGTCTGTAGTACGACGCGTCAGAAAGCCAAATTGAGCACGGGGAAATAGCGATGTCGTGGTTCCAGGTAGCTCGGAGATTCGTACGACGCGTTGGCCGTTTCAATTTAAACGTTTGGACTCTTTTGGTTTTTACCTGCTTATCTTTACCTAATTATCTTCGATTTTATCTTTCACGATTCATTGTTTGTCTTTTACTTTTGCCGTGTTTGTTTATATTGTTTTACCGCCTTTTCTCTACCTTCGTATTTTTACCTTATCACATTCTTCTTTTTATATATTTTACCTTTTTATCGTATCTTTATTATACCTTGAATCTTACACGGTAGCTATGCAAAATTGCCATTTAAACTGACCGGATAGAAGTTTTAATTTTAATTTTTCTTTAGTTGAGATTATTACGGCACAGGGTGGTTCCCAATTCGACCCATTCCCAATACAACCTTTCCGTTTGTACCCTCCCGTTTCAAACCGGCTCAAAACGACCTTCTCGTTTCATCCTTTCCCATTTCGCCCTATCCCGAAACAACCTTCCCGCTTCGGCCATCGTTCGTTATTAGTTGGGTCGGTTCATTTGGATTGTTCGTTAACAGTTGATTAGGTTCAAGTGTCCAGTGTCTGTTCTCCTTGCTCACC
The DNA here is from genome assembly GCF_016920785.2 of Ixodes scapularis. Taxonomy (NCBI): domain Eukaryota; kingdom Metazoa; phylum Arthropoda; class Arachnida; order Ixodida; family Ixodidae; genus Ixodes; species Ixodes scapularis. Next base: position 42,128,192 of record NW_024609835.1, read on the forward strand.
TTACCTATCCCTCTCCCTAAACAACCCCGTAAGATAAACGTTGTGTCAAAGAGGGCTCACCCGAACATTTACAGCTTCATCACCCTGATCAAACGGGATAAGGCCTTGACACGGATATCTCTGAAGCAGCTTGCAAATGGTGGTGCCCGGTGCGGACCAGGTGACAGCCGCGAACTATCACAATGGGAGTGTCGCCTTTCTGATGGCGTGATTTTCCTGGTCGACTTTCTCAACCAAGGCGATAGCATTTTGTGGTCTATGATTTTTTCCTGTGTACGCGACGGTTCTGTGTTTGAACTCGTAAGATAATGAAGTCGCAGTCATATGCCCGTCAACCCGTCTGATTTATCACTGTTCAAAATATCCCGTTCACTGTAAGGAAGTTTTAGAATAACGTACGCAAGCGCTTTGGGTAACCTAAAAACAGCGTCGTGGTATAGAACCTTCGGCAACGCTAATTTTTGCTTACTCAAAGTGCCTTACCTACGTTATTATAAGACTTCATTAAGAAGTTTTCGTAGACCGCGTTTTGCCTTCCGCTAAGCCCTCCTCAACGAAGAAGCCGCTACTGCGCCTGCGCACCGATGGTCTTGATTGTAGAGTTCTAGGTATCGTAGCGGGTTGCAAAGAGCGTCGCGAGACGGCAACAACGGTCTACGAAAACTCCCTATTATTGAACAGAGCGCGACACTGTTGGCGCGAACAAGCGATTTTATGTTTTCGCTGTTTTTCTAAAAAAAAAAAATCAAAAGACTGCCATCAATATTATTACTGTGTTTGAAAGTGCTCATCTGGGCCACTAACCTACGCGCTACAATTTGGTACATTCAAATACTGTTTAAAGGAAAATTAGAAAAATCGCCAACACCGTGTTCGTTGTAACGTTGTCGCGCAGTGTACATAGTCCGTTTCGTAGTTACACATTTTGGGGACCATCTTGAAAGAAACATTTTAAGTGGTTCAAGTAGAAATATATTTCATTGAAGCTTGTCTGAAAGTGTTGCATATTTTAAGATTACATTAACATGCAAAAATATTTCCCAGCATAACTGAATAGCTCGCATGCACGTTTGCAATAATTGCATAACATGATTTCGGGACATATTCTGAAGCAGAATTAAAAACTGCGCAAACCAGGGTTAGAACGATGGACAGTTTTCGCGAAGAGGTTGAGATGGTGCGGGCTTTATACCAACGGGTTCAAACGGGACGAGTTCAAACGTAAAGGATGTTTCAACGACGGGTTCAACTATGAAGGGTGTTTCGGGAATAGGTTGAAACGGGACGGGTTCAAACGGGGTTGTCGTTTCGGGAATGGGTCAAAACGCGACGGGTTCAAACGGGAAGGTCGTTTCGGGAATGGGTTGAAACGTGACGGGTTCAAACGGGAATGGTGGTCTACGCTATGAACACTATTATTACAGTCGTAATATTCTCTAAATATTCACGCATCCAGTTGTTTCTTTTTCTTCTTATTTTTACGTTACAGGTCAGCTATTCGAGACAATACCGGGAAGGAATGATTCAGAAAAGCACCATGATGACGCTCCTGGCCGCACTTCAATACCCGTTCGACAAGAAAGTGTGAGTTGGGAGGACATTCGATGACTCTGCGAGCGCTTGCATCCTCGCACCCGTTTCTCGCAGGTACCTGGACGCCGACACGATCGAATCCCTCATTGAAATCCCCGAGTGGATCAAGTGGACAGTGAGTTATCATTTTGGTCACGACGCGGAGACGGCAGCTCTGTTCCTTCAGATGAATAGCCCCTTCTCAGCAGTTTGCGCCATCGCCTGTCCGCCATTTCTTGGTCACGTGCTCCGATCATGTATTGAACACGAGGGCGGCTGTGTCAGCGTTTGGCGAAGACGAGAATTCAATCGTGCGCTTCGTGTCCAAGAAATGGCGATCATCAGTGTTGCATTCTCCTTGATGCTTGGTAATTTAGCAATCGACCTATTGTTATATTACCCAAACATCAAGGGGAATGCAGGGATTGGTGTTCCACCCGCCGCATGTGCCGACGTCAGCAGTACTCATTAACTTTTCTAAAGCAAATACCTAAAACAAATGGCGTCTTGCACGCGTGTTCGTCAACGCTTTATTCTGGTTATTTACTTCAAATCTTTTATACGGGGAAAGCGTGCGCGTGTGGCGCGTGGAATACCGATTCCTGCATTCTCCTTGATGCTTGGGTAATATAGCAATACGTCTATAGGTCTATTTAGTAGATTAGATATCAATACGCACCATTTTCAAGATCAGTAGACTCTCAGGTATAGATAATAAAGGTTTCTCAAAGATTTGTCGCGGTGCGACCCGCGTCGGTCATGTCTAAGCTCGCACCGCCCTCTCTTTGTCGTCGTTCCAAGCACCGTGCGTGCCTAGTTTCTTTTCCTTCCTCTCTCGCGGAGTGGTGGTCCTGTCGCGCGTGTCTACTTTACGCCGGGTTGCGGTCTCGTCGCGCGTGCCTATATAGTTTCCTCCGGCTCCTCAGGGCGGGTCTGTGTCGGGTTCTAAACAGCTTCGCTGGTCATCCACCTTCACAGAGTAGAATGGTTCATGAAATGTTGTCCTTCGCATTGATTTAACGGGCGAACAAAGTATGAAATTATTTCCTTCCTTTCATCGAAGGCCATGAAAATCGCTCAGCTGCTTGCGCAGTTTCTTTCAAGTACCGATTTCAGCAGTAAGTCTCAAGTTTCAGTTTCCACGGTTGTCAGCTTTCTCGTGTCTCATATAAGATGGCATAAAACGGTTTTACGCCCTCCAGAAATGTTAGAACAGTCAACGACTAAGCCTGAGCTTCCTTACCAGTTTATCTGAAGCTTGGTGAAGCCGCATTTTCGGATCGTAACGGTCGCCCACCGTGTCCGCTCTGAGCAACAGGGAGGAAGCGGCCACAGGAAAATTGTGAAATGAACTGCCGATACTATACGGTGCCCGGATGCGTCTCCGACATGTGTGTTTAGCGTCCTATTCCGCCCATGCATCGAAAAACGGATCCCGAAGTGTCTACCATTGACGTCACAAATGCGCCGGTGTGTTACGTTGTCGGATATCCCGATCCTTCCGAGAATCTCGTCTCCGAGGGACAATTTTTTTTTTTTTTTTTGACGCCGTAAAGGGATTAGTGGGAGACGCGTTCCGCCGCGTCTTCGGACCGTAACAACCACCCATTGCCGAGGCACCCATAAATAAATCGCGGAATGAAACTGCCGATACTCTGGGCGTAACTTACTGAAACCTGGTTTGCATATTTTCGCTTGAATGTGATCGCGTGCACTGCCTTCTCTTGTAACTGCTTACACGCCCCCCCCCCCCCTTCCCCCCCCCCCCCCCCCCCAAAAAGAAAAACAAAAAAAAAACATGGTTACACGGGCGGCAATGATCAGGCAGCGTTGAAACACTTTCGACCCGTGTATATATTTGGTGAATTGTTTACGTATCATTCTTTCCCTGTGACCTTCATATACTTTCGACGAAGTTATAAACGACATTTTCTTGTAGATAGTGCGTGGATCTGACCTTGCAAATACTGCCAAATTTTCAGTTTGGCTGCACGCTGGTCCATGGTATAGCTGATAGCTGGCGTGCCAGTTTCTTCTCTCGTAGCGAAAAATCGGCAGTCATGATTTTTAACGAGGATGAAGTTGAGAGGCTGAAGATACAGAATATTACAGTTGAGAGAGCTAGTAAATACAAGTATCTAGGAGTATGGATATGTGATGGTGCAGAATATCTCAGAGACCATGAAAAGTATATAATAGGTAAGGGCAACAGAAATGCAGCTGTAATGAAAAATAGAGCACTTTGGAATTACAACAGGTATGAGGTGGTGAGAGAGATTTGGAAAGGGGTCATGGTGCCTGGCTTGACTTTTGGAAACGCAGTGCTATGCATGAAATCCGAAGTGCATGCGAGACTAGAAATAAAACAGCGCGGAGTAGTGAGACTGGCTTTGGGGGCACATTGCAAAACGCCAAACCAGGGAGTACAAGGAGACATGGGATGGGCATCATTTGAGAGCAGGGAAGCGGTGAGCAAGGTAGAATTTGAGGATAGGTTGAGGCAAATGGACGGGGAGCAATGGGCACGAAAGGTTTTCAGCTATTTATACATGAGGAGTGTAGACACAAAGTGGAGACAGCGCACTAGGAAATTAAGAGGAAAGTTTTTGGGCTATAGCGAAGATACGGAAGAGCAAGTCTCAGTTAAGAAGAAAGTTAAGGCCACAGAAAGAGATTGGTGGCTAGAGGGAATGCAGACAAAGACGGCTCTGGAAAGCTATAGATTAAACAAAAGAGTTATTGCCACAGAAAGCATTTATGACAATTCTAGGGGAAGCTCATTGCTGTTTGAGGCAAGAACGGGTGTTCTGCGAACCAGAACATACAGAGTGAAGTACCAGGAAATTGATACAGTGTGCACTGCTTGTGGAGAGGAGGACGAGACGGCTGAACACTTGATACTCTACTGTAAAGGGCTTCACCCTATGCCTACCGAAGACAACATAGATTTAGTAAAGTCACTGGGTTTTAGAGACAGCGAAGGGAGAGTGGATTTCAAGACTGTAGAGATTACCAAGCAAAGATTAAGTGAATGGTGGCAGAAATCGAGAGAAAACTAGGTATTTTCTTATCCACTGATGGCAAGGGGGTTTCATAGCCTCACTTTCTTTGCACTGCGGAGTGAATATAGATTTCACATTTAAATATTCTAAGCTTAAATGGTAAAACAAAATGGCTAGGTGGCGTAAGCTACCGCCCGATCCAAAGGGCTCAGCCGTATTCATCCATCCATCCATCCATCGTCATAGGCGGTTACTAGGAAATCTGATTCAATCGCTCAATATCAAAGGCAAATATGTGAAGCAGCCATTAGTGGCTCTAAGTTTGTACCTTGAAGCCCCCGACAACGACTCGGGTCTTGCAGAAAGAGCGGCTGTCGGTGTCCAACTTCGGCGAGGACCTAATGGACGAAACCGAGTCCTTCCAGAGTCAGCTGGAGCGCAACCTGAACGAGCGTATCATCGAGCTATTCGAGCACCCGTACTACGAGCTGGTGATCACCAGTAGCACGCTCACCTTCCTCGCCTGTCTGTTGGGCACCGCGCTCAACGTCAGGCTCGCCCACGCCATGCGGTTCGAGCGCATCCTCGTGCTCCAGGGAACCTACATTGCCCTGTTCGGCGCCGAAATAACCTGCATGGCAAGCTCTTCTGAATCTCTCCAGCATGCTACAATAAGCGACTTTTTTGTTTTTGTTTTTGTTATCGGATGTAATTAGTTAAGCCAGGACGTTGATAATGCGAGAACGCGCAACCGTTCAGTTTGTACACCTGAGCTGTCTGAAAGCACGTCACGTGAATGAATACCTTTAAAATGCGTGTTTTCGTTGTCGGAAAGGATTACCTGACCTTGATGAACTTCTAGAGATTGTAGAGTGAGAAAAGGTAAGATCGCACATCAGACTACTACTACTCAATTACACGAGAAATAACAGAATCGGGTATACCCATATTTAGGCATTCGGTTCCATGCCCAGGCCGATTTGTTTGATTGTGAGAGAAACGTGTACTTGCAGCAAAGTAAAGGAAGGAAAAACGGAAGTTGGTGTGTTTATACAATCATATGGAACGTAATCGTGAATTTTTAGTATTGTAAACCGGATATATAAATATTTCTACGAAGAAGAGAAAAGCTTTCTAGTATAAGGGCACCGGGAAGATGTGAGAGGTCTTTACCGTGAAACGACGTTTCTAGAAATGTCAACGATTATATGATATGCAACCTTCTCAATGATTGACTTATCATCACCCTTTGTAATAATTAACACTATTTCACGTAATAATAAAGTGTTACACGTATCAAAAAGTAGGGTGACTCGTTATCTATGTCTGCACTATCTGTCTCTTGATTTCTCTGGACCCATTGCAACTGGGTGGTGTTCGTCGGTGACTACAGCATAGCTCCTTCTCATTGGCTGTAGGTAACGGCGTACGGCCACCGCTTCGTCCGCCTGGACAACTACAACAAGCTAGACTTGATTGTGGTGGCCATGTGCATCTTCCAGTTCGTCGTTCAGCTAGCCATGTACCTGACGAACCTTGAAGTGGCCTACCAGACGGCGCTGGCGGGCACCTTCATTTTGGTCATGGCCGTCAGGCTTGTGCATGCCGTAAAGTACTTAGAGGTGGGTTGGTGTCATCGTTGTGTCGACAAAGCGCAATGCCATCTATGCTTCATAGAGGGAGCGCAGCGGGCGCTATATAATTCTAGCCAAGCAGAGCTGGGAACGTATGTAACCTGACTGCGTGCCCATCGCTTCGCTGCGCCCTCTCAAAGGTCACATAAAACTAACACAGAATTTGATTCGTTACGGTGGATTGTAGCGTCCTCTGCAGTCCATCGTTACAGGTGAAACGGAGCATACCAGACGCAAGACCCCGGCGCTTTTCTACCAATTTCAGAGCAGCGTCGTGTGACCAGGAGTCGTGTCTGGTTACTGGCTGTTGTACCAGATAACACAGAAAAACATTTAGGAGTGTGAAATAGTAATCAGCAGTGCTGCGCGCACTCGGTGACTTGTACGACGTGCTGACGAAGAATATCCTGAATGCGCTGTGTAAGAGGTATTTGCTGGCGTGATTCAGTCTACTATGCTGCTGTCGGGTACCGAGATTTGTGTTCAGGACCACGAGGTTTTAGAGCTTCTCTCCACATAACTTCAAACATCTTGCTACAAAATAAGTTACATCATGTAAGGGTGTCGCGCGAGTTGATGGGTTAAAGTCAGGATTATATTGAGCAGCACAGAATTAGGGCAGTTGGAAAACTGAAGTTCCAGGAGAGCAGCAAGAGCACTCCCGAACGATGGTAATGGGCAGTAATTCGACAATATACTCTCTCAAGAAAAAAGGGTGTCAAAAGGTGTATCCTTACACTCTTTGTCCAATATAATACACCCGAAAATTTCAATTCGACGTACAGCGCCCTACAGCCGAACAGAGGCCCCACATTTTACGAGGGGCTTGATAGCCATGTGGTACAACTTATTAAAATAGCTAAGGTACGTATCAAAGACCACATAAAAAAAAACACTGAGGTTTTATAGTAGGGCCGAGAAAACCCCGATTATTTTTCTTGTTGTCAGTAAAACGTACATTAGCTAATTTAATAAGTTGTACCACACGGCTATCAAGCCTCTCGTAAAATTTCGGGCCGTCTGTTTGGCTGTAGAGCGCTGTACGTCGAATTGAAGTTTTGGGGTGTATTATATGGGACAAAGGGTGTAACGATACACCTTTTGACACCCTTTTTTCTTGAGAGTGTACCACCCCATGCAGAGATCAAAGCAAGATCTTTCACGTGCTCGTTTGGCATCGCAGTCACCGGGACTGACTGCGATTGTCATTCTTTAAAGTACTTGAGTCGCGGTCAGCATGGCTCCAGTGTTTCACGCGAACTTCGAGGGTGTTTAGCTAGAGGTTTTAGTGAGCGAGAGATATACTCTTAGATATCTGTGATGCATAAAGACAACAAGAAATTGATATTATTTTAGTAAGTTCATCTCATTCGAAAGCGATCGACATTGCGCTTTATTAGTTACGCAGTCTCTGTAGAAAATGGGACACACGCCCGTTTGAGTTTGAAAATGTATGTCAATTGAAGCGGAATTCCGTTTACTTTTCTACTTGAACTGGTTTAAGGAAGATCAGTAAATGGTGTCCTGGGCGTGCTGCTGGGGTAGCACGTGCGAAAGTACATCTCGGGGTACACGTAATAGACAATCGAATCATTTAGGAGTGCTTGATCGGCGCATTGGAATATTGGCAAAGTCCGTTCCACACTTGCTCAGTAACGTTTGCTTTTTGTCCTGTCTGGATTTGATACAAAAATCCGACTCTCCCTTTTTATGCGCTTTCCAGCTATTACAGAGGGCGCTCCGGCTCTACAGGGTGTCCCAAATTAAAATTTACACGGTCTTTTTTACCGCAAAAATAAACTAGGCGTCGCCGAATGCTCATTCTCCGCCCAAAGGTAGAGCTAGGGGTCACAATCAGATGCCAAAGTTTCAGCCCGATCCGATAACTTAATCAAAAGTTATAAGTGATTTTCTGAAATTTTTAATGGGAAAATGGCGGCCGACGGCGTTTTCAAACACATGGGGCTCTATGGCACCAGAAACCGAAAACGGGCGAAAATGGGCTCCATTTTCCCATTGAAATTTTCAGAAAATCATTTATAACTTTTGACTGAGTTATCGGATCGGGATGAAACTTTGCCATCTGGTTGTGACCTCTAGCACTACCCTTGGGCGGAGAATGAGCGTTCGGCGATGCCTAGTTTATTTTTGCGGTGAAAAAGACCGTGTAAATTTCCTTTTGTGACAGCCTGTAGAACATCGAATTCGCGTTTGTTGCGCCCCCTGGCGCATCGACAGAGGCCGATATGTGACAATTTAAGAAGGGCAAAGTATATCCGAAACTGGGGAGATCAAAATGGGGACACACTTCTTTTTAAGCAATGGAATGCTTTATAACCGAACCGCCCAATCCCAGAACTTCGTCCGTCTGTCAGGCAATCTCAGATCTCAGCACAGCCGGTTTTGGTGTCGTTGGATGTCATGTTGTTGTGCAACGTGACGTCACGTAACGTGATCACGTTGCGCGATGTCAGTCCACCTGACATCACGGTGTTACGTAGGTGACGCCACGTGGAGCTACGACTTGACACAATAACATCACGTGCCATTTAACATCTTCTAAGCAAATTTTAACGATCGCGCCTTAAATACTGCATTCCTTGCATTACAACACATAAGTGACATATAACTAATTATGTTTCTTGAAAAATTCGTGTCGACTACGTCACCAACAACGTTTTTTTCTAATATTAGGTTACATCAGAAGGAATTGCTCTCTTGCTCTCGTTTCATTAAAACTTATCTTCATAAAACATCAAATGGTACTAGACTTGCTTCAGTCTGGAACCAGCTGATGTCGCACTTGCATCTGCAGTAGAATTCATCCAAAAACTATCTATCACCACACCGCTCTATTGACTACATGAAGGCATCCCTATCATTCTCTAACCTTCCCCTCGTAAAAAAGTATCTCACCTATGTTTGTTTTACAGAATTTATCACTCTAATTCAATACTTCCCCAAGTACTGTTTTCTGATTCATCCTACATATCGTGACGCACCAATCATCAACTGAATGTTAGGAAGCATGATGTAAGGCGCAAAAAACATCGCACACAAGGAAGAAGACACACACAGGCGAGTGTGTTTGTCCTCTCACTTGTGTTCATTGTATTTTGCGCCTTCATCATGCTTACTAACGTTCACGAACTAGCCCAATAACAAGTTCTGCTAGAAATTAAAAGTTATGATCCCCCTTGCAGTACATCTACTTCTAATGCCTCCTTCTTACCCCAAACTTCCATTGATTGGAATGGCCTTCCCGCAGTCATAGTTAAAATTACTAACACCGCTGATTTTGGAAATGCAACTACTAGGTTGCTAAAGTTATGTTTCGTATGTACTAATTCTGTATTTTGACTTTTTATTGTTCTTACTTTTATGTTTATGTTACAGTGTCCACTCATCTCTGTATTGCCTTCGGGCCCTGAAAGAAAAATAAATTAAATTAAATTATAGGAGTTTGAAGATAAAGGTTACTACCAATTTATCCGTGTTCTTTGATTTCAGGCTTTTGATAAGAATGAAGAACCACCACCATGCTTGTTCTCTTGTTTGTATTGTTTTTATTGCCAGAGTTGCATATACACTATTGTGTTTAACTTACACTAACCACCACCAGTCATTAAATTCCTCATCAAGGTTCACAAAGTTTTGAAAAGAAAGGAATCGAGAATGCATTTCTTCTTTGAACGTGAGGGGCTGCTGCTGATGTGCTGGTAACCGTTCGGAGGTGCCCCGCAGCTGGTCCAGAACTGGCTGCTGAACTTGCTGCACAAGTACCTGGACAAGACCATCTACGCGGCGTACGAGACCGGCCTCGCCATCATCACGGGCGAAGAGGAGGTGCAGCAAAACGTCTGGAAGTACGTGCGCTCTCCCCAGCTGGCGCTGGATACGCGCAGCCGCGCCACCAACAATCGGCTCCTGGTGCTCCGCAAACTGGTGGAGATTCAGTCCCGGTTCCCTGGCATTGCGGTGGCCTTCAAAAGTCGCCAGGCCGGGCAGACGATCCTCAACGACGTCTCGGTGCACCTGTCCGACATTCAGCGCGACGGCTTCTTCAGCGAAGAACAGCACCGCGACCTGCACCAGATGCTCAAGGACCAGATGATGGGCATCATCTGCGCGCCCAACAGCCTGCCTGCCAGCTACAAGCCCATCGCTGTGCTCCGCGTCATTCCGTGGATCGCGACCGACAGCGTGCGCCAGTTCATTGCGGTACGTGATCTAAGGACGGTGGTCAGCATGGACTAGACCGACACGCTGTTTACAAACAAGGTCGCGTTTGCCCACACCAGGGGGGTGGAAGCGTTGTACATGAAGAAAGGGGGGGGGGGGGGGGGAGGAGAGAGCCAACTGTGGATGCGCACCGGGCGCGTTTGTCAATGGCTCTCGGGGGAGGGGGGAGTGGGGAGAAAAGTTGGGAGTTAGGGGGGAGATAGCCAGGTGTGGGTACTGCGCGTGCGCAAAAACCAAATTCGCGTGAAGAGTCAGCACATGCGCAGTGCCGTCGAGAGCGCCACCGCAGCTGCGTGACGTCGGGGCAGCGCGCAGCCGGGGGAGGTTGGCCATGAGCTTACCGCAGATGATGATGCCGATGAATTCACGCTGAGTAACGAAAACGTATTGGGAGGGTTGGGGAAAGGGGAGGGGGGGGGAGGGGGCAATGGCAGCCCATAGGTCACCGTAGTTAACAGAAGAGGTGCTCAACAATCAATGTCTCTAATAGTTAAGTTTCTGTATTGAGGAGCCTCGGCTTCTGTAGTTGACGGCCATTGCCATTGCCATGGCCATTGCCTTGTTTTCAGTGGATATGCCTTTATTTAGCTCTGCTCTTTGGTTAGACGAAAATAAGCTATTCGGGGTGCTCTCCCTTAGCTTTGCTATATTGAGGAATAACACAGGAAACATTCCTGGGACTGTGATCGCCACCTGAGCTACTTAGTTGCGAAAAAAGGATTGTTAGGTGAAATTATTTTGCCAAAATTGAAAGCTGGATAATGTCAACGCACACCGCTCCAAGCAAGGAACAAAGTTAGCCTACTGTTTGTCATATGCGTAGCTGCACCCCTTGCTTTGGCACTAGAAGGTGCAATGATGGTTGGCATTACTGCGTGATTTGAGATGGCCAATCGACCTTACCCGTAGTCAGACAAGCTGGAAGCGACATCTGCAATGGCTCAAATGAAATTAAGCAAAATATTGAAAAATAATGGCCAAACCATCCTTCCTCTCTTTTCCTTTCTGTCTGATGTGAGTGCTGTCAAGAGATATTTAGGTAAAAGGTTTCTGGAAACTGGTAATCATCACCCGCTTGGGATACCACGTCAAAGGCAGCAGCACTTCTTTGGCAGATGGCGTAGTTCTGTTTTTGAATTTTGGTTGCGACATCGAGCACCGGTGTTTCCGTCTATGCTTTTTTTTTTTTTTTGTCGCACGCGCGGCGTTGCAACTGAAAACCTCAGACAAATTTGCTCTTGCTCATTTCCCGCTCTGCTTTGTTCTCCACAGATGCAGCTGCGGCCGGTAGCCTTCGCTGCCCAAGAAGTTATCGTGGAGAGGGGCTGCGAAACTCCCATAATTGTCACCTACTCGGGCATTATCAAGGTAAGCCTATAGTACCCTTGTAGGCACTCGTGATCTTTGCTATACCTCATTCAGTAAAAGCCGAGTGAAGCCGGAGATATGAGCGCGAGCGTGCTTTTGGCAGTGCTTCCATCATGTACAAACACCTGTGCACATCAGGCGCCATCACACTGAAATCATGGATTTACCTTACTCCCACTTCCAATAAAACGGTGTACAGCTGAAGTGAAAATGCCGCAAGATAGGTCAGCACCGTAGTAGAGGCTAGTCATACACTACGTATGACACGATCGTGCTTCAAGAGCCTGATATTTTTACATTCTAAAGTTGATCACAAAACACGAACTTTATACCAGACCGACCAAGGGGTAACATAAAAAAAAAAAAAAAAAACGCGTAGGAAAGAGGCGATGACAAGGCAGCCGAGTGCGCGCCGTCACTGATTGAGGTCAGGAGGAAACCAACCACATGGGCGCATTTAGGGGGTAAACCTACACACGAAGTATGCAAGGAGCAGATGAACTTGCAAGTCGTAGAGCCCAGATTTCTTCAAGTTCCCAAGGCGTCTTCGTTCGACGGACCCCGTCGTTGCTTCACAGATCGAGGGCGACGTGGAATACCGGGAAGACGGCGCGCTGCCCAACTCCTCGTCGACGCTGTTCTTCTTCAGCGACGAATACTTCGAGGACTACATGGGGGCTCCGGTCACCCTAGGCGCCTTGGGCCTGATCAGCGACGAGCCGTCCGTCACGCGTGTTACCACTGAAACGGCCGTCAACGTGAGTGCCCGGCACGCGTAGCTACCTCGGCCAACACGATGCCAGAATTGCTTCGTCACCTACTGTAGGTCAGCGTGGGACATTCATTGGACACGAGTACTGGGTCAGCGTTCGGTTAGAACTCTTATACAATCAGAGGGGACACCAGTTGCAGCCGAACGGTGACGTAGTACTCGTGCCGAATCTGTGTCCGATGCTGGCCTCCGGCACGTGACGAAATAAATCTAACAATATAGGCCTTGTTAGCTATTTAGTGTTGCCTCGGCTCACCCTGCTCGTGGAGAGGGGGAAAGGGGACATCTGGTAAATGTTTGTTGGTCGGCACGTTTGCTATACAGCGGGTGCTAAATAAATCTAATCCGCTTGAAATAAATTTAAAAAAATAAAGACGTTTACAAATCTATGTAACGCCAAATTAGAGCTCAGTTCTTGATGAGGAGGAGGGCAGTGTACGGAGGGGAGGGTGTGCCCTTCCTCCTCCGTACCCTCTCATCCTCCCCTCCTTCTCTGCTTCTCGACCTCTCCTCTTTTCATCCACTTCCTCCTCCCCTCCTCCTCCTCTTCTCCCCTCCTCCTCCTCCTCCATTCCCTTCCTCCTCCTCTCCTCCCCCTCCTGCGTGCCCTCCCATCCTACTCCTCCTCCTCCGTACCCTCCCCTCCTCCCACAGTTTCCCCGCTAAATTTAGCGGAAAAATTGATGCCACGTGACCTCAACAGCAATTCAATTCCCCGCTAAATTTAGCGTGGAATTGAATTGGTGTTGTGGTCACGTGAAGTCAATTTTCCCGCTAAAATTAGCGGAGGATTGAATTGCTGTTGAGGTCACGTGACGTCAATTTTACCGCTAAATCTAGCTGAGAAACTGAATTTGTTCATAGGTGACATGACAGCAAGTCATGTGACGTCATTTTCCTCTCTAGATTTAGCGGGAAATCGGTTTGGTGTTGAGGTCACGTGACGTCAATTTCCCCGCTAAATTTAGTGCGGTTACGCCGACGCTGCAAAATACGGAAACAAACGCCTAAGAACTGCGTTCTCAAAAAAAAAAAGAAAAAAACAACAACAACAACAAACAAACAAACAGTTTTGCAAGTTTTAATGTTGTAATCTGTCGTGAAAGTACGGCTAAGATGTGCATTTGTTTTATGAACGTATTGAAGGAAAAGATTTTCTTAATCAAATGTTAGTCAATGTTTAATCAAACATGTTTAATCAAATATCTATGTCAAAAAAGGCATAGATATAAGACCCAACAATGTGAGAGCTTTGTCAGGTATATCTATTTGTTTTGTATTAGTACGGACATTTTCAAGTAACCGAAAAAGCGTTGGTGTGGGTCATTCGGGCATTTTACTGGAAAAAATAGGGAACCAGAGCAAGATTGGATTAATTTTCTCCACTCTCTTTTTTATATTTTTGTTAAATAATTCGTTCAAATGGCCCACAACAACGTTTTAATTTCACCATTGGCAACACATCTAACTTCATTAGATGTTCGTGTTTGAAAAAAGGAAGTGAGCCCTTTTACGCTGATTTTTCTACACACTTCTTTTTTTTTTTTTAGACAGGATACTTTTCCACTTAAGCACCGTACATTACGGATTTCAATTCCCTTATGACACCGCATCAATCAGTTTTGTGAAAGGTGTCTTTTTTTTTTTTTCTTCGTTTGTTTGCTAAAATTACGATCTATTTGTAGGTCGTTAGACGGCGCTTGATCCGGACGCCAAGACGTCCCCATTAACGGCGGCCCTTTGACGCATCGTCGAGTGAAGCCTAATTTGGTATGGTTTGGTCTTTGCACTTTTCCAGGCGTACATCATCCCGAGAAGCCGCGTGACCGAAGCCATCAGACTATTCAAGGAGCCTCCGAGTTTTTTGTACCAGATCTGGTACTATATTGCCAATATATTCGGCGTTCTCATTCTACAATCGCAACCAAAATATCAGGTAGGCACATCGATACTTGGGCTATAAAAAGTCAAAAAAAGAAAACACGCTTTAGACATAAGTATATTGTAATTGGACTTAAAACAACAAGCTAGCTGGTGGCTATTTTTGAAGACCGGTGCCCTTCTTTGTGTTCCTAAAATAATAGGTAAACGGTAGGAATAATCTTCTGTCGTATGTGGCATATAATAAGGTTTTGTTAAAGGGGCACTGAAGACATTTTAAAACTATTCGTTAACAACCTTCTTTATCCTGTACTCGCTGAGAGGGTCTAAACGGCAGGGCGACTCCTTCGAATGCCCGGCCACCGACATGCGTTCTTTGCCTTCCTCCGTGCTTGTGATTCGACAATAATCGCCAGCGCGTATACCACCGGAGGAGTTTCCACAGGTAGTATAATTACTGGGCTTGTTTTATTAATTGCTATCGCTGTGATGTCTGACACGCAAGCATCACTGTCGGAAACTCTGGAAGAATGTCATAAGCAAAAACATATTGCCAAATGCAAAATAAAAACAAAAAATCCCTTTGGGGTGTATTTAAGGTGCAGCCGTAGCTATCGTGTCACTTTGCAACGTTCCTTAAAATTTTATTTGTGTTCTACGGACGACCATAACGTTAATTTCGAGTAAAAGAAATTAACAAAACTATGCATTAAGGGTGAGGTATTACTTTTATCAATGGTCGTTGTTTTATTGCGTATATTATAATACACTCGTGATGCTAAATTAGTGATTTATTCGAAATGTATCGTTCCGGCTTCCACTCAATGGTATGTGCACTGTGTCTACGATTCTGGACTTACGAATAGTAAAACATCAGCTGCACATGTGAACATATATCGAGGTAAGCATTTCTACTTATTAGAACATAAATATTTTTTTATTTGGCGTTTCACCGTACTCTGTGGTAAAGTATAATACCCCTCTCAGACGGACAGCCTAAGCTCCTTTAGTAGAAAGGGCAATCCCCTAAAAAGGAAAAGGAATTCGTGTCACACGGAACCGCAAGTGCTCCTTCCCCTAAGGCGTCCTATTGTGTGAAAAGAGCTCTGTAGCGTCCTTTAGTACAAAGGAAATACTCTCGAAACTAGGCGCTAACAGCATTGGAGACGAGCTTGGTCATAATCCTGTCTCCCTGCAGTTAGGACTTCGAAGAACTGACTTAAGCATGTGTTTTTTTCAGGCTTTGGCTGATGGTATTGTACTTACGAAAGCCTTTGGTTTGTCAGTTAGAATCTTAACTGAGTCAGAGAAGATATGTGTATTCTCCCTCGTCACGCGTCTCTTAGATTGACCAGTTCGCCCGCACGCTCCGCTTTCTTCATTCGGGTATTGCTAATATAAAGCATTGGTTAACCTTAGGTACAAACACTGTGCTGACTTTAATTATGGGAAGATAGTCTTTAAATAATTTCTAGGTTTTGGTAAGTGGACATTACTTTCGTACGCAGTAAATTAGCGTTATCTCGTGGTTGCTAGTGTCTGGCATTCACGAAAAAATTCTTGCAGGTGTTTTTTTTTTTTTTTTACTAGCTATGATTCGAAATTTTCGTGTTTTTTTTAAGTAGTAATATAAACTTGTAATGCTTTAAACCAGTATAAAAAAATTAAAATTATATTTTTTAGTGTTGATGATTTAACTTTATGTGGTCAGCCCTCAAAGCAATCAATATCGGTGGAAAATAGAATTTCGCCGGCCATGTTACAGTTTTGGCAGAATATATCTTCAGCGGAAATTATATTTCTTGAAAACTAGCTTTAAGGCGTCGTGCGTCAGGGGTATAACTGTATATGCTCCGCTTGCGGAGTAGCGTATCGCAACGGCCTCCCCATTTTTTACTTGGAAGTATTGCGAGAGAACCAAACGTCGCTCTTGCAGGGGAAGCGCGACGGGCGTCGAGCCCGTGTCGTGGTACATCTATCAAATCTCCCAGAAGCGTGCGGGCGCGAGCAGCGCGGGCTTAGCCACTGTGGCCGTGGTGTCGCCTGCTAGCTCACTTCCGCTTTGAAATTGAACTCGCGTTATAAAAATAACGTAATTACCCATATATACATGGCGCGCACAATGGTCCGAAGGTCCAAGAAGCTTCCATATTGTCATATCTCAAAGCAAGACCTACATTTCACGAGCACAAAACGAAACAGATGTCCCGCCCCAAGCCCAGTGCTTCTTCAAGGTGGCTTTTCCGCCCACACAAAATTTACCATTGACGCATGAGAGGTGAAAGCCATTCTCCGTTAATGCTGAGTAGGCTGCAAAAGGAAAAGGAAGGCGGTACTTTGACTCTGGTTACTAGGCTCGTTCGATTTACTTGCACCGGTACAGGTAAATCGAACGAGCCTACTCTCATGGAGCGCGGTTTTTGAACGAAAATCTAAATGACGCTTCAAATGACGGGTGGCGGGCTGAAGAAGGTGACTGAAGTGTGGAAACAGCTTGCACATTAAACGATTACACATGGAGACGGGACACACAGAAAGTTGACTACCAACTATTCTTTAGTATTTCACCTTTTTTCATCCTTCGTTCTAGTCTTCTTTTACATTCACTCGACCGATACATATTTATGAGATTTGACAAATTGAATTCACTTTACGCACCCATTGGTCAAACGAGTACACCAAAGAAAAAGAAGCAAAACGTGAGAAAAATAAGTAAATGAAATAAGTAAACTACGAACAGAAGGCGTCACCATTCGTTTGCACTACAGGGCGTTGCGCCTCCGCCCATTGTAGATATTGTTGTGAAGCTTTCTCCAAAGACTGAATACCGAAACCGACTATCAAATTGTATAAACACGTAGTGGTCGAGTGGACGAGGAAAAAAACTAGGCCGGTGGATGAGGAAGACGAAATACTAAATAATGGTTAATAGTCAGCTTTGCGTGTGTGTCTCGTCCCGTATCTATGTGTAATAGTTTAGTGTTCAAGCTGTTTCCCCACCATCAGTGACCGTGTACCAACTAGCTAATCTCAAAGCGGTGAAGGTGTGTAAGAGGGGGGGGGGGGGGGGTACCATTTTTCCGCGGGAGTTCCACAACTGAGCTAATCTAGTAACGTAGTGAGCAGCTTTCCCACCGAACACACATTGCGTCAGCTTTCGTCACTTCCTTCCCAGACATGGCCCATGGAAAAGATCAAGCTTCGGCTGCAATCCTTTCTTCTCCCGGACCTGTTGAGTGCGCACGATTTCCTTCGGAGCCCCGACGTGGAAGACATCCTCCTTGTGCAGGGCACGCTGGTAGACGTGAACAGCGGCGACCTGTACGTGGCGCCCGCCTACATTCCGCGCACCGTCAAGAGGTTCATCTTCCCGGTAAGACCAGCGAACCGAGAAATACCATAAAGTACAGCAATGAAACAGGGTACAAAAAAAAAAAAACGTATATCCTAGAAGTCAAGTTTATTAGTTACAGGATATTTTCGCAAAGGTGCAAACGCTCAAATTCGCAATGAATGTGTCGACTCTGACAATCAACAGCAATTGTTGACAGCCTATTCTATGCAGTAATTGTCCTGAAAAAAAAGAAGAAATTTTAATGTATCAGTTTATACGCGAAATGGCTTGTCATACATCTCGCAGAAAGTATAAGGAAGAAAGAGTACGAGACAAAGACGGGGCACACTCTTGAAAGAACGTGCCCGTCTGTGTCTCGTTTTTCTTTCTTTCTTATTCATTCTACTTTAAGTATACTTCACGCTCGTTACGAATGTAATTCCTTATCATTTTCCGCTCTAAAAACGAGTGTTCGCTTGATAAATATAATCTAGCCTTCCTAGCTAGTTTCCACAGCCGGTGGGGTTGTGACGACATCCTGTGGTGACGTTGCAAACTTTGAATACTCTAAACGCTCCAAATCGTCCAAATCAGTGCGCGTACCAAGGCACTAATGTTAGCGCATTAAAAGAAATAATAATGAAGAAGAAACCGGCATTGACACTTTTGCTGTTCAGCTGTGACCGTCTCCGACTCCTGATAATGACATGCTACAGGGGGGTCCATATCACATGAGCGAATGACGTTTTAGCGAACAGCGACATTTAAGCCAATCGACGTTTTAGCGAATACCGGGGGCGCGCGTTTACCCATACCCGCGCTGCGCTTACGCCGCTTCGCGGCGACAGTCTGCGGCGGTTCATTACAAAATGTGAACCCACCTGGCCCACCCAAAAACGCCGCTTTGCGGCGTCCGACTATTCGCTAAAGTGTCATTCGGTGAAACGTGGGCGTTCGCTAAAACGCCATTCGATCAAGTAAGTGCCTCCCGCCACAAGGAAACCAGGGAAATGAGCAGTGGTATAGCTCCCCGACGGGCTGGTGCACTTCGCAGGGTGAATTTGCAAGTCGGCCTAGACCCGTGATTGTGGTGGTGGCCAACAAGCAGTACAAGCTGCCTCTCGAGTTCGACTGGCTCAAGAAGGTTCCCTCCGAGGACGAGCGAAGCGCCGAGATGGAGGCCAGCCGACAGGTGAGCCCGGGCAACCCAGCATTCTAAACCTCGGGCTGTTTCTCGGGAAAACCTGAACAGACAAGAATCAGATCATAGAGGGCAAGACAGCAGTTGCCTTCGTAGTTCGGCACACCACCCCCAAAAGTGGAACAGTGTGGCTTGTCAAAAACACAAAGTTCGAACAAATGCGACATACCCCCGGTATGTCGAGTGATCGTAACAAAGTCGGAAGCGAAACTACTTGTTTTACCTTATCGCCTGAGTTCTAGAACTTCGGAATTAAAAACAACGCGAAAAGACGAGGACCAGACAAAGAAGTGACACGGACGTAGCGCAACCGAGACACGAAAACATTACGTGTCTCGGTTGGTTCGTGGGCATCTAATTTCGTTGCCAATGTCTCACGTGTACACAAGTTTCCACGTGGCCGTCAGGTAGGGTCTCGTAACTTTCGCCATGGAAGCCAAATTACATGACATGTGGTGCTTTTTTTTTTTTTTTTTTTTGCTTTTTGGAGCTGTATGGTCCAAAAGCAAACACCGATCTATCTTGCGTCCGGTTTTCGACATACCTTTTCCGATTTTCTGCCGAGAAAATCTTAAAAGGACGCACTGCTTATTCTTGATAATTGAAGCATGCACAAGAAGCTGGCCAACCGGAAGTTATCTTGGCCACAGTTACCTAGGCTGCCATTACTTGTTTATGTTTAACTTGGAATACGATGTATAGGGTATGGTGCCTGGAGTGCGTCCCCGTCTGGTGTGTTTAGCGTTCTATGCTGCCCATACACCGAAAGTGGTCCAGAAGTGGGACCAAATGACGTCACAGAAACTTGGTCGTAGAAATGCTGACGAAAAGCACAAGCGAACGTGAGTGTCGCTATCGTCACGGCATCCCACTACCGGCTGTTATACCCCGTGTCCAAAATAGCGGCCAGGCTCTTTAAATCGACCGCAAAAATCGGTTTCTTAAGGTGCAACTCCACAGCGCATGACGTTTGGGTGCTTTTTTTGCGGCTTATAACTTTTTTTTATGTATCTTAAAATTATATAGTTAATGTCAAATTAAAGAACTGTTTCTCAACAATACTTTAATGTCTCGATATTACGATTAGTTTTAGTTGTTAGTTAATTATTCAACTTTTAATAGGCCACAGTCTCAAATATTGAAAAAAAAATATTTCTCCAGGTATGACTTCCCATCGTCCACGATATTTTACGTGATCGTTTGGTTGGATGTAGTAAATTAAAAAAAAAGTAAGCAACGAACTGTACAAATAATGTATATCTTAAAATAAAGTTTAAAATGTTGTTATTTTATGGCGCTATAAAAACGGAATTACGTCAACTAACCAAAATCACGATATATTAAATTATGAAGCATCCTTCAATATTACATTTTACAGAACTCCCACATTGATGTATTACATGTTAACAATGTTATTAGACCTCAAACTTTTCCCATTCAATTACGAAAATTGCAGTTTCTTTATCTAAGATACAGATGGCGGCACGTGTTCAAGAATAGCTTGATGTATATTTTCCGTCGTGTGCCCCTTGGAACGCCACGTGAAAGATAAAGAAGCGCCAGATGTCGGGGTGTCAGATGCCTGTATGCCCGCAGTGAGCGAGCCAGAGATGTCAGAACAACAAGCGCGAGGCTGCGAGTGCGCCACAGCTACTTCTGCGCGCATTCTAGTGTGCGTCGGTACTGGTTTGCACCGAGTAGCGTGACGCCACCACCTCTCCTTTAAAAAAAAAAAATCGACAGAGACGTTTAAATTTGGGGGACATCGCCTATATTTGAGCTACTTAATACAAAGGCATCATTTGAGTGCGGATGGCTTCCTGATTCCGAAGTGCTATCCCGTTCCACCAGATTCACTTTAGTTAATTAAAAAAGTGACATTCTGTTTGCTGCCAAAACCAATACATCGTTCTCCCCAGTATTTCCCTATTTTTCTGCGACATCCAAACGTGACGTCACCGGCGGGAAGCGAGGCGCGCGGTCGGCAATCGGGTACGCTCGCGCCTGCTTTTCTCGCATCAAATAGCGAGAAAGCAGGGGCGTTCGTGTTATAATAATCTCTTTTTGAACAAAGCGTGACCTTCGCCTACGTGCTGAACTATAAAAAAATGAAAAAAAAAAAAACGGAAGCAACTGGAATTCTGATAGATTCGTTTTTGCAACTCGGTACGCTCACGCCACGGCTCGCAAGTTTCGTCAGATCGCTAGCAAATCCGATCTCCTTCTATCAGAAGCTGGCAGTTACGCTGGCGAAGAAAGGCCGAAGAGTCACGCAATACATTCTTTGGCAAATTACCCAAGCACCACGGAGAATGCTCGGAATGTTGGTACAGGTGCCCCACACGCTGGTCCTACCTGAAGGAACGTACCATTTGTTGTAGATTTTCTATAGAAAAGTTACTGGTACAGACGTCAACGCGTGTAACTACTCTTGTAACATGCACGAGCTCCTTGGTGATTCATTATTTTAGTAACATATCTATAGACCATTCCAGAAAACCGCTTCTGGTCGGCTCCATTTTTAGTGTTCGTGCGTGTGGCGCGTGCTTTGCTTGCCTTCCGAAATGGCAAACATACGCGTGCTGGACTGTGAACTAACACGTCTGGACTGTGATTCTAGTAAGCAATGAAATGTGCGGAGTGGAATGAACCGCATTCGCGTAGGCCAGATGGCTGGTTACTGTTTCACGAACATCGTGCTAAAATGAGAATTAAAAGAACTCCGCAACCGCCGAGCCAAACATGAAGGTGCAATGAAAGGCGTATAAAATACACAAATACGCTTTTCATCTTCAAGTAAAGCATATTTGCTTGAAGGTACAGCAGTGCGTAAGGTACAGAAATGCATCATCAAATTTTTAATTCAAAATAAGTTAAGAAAAGTTAATAAAATATTGTAACAATATTCTCTTTTGCGTTTTTTTTTGTTTTTTTTTGTCGGAGTGGAATGCAACGCGCTCGAACATTCATCCACGAGTGGACGTGTGAAGGAGGTAAATCTCTATAAGATTTTTTTTTTAATTCAGTTTTGGTTTTGCACAGTTTCCATCAGCTGTAAATTTGCATGCCTCCCCAACATGCTTTATAAGGCCGAGGGGTGAGTGGAGACCCTAACAAATTAAAAGTTTTTCTTTCTTTTTTTTTCGGGGGGGGGGGGGGGGGGCATGGGCCTCCCCCTTGATACGTGTCGGCATGCCCTCACCTAACCTAACCTAATCAAACCATTTTTTTTTAATAATTAATGCTCTCTTCTGATTTTTTTTTTTTTTTTTTTGCATTGTAATATTGTTTATTCGTTACAGTTTTCCACCTCATTTTATGTATTCTGCTCTCCCCCTTTATAATACCTTCAGGCCCTGAGGGTTTGTGCGATGAAGAAATACATCGGGACCGGGGCAAATGTCTACTGGGGCCCGCGGTGGTTTGTCAGTGAATTGAACATCGTATACAGTTTTCGACGCCAGTATGAACAGGTATAAACATAATCTTCTCTCGCCAAACATGCAGGGCGATTTTACCAGGGAGCTGAGGAGCAGTATGGATCGACGAAACACGAACATGGATTCCTAGCACTGACTGAAGAGGACTTTCATGGTTTTGGGAACTCGACTCCGGCGGCTGTCGATCCCGCCATTTACTCACCAGATGAAATACCAGGCGCAAGCAAACATATGTCTGTATATAAATATGTACTACTATATCCAGCTCCGTTCGCCCTTGGTACATATGTTGCTATTTTCATGTTTCGAGGCGCGAGAGAGCAGCTGATAAAACTTATCGGACCAGCGTAACATTTAAAGAAAGAAAAAAAAGAAGCTTGACTTAGGGCAGCGATGCAGGGCATCCCGCAAGGTCCTTTAAAAGATGTGTTTATGGTGGCAATTACTTCATTTGTCTCAACTGACCATATAATGGCTGCGTCCCGGGACGTCCGGCATATTTAATTTGTAAGAAATATATTATACTCTTTTAGAGCGGAATTTGGCTTTCTCTTTAAGAAGACGCTCTGATATTACAGTTTACGTAAGGGAGAAAATACACAAATTTATCTTCGGACTTTTTTTTTTTTGGTAATTAAATATTTAAAGTATAAAAACAATTCTACGTCTCAACTCGAGTCTTCTCGTAACCCAATTCATTCAACTTTTGTTGTTGACATCTCCGCTTCTCATGAATGGTTTCCTTCTGACTGTCTCGACGAATAGGCAATTTGGCTTACCTCGTGCTAACACCGTCGCCAACTAACGAAATCAAAGGCAACAGGAAACCCATTTCAACCTATTTTTACTATCAGCATATCAGTATGCTGGGGTGAGACGACTGTGCATATAAAATCTGCTCATGATCAAAATTAATGCACACGTTCACTTAATTAACAAAAAACTGAGTTTCGAGAAAGGACCTAACACCTTCCACGCGATCGAAGGAAAAAAAAAAAACGTTTCCTATTAAAATGGTTGTCATCTGGACGATCGTCGTAGAACAGCTTTCAGGATTGGGCCTGTGACGCGTAAGTATATCTAGTTTTGTGAATTACGATCGATATGAGAGCCGTTGTGCGTTTGCGTCCGGTAGGTGTAAGCAATTACCTTTACTTTGAAGTCAATCATCCAGGAGCACGATTTTTCCACCGCAGTACCACCATCGCTGAAAGTTCCAAATTCTCGGTTGCATTTGATACAACGCACAAACTCTTATTTTTACCACTGGATGGGCTAAGTTCGCATTTTTCCTTCTAATATAAACCTTTTATACACGGGCGCCGCCATCTTGAACTACGGAACTTCCGGTATTCCGTAAAACCTCGTTTTGCTCTCGCCAGGCCACAGGAGAATCGGATACCTGGGCTAGTGGGTACGTATTCATAATATAAACAACGCGACTGACAAGGACGAAATCAACGCGGCGTAGGGCACCACGTTGATTTCGTGTCTTGCACCAAGGGGTTAGTTTACCAGATACCAATTTCTCTTGTGGAAAGGTTTAAATCGGGCAGACAGGTCGGTGCCTTAACGTTCGCCTGTGTGGGCATCGTAGCTCTTTGGAGCGTGCTCCGACTTGGCATTGCATTGCAGAGACAGCTCCTGCCACCCGGTATTGGAGAAGGCCGTCGTGTTGTTTAGACATAATAGGCAGGCCCAACCTGCGTGAATCAAGCGTCCTTGGCGCTGTTAGATAGCGAGTCAGAATTTTTAGAGACAGGTGATGGAGTGAAGATGTTCTTTCTTTGAGATTGCGCCGGGACCCGACGACGGAGGCAGCTGATAGTCGCTGACGGAAGAGTAAACCAGACAGGACTCCGCGGATAGAAAAAAAAAGAACACGTCTATTTACAAGCGAAGCTCATTTTCCAATGTCGCCGCAGAAGGTTACAGCACGTGCTGTCCTTGTCTTCTTCTCTTCTCAAAGCCTCCCCTCCCCCAGCTCGCACGAGCGTCGCCAGTTCACCCACACACAGCGGCGCACGTGCAAACGCCAACACGCAATGGAAAGAAAAAGAAGCTCGGTCCTGTTCCCGCGTCCACCCACGGTGATGGCGGGGCCGATTCTCACACCTCCCGACTAAGTATATTTTTTAGACCCAAAATGTCAAAAATAATATATAACAACTAAACTCAGACGCGTACGCATATCAGTCACACCTTGCACAGAGTTTGTGACTCGACCCGTCAGAATCCAAACTATCAAAAAAATTTACACTAAAATGCAAATCACATGCCAGTAAAGTGATTCTTACTGTGCCCGCCAAGGCTCCAAAGCAGTGACAAATCTCGCGCCGAGACTAGCGCAGCATCTAGCCTCCTAGCCTAGGCCTCTTTGCCGACAGGTTATTCAAGCCACCCAGATTTCGGCGGGGCTTGAATCGGACGGTGTGTAGCTGATTCCGGAATTTCTCCGCGCAAGAGCGACGACAGTTTATACTCTGTCTTGATTTACGAATCCGGAAGGGGCCTCGCAGGCGGTCGCCGTTGTCGACGTCTTCTGCACTCCCAGCTCTCTCATACGTGGCCGGCTGGCAGGTGGTCGAGTCTTCATCGGCGTCCCTATCTATATTCTGGAACATATTTATCTCGAAGACGGTGTCCTCGTCGCTGCCCCCGCTTTCCCTGACATCTTCACCGGCCGGCTGTGACGTCAGCCACCCTAACAAGATGTCCGACTTCTTGTCGACACCCGCTTCCCTGCCGTGGTCACTATCAGCTTGCCAGAACGTCTGCCGCCAAAGCAAGATATTCGGTTCTTTCTCGTCGTCGACGTTCACGTTCTCGTCGTGATCATCCTCCGGTCGAAGAAACGCCTGCCGCCCAGGCAATAAGTTCGGTCCTTCGTCGTCAACCACGTTCTCGCCATCGTCGTCCTCGGCTCGCCGAGACGCCTGCCGCCCAGGCAATAAGTCTAGTCCTTCGTCGTCGTCCACGTTCTCGCCGTGGTCGTTATTGGCTTGTAGGAACTTGTGCAATTCAGGTAAGATGTCGGGACCGGCCTCGACGTTGTCGAAGTTCACACATGGGTCGTCCTCAGATCGCCGGGATGTCTGCCGCCCAGGCCAAGTGCACGG
This sequence comes from Ixodes scapularis, assembly GCF_016920785.2. Taxonomy (NCBI): domain Eukaryota; kingdom Metazoa; phylum Arthropoda; class Arachnida; order Ixodida; family Ixodidae; genus Ixodes; species Ixodes scapularis. The sequence goes on from NW_024609835.1 coordinate 42,153,757, forward strand.
CCTTTCGTCGTCGACGTTCACCTGCTCGTCGTGGTCATCCCCGGCTCGCTGGGACGTCCTCCAGGCACGCGAGACGTTCAGCTCATTTCTGCCGTCAACGTCCGCCTGCACAGACATGCAGCCGCGATTGTTATTCGACGACCGCTCCGTGTCGTCGGCCTGTAACAGAATCTGAGGCGCCTCGCGGATCGATGGGTCCCATCTCTTCTGACCTTGGTGGTCCAAGTTGTTACCGCCGGTCTTGCCCACCACGGTCGTCACCTTGTCGGGCTCACGGCTGCAATCTTCCTCCACTTTGACTTTCTTGGCGTCTACTTTTTTCTTTTGAAACAGAAGTTCTTCGTCTGGTGTCTTCGTCCGGGGACATTCGCGGGAATAGTGCCCCAACTCCTTGCATTTAAAACACTTCACCCGATAATTTTCAGGTACGATTCCCTGCCTTGGGCTCTCGCGTTTTTCCTTGAGAGAAGTGGTGGTTTCAATAAAGGGCTTCCAGACCTCAGCTCGCGACAGTCCGAGCTCTAACAAGACCCGTTCTTTGACCGCACCATACCCACTTCTCTCACCCGTGTTCACCCTATTCACTAGTGCACGCATGCTCTCCGTGAAATAAGGTCGCACAAGATATCCTTTGAGCCGCTCAGGGACTTCATATGTCTCGAAGACGATTTCTACGCCATCAAACCAGCTCGGCACTAATATGTCGGACGACGGCATGGGAGTCAGCACTCCCTTCATCAATCTCGAGAAGCGAAAAACTTCATTTCGGAGGTTGAACTCCATGCCGCCTCCACTGGCTCGCCTTCGGTTTTCTGAGCGTAGATGTTCTAGTTCTAGCTCGAGGCGTAACAGCCGTTCTTTCTCCCTTACTAGTTCAATCTCCTTTTCGATTGAGCTGTATGATCGGACTCCTCCATTCCCATCCCCTTGTGTCTGCGAGTTTGCCACTAATCCACTCAAAGATGACAATTCACCTTGCCCGTCAACATTCCAATTCCGAACCCTATCCTGCTCTGGCGTTAGAACCGGCATCTGCCGCTCTGCGCTGTCTCTATCCATGGCGGGCACACGTCAAAGAATCACCTTACCGTAAGGTCAACGACTGCCGCTGGATCACAGACGCAGCCCGCTGCTCAGAATAGTCAGGCACGAAAATGATTCCGAGCTGTAGACTCAGGCGTTCCTCGCTGGAGTGGGACGGCATCAGGTCCGATGTAGCTCTGTCACCACGAAGTAGTTCGGTGGTCCAGTCTTCAAGGAGCTCGGTGGTCCAGTCTTCTCTTTAGAAGGCTCCACCAAAGCCGCGTCAAGCCGCTGTCCGCCGATTCCGTTGTGAAGATCACGCCGCCGGGGTCCGCTGACGCAATCCTGTCGACTGCGCCAGTGAAGATGTTCCTTTTTCGAGATTGCGCCGGGACCCGACGACGGAGGCAGCTGATGGTCGCTGGCGGAAGAGTGAACCAGACAGGACTCCGCGGATAGGAGAAAAAAAAAAACACGTCTATTTACAAGCGAAGCTCATTTTCCAATGTCGCCGCAGAAGGTTACAGCACGTGCTGTCCTTGTCTTCTTCTCTTCTCAAAGCCTCCCCTCCCCCAGCTCGCACGAGCGTCGCCAGTTCACCCACACACAGCGGCGCACGTGCAAACGCCAACACGCAATGGAAAGAAAAAGAAGCTCGGTCCTGTTCCCGCGTCCACCCACGGTGATGGCGGGGCCGATTCTCACAGATGGGTCGGTGTGCACTGCGTCACTGATTATAAGACAAGATGTTGCGAAGGCGCCAAAAGCCTTTGTCATGCGCGGTAACGATTGCCTCTCGAGTGGAGGGACATTTTTGGACAAAACGGCGGCTTGGGCGTCCTGTCCCTTTTGAGACAAAAATGTCTCCCTCCTTTTTGAGACAGGGACATTTCTGTTTGTTTCTTCTTGATTTCACGAAAATAAAACCGTCAGTTGTCAGTCTGTGCTCGTGTCGTCCAATCTTTCTTCGCCCTTGTCATTGGCGGTGTTTATATTGTGCTCACGTTTTAATTGAGACTCTGTCTCATCCTTGTGTTGTCTTTTCTGTATTCTTTTACTTGGTTCAGGGCCGGTTTCCTCAAACACCCTACGGGGGATCGCTGTCCGATCGAGTGGACTACCGCACACCACCTTCGAGCACGTGAAGCGAAAGCTCGCACTGCAGAGCCCTGCAGGATCCTGGGTTCAAACCAGACTTGTGCCTATCTCAAATACTCTTTTCAAGATGCTGTATTTCAAATACTTTTTTGAAGTATCTTGGTATCTCGCAAATACTTTTGGTCGACAGTATTTGATACTCTATTTTAATTACATTTCTGAGTATTTTGTACTCCATATTTCAAATACATTTTTTTTTTTACATTTTACTATTTTCCGAATTTTTCGGTATGAAGTGGCTTTGCCGTGGCGCGAGCAAACGTGAACATTCTTTCGAGCAACCAAATCCTGTTGCTATACTTCGTTTCAGCTTCGGTCCAGACGCAGCCAAAGCTACAAGCGCGAGCTCCGGGCTTTCAGCATCCCTGCCAAGCACGCGCGCTCGTGCAGTGCAAGCACTGTTCTGGGCCACATGCTCGCGCTTGTAGCATCGGCTGCGTCTGGACCGAAGCTGAAACGAAGTATTGCTACCATTAGCTGCGGTGACTTCGACTGAGCTGCTGAAAAAAACATCGCTTTTTTGCCGATTGTCACTCATATTTCAGCCCAAAGTTCGTAAAATGAAGGTTTTTCCCTCGCCTTTTTAAAGGCGCCTTTTGTTTCCTTGAATTCCCCCAAAAATCCTCAAACAAAAGGGTGGTTTTACGAAAGTAAAGATTGCCACACTGAGGCGCAACGCAGATCGGGAAACGTCCTACGATAACAATTAATGCAGACTTTGAGTAAAAAAAGATAAGAAATAAACGAAAATAAGAAGTAAACAGAAAACGAAGAAATTTTTTTTTGTTTTGCTTCTTGTTTATTTCACCCCACTACGGCAAAAGTCGAGGTTTTCTTTTGTTCATTTTGCTTTTGTCGTCAGTCCGTCACTTAAGGCCCTGTCACACTGAGGCAACAGTTGGACAACTCTATCCGGCAACACGGGGAAATCGTGTTGCCGCGGCGGCCCTATCGCATCGCGGCAACAACAACAGTCGGGCAACATGTTGCTGCCGCGCGGCAACCGTGTTGCCCGATTTGTTGTCCGACAACCCGGTCAAACCGCGCTGACCGCGAAAACAAATGGACAGCATAGGGAAAACTCCGCCATCTTGATTGTTTACCTTCGTTCGTGTGCAGCGTGGAATCGCTAGAAATGTGACTCTACAAAGTGCTAGTGCGTTCGAAGGGCCGGAAATTACCACGGTACAACATCAACCGGTGACTGTGATTAGAAAACTTGACACGGGAGTATTTTCCGCTCTTTATTTTATCGAAATGTTCTTCATTCGCTGACAACGCAGATAGCCCTAACCGAGGACAGTGACATCGCTGATACATGGGCTGATATATGTTCTGGATTTACGCCACCGAAGTGTTTCTGTCCGGTTCTTTCATGACCGGCAGTACCCAAAGCGTCTTTTGTAGCGTGGTGTTGAGCTGAACAGACAGTGCTTCAAACTGCGACACCGACACGATCGGCCTTCATAACAATCGGTGGAATAAATATTTTTCAACGCTGCCTACTTGCCTACAGCCTGCTATGTGATCGCTTCATTCCCCCGAAACGTCCCGGGTATTTTTAAGACAAATCAGGTGTTTGGAAGCGGCTGTTTCCAAGTTCCAAGCATCGACAATCATGATCGGAGTGGTCGTTTTAATGCTTCGATTTTTTAATCTTTGGTTTTGTGGATGATTTTTATTATACTTTACAAGCGGGTGAGTAGGCATGCCATTTTATTTCACTATCAGTAATATGAGGTGGTCTCTCGGCAGTTTTAATTTCAAAACCAGTCTGGACGTTCACGGCCGTAGCTGTGACCATTTCGAAAATCGCTTTCCGTAACTAAATATTTTAGCTGCACGGCAGCCCTAATTATTGTTAAATAACGTTTTCCAAGCCTTTATTTAACTAAGACGTTATTGATAGGGGACTAGCTCTACCATCGAAGCTATCTATGTTGTGTTACCGGCTGGAAATTCGCTCAGCCAGCGATCAGGGCAACACACGTTGTTCAACACAAGTTGCTGCTGTTTTTGTTGCCGAAAGCTGTCATGCCGAGGCAACATTTTAGTTGTCTATATTGTCGTGCTGTTGCCGCGATGTGACAGGTTGGTCGGACAACACGGGGAGCGAGCAACAGATTGCCCGACTGTTGGACAACGTGTTGTGTTGCTGTTGCCGTCGTGTTGCCTCAGTGTGACAGAGTCTTTATTGCTCTCGTGAACACTGTATGTAAGCGAACAATGATAAGCAGAAAACATGACAGGAAACGAAATAAAAGCTGGATGACCTCTCAAAATGCCAACAAAGCGTCCCCCAACGTTGAGTGCCTCTGTGAACGCAACCTATTTGAAGAAGGTGCGATGAATGGCGTGGCTATTATGTGGATTCTCTTAGTTATCCACTCACACATATCCGTATCCCAAGTTCGATTCGTCTAAGGTGCGCCTCAGGACGTGATATTCAGCGATGTCACTGTAGCTAAAGTGATCTCTTTTTTTCTCTCCCAAAAATGTTTTTTTTTAACATGTATCAGTGATATTGCCACGCGCGTTGCCGAGCGAGCGCGTGGCCGAATGGTTGCCGCGCTTGGCTCTCGCGCGGAGCCTCCGGGTTCGATTTCAGGGAGCGGACTCCTTTTTTGTTTATTCTTTCAGCTTGAAATTCTCGTGAGTTCGAGAACCATGTCGTGTCCAAACGTTCTACGCCGAATCTTCCAGAAAACCACGCGGGTACAAAAGGTGCTTCGCGTGGCGGTCCGGAGTCAGTCTCGTCTCAGGGCTCGAGCCTGCTGTTTCGCCGACATCGACGCCTGCGACGCTAACATTTCTCTATTTCGTTTTGGGCACAAGTTCGCCCAATTGAAGATTTAGTTGCTTCAGTTATTCGCCGCCTCATCATTTGTCATTCGTGACAATATTCTGTTCCTTATAGTTGGAATGCACAAAATAGCTCTACCATGCTTTTTTTTCTTTTTGCTGTTTTGTGTTGTTAAGTGCTAATAAACCATTCTGGTAAACCAGATTTGTGCAACTGTATAATTGTCGTTTTAACTGACGTTGACGATTTGCAATTTTCCCAAGCGCCCCGGCCCGCGCGCGAGGAATTGTAGGCGAGACTGTCCTTTGCCTGGCCGCTCTGCCTTCTGATCGCATTGCCTTGTCGCTTGTCTCCTATTAATCGTCTCTTTTACGATTCCATTACCTATTTTTATTTATTGCAGTGTATCTTTTATTGCATCCAAGTGTTTCTATTTTCTTCTGCGCGCGATATTTCTTGTATATATATAGCACTTGTCTTTATTTTGCCTTTTTCGACGAGAGTGCCGACAGACAACACGCCGCTTCGCGCGTCGTTCCCCGGGTGAGCACTACCGTTGCTGCGCTGTTAGCTGTTCATTTTGGCTGAGCACCCGCACACATATCGGATAGGCAGAGTTCTGAATCAACAATCGCGACGCGAGAGCCGGGTGGCCGAGTGCGCTGCGATTTAGCCGCCCACGCTCGCTTCGTTGACTCGCACTGTAGCGTGTGCCTTCGAGTGCCATTTACTTGACTAAGATACAGAAGGCCGCTTTGCCGTCGCGAATCATTTGTCTGAATGACTGCGAAACCGTAACACCGTTCGGCATATACAACGCTGCGGCGCCTGACAACTGCACGCAGTTGTCTTCACCCAAACGCTTCGCAGGACGCTGTCTTTTGGAAAGCGGTGCCAGGAAACATGCTGTGCGCTGGCAGTATTGTTTGCAGAGCCTGGCACACAGCAAACTGTACCACCGGGCATGTTGCTGCTGAAGGTGACCTAAAGAAATAAAATACCTTGAGCTGACATCTTGACGAGAGAAATAAAATTACCGAAGGAACTACGAGTTTTAAGATAACTGACTGGGTGACAGCACATTTCTGCACTTGAAAAAGGGTGTTTGCAACTGACAACCGCTTAGCAGATAGATTAAGAAGGCATACCACAAGCGCATACAAGCCGCGACGTTGGGCCACCGGCGCTTGCGAAGGTCTCGCGCCGCTGCGCGCAGTTGTCAGGCACCGCAGCGTTGGAGATGACGAACGGTGTTACGGCTTCGCAGGCATTCGGACAAATGATTCGCGGCAACATTTCTTTGAACTTAAAAAAGGCCGTTGGCCACTGACAGCCACTTAGCGGATAGATTACGAAGGCATGCCATACGCGCACTCAAACCGCGACACTGAGCCGTCGGCGTTTGCGAAGGGATCGCGCCGCAGCGCGCAGTTGTCAGGCGCCGCAGCGTTGCATATGCCTCAGCTTCGCAAACATTCGGACAAATGGTTCAAGGTGACAAAGCGGCGTGCTGTATCTTGGTCAAGTAAGCGGCACTCGAAGGCATACGCTGCGAGTCAACGGAGCGAGCGCGGGCAGCCAAATCACAGCACACTCGGCTATCGCGTCGCGATTGTTAATTCCGAGCTCTGCGTTCCCCTATGACATGTGAGCGGGTGTTCACAAACGGCTCCTCTCGACTGCACGAGGGTCAAATAAACCAAAATGAACAGCTAACAGCGCGATAGGAATCGGTAGCAACGGCAGTACTCACCCGGGGAATGACGCGCGAAGCGGGGTGTTGTCCGTCGGCACTCCCGTCGAAAAAGGCAAAATAAAGACACAAATACTATATATATACAAGAAGTATCGCGCGCTGAAGAAAATCGAAACTCTTAGGAGCAATGAAAAATACACTGGAATAGATAAACATAAGTAATAGAATCGAAAAACAGAGGATTAAAAGGAGACGAGTGACAGGGCAATGCGATCTCAAGGCAGAGCGGCCAGCCGAGGGACGGTCTCTCCCACAACTCCTCGCGCGCGGGCCGGGGCGCTTGGTGGATTTCGCAAAAGGTCTATTACGCAATACGGAAGTATCTTCAGAAGTAATTGAATTACATTTCTAAGCATTCGTACTCCGCTCAAGATACTTTACAGTGAAAGTAAGTTGAGTAGTATTTTATATACGTTATGAAGCAGGCATTTAGTAACTTAACTTAAATAATTTTATTGAGTATTTTGTCCAAAACTGGTTCAAACCCTACCACTGCCCGTACCATCGTATACCGGCGTGCGCCGTGTGGTCGTGTAACACTACTGCGTGATGTGCGTTAAAGACCCCAGGATAGCGGTTGTACTGCAGTGGCTAAATTTCTCATCTATAACTGGGAGACTCGTCGCCCGTTGAGGCAGACTAAGTTCTAGGCTGTATTAACATACACCTTTTTTTCGATTTGTAACTGTGGGTCTACTATTGACTCTAGATGGGAAGATTTTATGTCACGGACTGGGAGAGCAGGGGAGCCAAGGGAGAAGCTGTGTACCTACAAGAAAAATGGCCGCGACGTTGATCCAGGGCACGGTGGAAGAAACACAGTTAGGTTATGAATCTGGCCGCTCTTCCCGCAAGGATCGAGAGACTAGATCGTGTTTGGAGCTAGCCTCGAAAGAGGAGTAGTTAGTTCCGCGCCGCCGCGGAGGGCACCGAGGTATAAGGTCCCTCCTCGGCGGCCACGGTGTCGGCGGCGTAGCGTGCTCGCTTCTTTCGTGGTGTGGTGGCGTGTGGTGGCGTGAGGCCGACCAGTGGCTAGCCTCGTGTTTTGCTTTGGTGCTGTGTCGATCACAGGTGCCACCATCGTGCACGAAGGGGAGCCTTAACCCGAATAAGAAAAAGAAGAAGAAGGAGAAGAAGCAGAAGAAGGAAGAGAACACAGATTTACGGACTCTGGCGACTTGGTGGCGGTGTGGCGGCGGTGAGGTACAACAAGAAGCGGTGAGCGAAGGAATGACGTTGCCACCGCTGAGAGAAGCAATCGGAGCGGTCGGTTTGGGAGGGATCCCATACTTGGGCACCAACTATCGCTGTGCGAGTGAAGCGCACTCAGTGCGCCGAACATAATGTGGACCCCGCGTCGGACAGAGTCATCACCTAAATGTTTCTTACACCGTGATCAAGGGCAACCCTTGATCGACGTCGCGGCTATTTTGCTTGTAGGTACTACTGCTCCCTGGCGCCCCTGATTTCCCAGTCGCGTGACATAAAATTCCCCCATCTAGAAACAATAGTAGACTTTGAATGTAATCCAATAAAAGTAACAAAATACTTGCAATCTGTTACTTTTTGAAGTAATTTTGTATATGTCATGTTACTTTTTTGCGAGTTTTTTTTTTTGGTAATGTAATGTCGTTACAAATATTGGTAATGGATTACTTTAATTATTCGCTACTTTTTACAAATATGAACATAATTCAGAAACTGGAGCAATAGGAGCAGGCAGTTAAGCAGAATAAAGTTAGTACGTTCTACAAAACAAAACATCGTGAAGAGGAGAATAACCGAAAAGAAAACACGGTTTTTGTATGACGGGTCACCAGAACTGCTAGAAAAACGTGCAAAGCATATACAAATATGCGAAAAACAAAGATCAAGAATACAACGCGAAGTAGGCGTTGTCGTCTTGGTCTCCTAGCGGAAGTAGACGCTGCTACTGAGCATGCGCGCTGCTAGCCTTGTCTACAGAATTCCAGGGATTATTTTCGGGCGCCGTAAGCTAGCGGGATGGCGAGTCTGTTTGCAACTTGCGCTGCTTTGTCAACTTACAGGCAGAGCTGGCAGTAATGTAATTACTGTAATCAAATTACATTAATTTAATTACTTGTTCCAGTAATTAGTAATGTAATTCATTACTTTTTGTAGCAGGTAATTTAGTAATGTAATGAATTACTCCAGCGACGGTAATTGTAATTAAATTACCTAATTACTTTTTCGCACCAGGCATATTTTTTGTGTCCACAATACACAAGAGCGCTTTTCTTTTTATTTTACTTTTTCTTTTTCCTCTACACCTTTCAAAAACGCTCTTTGGCCGCCGTTATGTTGCTGATGCTAATGCGGCTGGTGCGACTCTCGCGCCCCCTATCAGCTAGACATTTTCTGCCACACTCTAGAATTGTGAAAACCCGCTCAGCGCGATTCTCTACCTATGTTTTTCGGTTTTTCATTCGACGTTTTCTGGCCCCTCTTGAAAGTTTCCGCTTACTTTGTCTGAAGCATGCTGCGTACCCTCTCTGTGTTATCTTCCACTGTGAGAAATAGGGCTGGTAAGTGCCTGCCATTCGAGCTTTTCTGCTTGACATTCTCGGGAAACGAAGAAGGGGATGTAGGTCGAACTAAGGCCCCTGGTGGAACGGCCCTCGACGCGATTTTGCGAACAATGACAATAGTTCTCCCCCCACCCAGAGATAATCCGCGTAGGGTCCTTAGTCATCTCCAAAAATAGTTGTCCGGGTTGGGGTGGGAAACGGATCAGTCGCGTGCGTTCCTCTGTCCATCGGTAAACATGCAACAGAGAGTTCTAGCTGTGTGCCATGAACTGTGTAAATAATGTAAATAAAGTTATCTGTAAAAGGAAGTTATCAATAGCTCCTTCATATTTAAAAGTATACAAAAGTAATGCGAAAGAAATGTCATTACTTTTAAAAGTAATTTGTAATGGTAATTAATTACTTTCTGGCTGTGGTAATTTGTAATGTAATTTAATTACATTTCAGCAATTTTCAGCAAAGTAATTAGTAATGTAATTTAATTACAAAATATGAGTAATTTGGCCAGCTCTGTTTACAGGTGAACACAGTGCACCTCCATTTTTTCTCTTAAATACAACATTTTATTTCTGCAAGGACTACCATAATGCGGGCGCATGAGAAATGCCAGGTAATGTTGCAGAATATTTTTGAAAGGTATCAAAATTGTTTCTATTTTCTGGAGAAGTTTACGTGAAAAGTAGCGTGAAAGTAATTTGTAGCGTAACGAGTAAAGTAATCCGTTACATTTCAGCTAAAGCAGTTTGTAACGGTAATCCATGACACTCGAGACTCTATTTTGTAATTGTAATCCATTACGTTTTTCAAGTAACGGGCACAAGTCTGGTTATGATGCTGGTGAACATTTATTTCAACCCGGCTTTTATATTAATGACGCAATTGATCAACCTAATAGTACGTCAAGCAAAGCGGCAGTTCAGAGATACCACTGCACAAACCGACGGCGCACTTCGCGGACGCATCACTCTCCAGCTGCCTGGGATTCAAGACATACGACAGTCCATGAGCCATCCAGGTGTTTTTATGGCGAGTACAAACATTTTTTTTTCTTGTTTTTCTTTGTTCCTTCTTTTCCCGATCGGTTCGGGAGGTGGGCAGATACTAAAGGCGTGATGCCTGACGAGGTATCTGCCCCCCTTACAGCTCTAGCACAGCTTTGTAAAATAGTACAAAACGTTCACGCAAAAAATACCGTCAAGGCAACATGATGTAAGCACAGGTACATAAAAACAAGTAAAGCAAGCAACCGCACAACATTTTTGTCAAAAAAAGGTTAAAAATTTGAACGAAACATAAATACCAAACATCAAATATGAATATGATTTATGAAATTGCATAGTTTGCCCAACGCAGTGTCACTGCCCACCAAAATTTATATTAAGTTTTTTTTTTAATTATAGTAGATTATATTTAAAATCAATTAGTCCGGCCCTCTGTACTATTTGAAATTTTGGCGACTTGACTACGTTTTTTTTTTTTTGATTCCCGTAATTTGTACGTATTTTAGGGGGTCGTCTAATGGGTGTGTCGAAGTGTGTAATGTTTACTGTAATCTGGCAAAATCATAAAAACGTTTTTGTTGTGTACTTTTTGTAATAGCTTAAAATATTAAATTTGACTTTGGGTAGGCCTTGTTTATAGAATAATGCTACGGTGAGGAGATCTTGGGCATTACCTTTATGGTTTTCAAAAAGTAGTAGAACTTTTTTCTGTAGGACGGCCAGTCTATTATAAATTGTGGTCGATGTGGTTTCCCGAACTAAAATACAGTAATAGTGTTTTGAGAAAAATAGCGAGTAATCATTTTTTTTTTTAGCCAAAGGGGTATACGATTTTGTTTTTTGTATACACATTTAACGGCTCTAGATAACTCGGTACTTAGCCTGCTTATGCGAATATTCTAATTCAATTCGCGATTGATCCACACGCCGAGAAATGTTTGTTCGCTGACCTCCTCTATAATCTCACTTTTAAAACATATAGTCGCCTTAATGATGTCGAGCTTATTTACAGGACAGAAAATTCTATATTTTGTTTTCTTTGCATTTAGTTGTAATTTATTGTTTTGAAGCCATTGTGAGAGATGCTTCAAATAGCTGTTTGCCATTTATTCTAGGGATGCTTTAGAAGCTGAACTAAAAAAATGCATTAGTATTGTCCGCATACATAACAAGCTCCAGAGATTTTAGAACATTTGTGGTATCATTAACGTAAAGAAGGAATAATAAGAGTCCTAGTATAGACCCCTGTGGAACCCCGTGCTTTATTCTGAGTATAGTTCAAGAAATGTTATTGGTGTTTACGAACTGCGAGCGATTTTCAAGGTAGTTTTTTTTATTAAGGTCAAGGCAACCCCACGTATACCATATTGTTGCAGTTTGATTAGTAGTATGTCGTGTTGAAATAGTATCGAATGCTTTTTTGAAATCTAGAAACAGGCCTGAGGAGTACAGTTTATTTTCAATGCTATTTATAATTTTTATATTTTACCTCAATTAGTTCTTCTTTTGCTGATTTTTGATTTTTGAAAGCCGTATTGACAGTTATTTATTACATCGTGTTTAGACAAAAAGCCCTCTAGCCTAATGTTTATAACACCTAGGAGAGGGTTTATTAGACCTAGGAGAGGGTTTATTTCTAATGTTTGTAACACCTAGGAGAGGGTTTATTTCCGTTTACCATGAACCAACTCGCCTACATCACGACACTAATCCAGTTTATAACCCCCTCAAATATTTTTGAGAAAATAGGCAAAACCGGGATTGGTCTGTAGTTCTGTAGAAGCTGTTCTCCTTTGTAGACCGGGGTAACTCTCGCAGCTTTTAGTTCGTCTGGAAATATACCAGTTTCTAAAGTGCGATTTATTATATGTGACAAGAGTTTATTTATATCTGTAGAGACATATTTGACAGTCTTTGATTTGAAATCGTCTACACCAGCTGCAGCGTTATTTTTTTTAAATTTTATGTATAAGCCCTTTCACTTTGTATAAAGTTGTTGGTGATAGCATATTATCGTATTCGATACGCTAGTTGTGTCTCTGTGACACAGTGTTGCGAAGAACTTTCGCGGGACACGCAGTTTCGAAAACTGGCTTCTGGTGAACCGACGTGAACGAAGTGCATATTTATCAGATTCGTCATTTCCTGGCCACTTACGTTTCGTTTTTTCCATCGACAGTAATACTTTGTATTGCTTGCACGCGTCTCTTCCTATCAGTGATTGTGTTTACAGCTTCCCATATCTTTCGAGGATCATTGTACACACTTGAAAATATGCCCTGATAATATTCTGACTTCAAATTCTTGAGATCGGAGTTCAATTTATTCCTTGTTTTTTTTTTAATTCGATGAGAAAAATTTTTACAGTTAACAAATTTGTGGTACATCTCATACTTTTTCTTAATTCGTTTATATAAGTCACTGGCGATCCACGCAAACACGTAGCCAGGATTTCGTTTCGGGGGGGGGGGGGGGGGGGGGGGGGGGGGGCGTTTGTGACAAAATTCTGTGAGGGGGAGGGGGGAGAGGAGGTCCCAGCAAAATGTAAGATTTCGGGAAAGGCCCGGCCCAAGCCCCCCACCCCCTTGGCTACGTGCCTGGATCCACGGCTTTGGGTCGTGTTCTAAAATGACGCTTTCCCTGCATGTTTGATCGATCAAGGCGCGAAACTTCTCCAGTGATAACGTCGTTTATTTGTCGGTAGGAGTAGATTTCACGTTCAGATGTATTTTTGCCCCGTGAGAAAGATGTTAGAGAAAAAACTGGCATGTGGTCGCTGATATCATGTGAAAATACACCAGACGTAACTTCCCTAACGTTGAGGATAGTTATACATATGTCAATAGACCTTGATGTCTTCAAGGTCACTCGAGTGAGCAGTGTCAGAGTGTTCGAGCAACCGTAAGCGAATAACAGATGATTGAACTCGATTGCATAGCTATCACATTTGAGTAGGTCAATGTTTGTATCGCTCATAATAAAAAAATTGCTTGGGGAACGAACAAGAAAAATTTAGCAAACCTTCTAAAAAGCAGAAAAAAAACTTCTTTGCTACTAGCAGGGGGTCTATAAATAACCACAATAGCAACAGTTTCGGCTTGTAAGACAAGGTACTCGACGTCAGCTGTAATCACGGTATAATCCTCAACAACATACCATGACATATCCTTTTTCAACTAGATGGCAACGCCCCCTCCTCTTTTACTTTGTCGATCCAAAGTGGCACATTTATAATCACTAAAGAGAGTACAAGTGTCGGTAGGTATCTATACTAATACGTATTGTAGTAGCCGCAGTGGACGAGGCAGGAGACAGAGCGACTAACGCAACATGTTTATTCGGCAAGCGCGGCCGTATCAAGAACACTGAGCTTCGCGTTCCCAGCGCTTTTATAGATAAGCGATAGCCACGATAGGGGGTGACGTCACGGCGCGTCTGCATGACACCACACGTATAATTGTGTATGCGCGCCAACCTTTGAGCAGCGATTACTTCGCGGCGAAAGTAGGCTATCCTCGATAAAGTCTTCGTTCGGGGTGCACAGCTGAAACCCTTAACTCGTCAAACACAAAGTTGGGACCAAAGTTCGCAGAGCGTGCTCATTGGACACTAGAGACGATGACGTCACGCAGGATAAGATGTCAATCACCCAAATGCGCTCGGTGCTCAAACTGCAGTGAGGTTGGAGGGATCGGCGGCCGAGTGGGCTAGCGCACGCCAACTCGGAGGACGAGCGAAAGCTCGCGCTGAAAAACCTAGGGATCCTGGGTTCAATCTCCACCCATGCCCGTTTCGATCTGGATGAGCATCGTGCAGGCGTGCGGTCGTGCATCACTACTGCGTGGTGCACGTTAAAAGAGCCCAGGCTAGCGGGAGTAGGCCCATTGTTCTCGGATGTATCTTCATTATCACACGTTTCAACGTCTTTCCTAAAATGCATATCGAGGTGACGAGGCGCATATACATTTCCATACAATGGCGCGCTTTCACATGCAATTTCTGACATGTTTTTTCACACGGATACCAAAAATGTATGAAACCTTAGCCCCCATATGCAGCTTCGCTGTAAAAAGAGATACGACCAACACACTCACACACACAAAGTAGGGGTCAGGAAGTGCCGCAGATAATGTTCGGGAGAGAGGGGAAAAGGTTTATGGTAATGGAGGAGTGGGATATCCCTTCCCCCGAATTTTGACTATAGGGAGTATTCACTGGACGCCATATTTCTTAAATACCAGACTGGAGCAACCGCCTCCGCCTCTCTCTCTCCCCCCCCCCCCCCCGCACCCTTAGCCCTTTATGCCCCTTGCCTCCTCTTTCGACGCCACTATAGACCGTTCCATTAGGGTCATAGCAGAGAGGGTAAAAGAGAAAAAAAAAATGCACTCCCCCTCTCCCCCGCAAGCCGTCCGCTCCGCCGAGTGGGCTGTAGCTAGCGTCCGGCTGGCGTGCAAACTCTGTTTAAAATCGCGTCATTTTGGAACTTTCAAGCGCAGATGCGCAGATTTTGGTATGCCAGTTATCGTGTAATACTATGCTATAGATAAAAAGACTCACAGGGTCCAATTGCACTGTTACCTGCGTGCAAATAAAAAACAAAAATAGGGAAAACTGTGTCAGATTGGCCGGTCTCTTTGGCGAAAAGAAAATCCGGTTGCTGTACCTTTTTTTACTATACAAAAGTTCGTACTGGTGTAGGCCTTTAGCGACCATGAGTGGAAGTCTTATATAATAAATAAAAACGTGCTCTCCTGCCGCAATACACGCAGTAGTTGAGGGTAGTACTGCCGGCTGACCCAACTGCTATTTAAGTAACGGAAAAAGATATGCTAGTTTATCATTTAGCAAAATAGAACAACAGAGAGCTATAGGCTGATTTTGGAGTAGCCACAAGTATTCTAAGAACGCGAACCACTTCACAACGGCAGCCACGAGCGAGAGTTCGGTGTTCGGTAGAGCCCGCCAATACAGCCCAAAGATGGAGAACGGCAACCTCCCGGTTTGTCGTCTGCTAGCGGAGTCGGCGGCGTGCCCTCTCTCTCGTTTTACCCCGCCGAACCCGCTGAACTTCCCGGATGTGTGGAGAGGGCGCTGCGGTCGAACAAAATGGTGCCGCCCAGAGAGCGCTAAATGGAATGGTCTATTGGCGACGTGAGTGATCGAAAGCGTCGCTGTCATCGGCCCACCACAATTGGGCGAATGCTGGCTATGACGTCAGCAAAGGATATCAAAACTACAACAACTACAAATATCACCCTGGATCGAACATGTATGTCATAAAATAAAGTTTTCGCAAACAACTTCTCTAACTAAATAATTACGATGTGAGACGCAACTTGAATTATGAAAGGATCCGAAATTAGGACCTATATCGAGAAATTAAATCCAAAATAGAGGTTAGTTTCGGTTTCGCTCCAGAATTAAAACGCGCATCCTTGCGTAAATATTACGCTAAACACCGTTCTTGTTTTCAGGGTAAAGAGGTGACCTGCGCTCATCTCACCCTAGCTTCCTCGTATTACCAGAAATAATTTGTGTCGCTAAGTGAAGCCAGTACACTAGACAGGCTCAACAGCGGCACGCATCTCCGACCTTCACTATAACCGCCATTTTGGAAAATGAGTGGCGCCACCTATAGTTAGTTGGAGTCGCGAATAGTGAAAAACATTCCAACTGAAAATCGTAACACAGCTCCTTTAAATGGCGTATTACTGTGATCGTGGCGTTTAGAGGGGGCCTACATTGCTGCCATTTGTATAACTAATAACAACACAATTAAGATATTTTAATACATAGTTTTTCAAGCTCTAATGTAATTTGTTGCTTATGATCTAAATTCAAACCCGCGAACAAGTATGGCAATCAAAAATGTGCAAATGATCATCACTAGTGACAATTGCAGCAATTTTCAATTAACAAGGTATAAAATAAAAATAGTCTAAAATCAATGAAAGCATTTTAGCTAATTTCAGAAATCCTTGTAAAATTACATTATCGTGGGTAAAGCATTATGTGCTATGACAGTCGCGACTTTTGGCAATCAGCAAAACTTCCAAAGTCCCCCCTTACCAATCCTTCCAAACCAAATGCACCCCCCCCCCCCCCCCAAAAAAAAAAAAAAAATTTTTACTTAATAATATTTTTAGAACATTTATATTTTAAAAAAAAATTACGTGCCGTTGCTTTGCCAATCTCAGGCATTCCGTTTCGAAGGAACACCTACCCGCTCGCACGTGTGCTCACTGCAGCACGTTTCGTTGGCGTTGGAAACCGTTGATCTAGTAATGAGTTTTAGTAGTGCGTATAGACGCTTTGCAGCAGCTGTGCATGGGCGCCGCCATAACCGACCTTCAGTTTTTGTTTCCTCTTATTATATTTTCTTCACTTCATCATTACCACAGCAGGGCAGGTTATTGCCATTTTAGGTTCTACTGTGTCCTTCTCAACAGCATTGGCCTTTCCGGAGGCTTGTCAAGGCCCACTTTAGTGGCTCGGCATTTGGGAAAGACAAGAGAAGGTCAGCAATGGCGGCTGTAATTTGGCGCGTGTGTAAAGCGTCTATACGAGGGAACGCAAGCACCGTGTGTTTGCTTTAGCGCTGGGCTCCGCGCACTCTGCGCGCGCGCGGAGCCCCAAATTGCGGTCTTGGTTTGAAGCGTGGCGACGACGCGCATGAACAGCGTTGAGCACGCAACTCTAGTACAAACGCACGGTGCTTCCGTTTGCTTCTATACGCAATACTAAAACTCTCTAGTAAGGTACAATCCCATACCGGCTGCAGCACCACGTTGAAACAGTGAAGAGTGTTGTTTGCATTTGGAAATTACATTTCTCGAGTCAAGATCACGAGCAGTTCAGCCGCGCACGCTGAGCAGGAGAACCGGGGGACCCTCACTAGAGCGCTTCCCGTTTCCACCGCGTGAGGGTGAGCAACGAACTGGAGACGCGAACTGGACTCGAATGCTGCATTAGCGTTCGACGTAAAGTTGATCCCATTCGTGTGCTTTACGCCGAAAAAAAAAAATGGTCACAGTCAGTGCTGTAGGATCGGATTTTGCAAACGGTCTATTGTATCATGTAATTAACAGGTTACAGTAATAATTATTTCTTACGAATGTAAGTTCATTTTCAGTGTCTAGACCCGTTTTGTGCTCAATAATATCAGTGTGCTATGATGTTATTATCATGTGCGTATAGTTTTAATTTTCCTCTCTGCAATGCCTACAAAGGCCCTTGGGGGAACAAATGAATAAGTAACATTTTCACATCACTGGAATTTTTTTTTCTTTGATGAAATATGTGTTTAGGAGATATGAAAGGAGTGCAGCTCCATGCACCAACTCTGCCAGTCTAGTATGTCCCATTTAATAATATTGGGCGGTCAGAGATGCGAGTGCCCTCAGGAGCTCGACCGCATGCAGTAAAGACAATTCTTGGTGTGTAGACTCTGAAGGCGTAATGGCTGGGGTATGAATATGGTGCATACTTGCTTAGTTATCAAATATATTTACTTCCACTTATAACATAATTATTGATTCTTATCAAACGGTTTCTTAACGAGCTCTTCTGCGAGAGTCTCGTGTCGGGCGTGCATTCATTGTACCTGTGCTCCTCATTGTCGGATGACGCTCCTGGAGTGTTGGTGTTCAGTTTG
The DNA here is from genome assembly GCF_016920785.2 of Ixodes scapularis. NCBI lineage: Eukaryota > Metazoa > Arthropoda > Arachnida > Ixodida > Ixodidae > Ixodes > Ixodes scapularis. The sequence continues at coordinate 42,171,704 of NW_024609835.1, forward strand.
GTTAAGTGGCGACTTCGACTGACTGATGCTGTCTTGTGACCATGCATCATGTGTCACCACTGACATCTGATGCACTGAATCTGCAGGGCTGGCTTCGAATCCACAAATTTTCCTGGTAGTTTTCTGCGTCAATGTAGCAAGTTCGGGCACGTATCGCCTACGTGGCTGTGCCTTTTGCTGTACCTTTGACTTGATGGCTGGCAACAATGTTTGTTTGCTATCTAAGCTACTTCACTTCTATTCCGCAATGGCGATTTCTTCTGCATGCCGCGACCACTACAACTTGTGTAAGTCTCGTGTGGCAAAGTGAAGTCAGGTGATGTTTGGCGTCCAGTTCTTGAAAATGACTAATTACTCCTTTCTATTTCTTAAAACCACTCAGCGGCATTCTTGCTTGAAGTTGAACATCGTCTCCTTCGTGGGGTGGACACAGATAATTGGTGTCGGCAGATTATTATTGCCTTTAGACGACGACTGACACCAACTCAACTGTCAAGGCTGGTTCTGACATATGCAGCGAGCACGTTATCTACGACTGCGTTCGTTGTGACCGGATCAACCGCTCAGCGCTGTGCGTACACACAATTGCAACCACTGCAACAAGAACAGCGGGTCGTTGACGCGGCGCCCGCTTCTACGCCGCCGTCAGCTGTTTGGTCTCTAAAAAGAAGGCCAAGTGGGCGCGCTGCCACTCACTGCCGTGACAGAAAATAGACAGACAATTCTTTGTAGTAGCCTCAAGCTTTTTCTTTATTTTTTTTTATGTTTGGCTTACAGAATAGAGTGGATAAAAAAAAAGATGCAGTACGTGGTCTGGACGATCACGACTTTACCAATAATACAAACCTCGCCACATGCCTTTTCCACGATTACAAAAGACGATGTAATCTTAGCAGCGATATAGCAACGTAGAAATATGATTTCGTGATCACATAGATGTTGCAAGCGTTCAAGATTGCTAACACTAACCACTTTCCTCGGGTGATGAAAACGCATGAAAATTCGCATTCTTCGTACGGTACGCACCAGTAATACCTTGAATTTGAGCACATGTATGAAATGCGCAAAATAAGAAACCCGGGCGTTGTTCGAGGGCACAAATACTAAGAAAGCATCACTGTCGAAGTAAGCAACACGACGGCACGGGCGTTTCTACTGTCTTGAGAGCGCCGCCACGACGTCAACCGCACGAGTCGATGGATCTTCCATTCTAGGACGTGCTGGGTTGTCATTGCGACACATGACGAGAATTCACAATCAAGGATAGCGCTTTTACGCGGAACGATGAGCTTCCACCACGCCGACCACGTTGACGATCCCCACCTACGCCATGTTTGCAGATAGAAGGAACCGCGACCGACACAATCGGCATGCAACGCGCGCGGACGAGCTCTCTTCGACTTGTGATTGGTCTGTCGTTGCGGTCGCTCCCGTCGTTCCCGAACGTAGCGAAAAAGTTCAGCCCGGCTCAACTCTTTGCGTCGCGAGCGAACACGAACGAAACGGCCGTTTGGCGCTATCGCTATGGCAACTCGTCGTTCCAAATGGTTGCATTCGTTCGTAAGCGTAGTGGTTGCTCTAAACGCAAGTGTGTGAACGGGCCTTCACTGTACTGCTGCTCACCTGATTTGTCGTGCTTAGAGATAGAAGCAGGTGTCGGTGCTTACCTCCCGTCGAGGGGATAGGGATCAGCAGCTTCGGGGTGGTGTTGGCACAAGTGTCAGAGGCCGCCAAACACAATCCTCAATGTTCCGCGGTCGCTCTTCGAGACGTGGTCAAGGATCGTTCGGCACGCACCTTTGCAGGCCCCTTTATTGGTACGGGCACCTCCGGTAGACACGATCGGCCTGACGTAGTGGTAGCAGAGTGGTCGTCGGTTGGTCGTTCGCATCACCTCCGTCTTTCTCGAAGTACTTCGCTCAGTGAAGACCTATACTGGTACTTCCCGACGTCGGGAATATTGCGGCGTTGGGATGTCCCATTGAATTGGCATACTTATGGGCAGCCGGTGGCAGTCGTTGTACCATTGCGGCGTAAGTCACCCTCGGTTCGTCGGATGCCTCTTCGCTCGCAGAAGTCTGCGGTTGAAATGCCTGCTAAACTTTTTCCAGAACAATTTGGGCAATCAAAATAAAAGCCGAGCGACTGGTGGCAGGATGTAGCTTCTTTCCTCCCGGACAACATTGTGCATGATTTCACGAATGCCTGGGAGGCTGGCGTCGAAGTCGAAGCTGGACGACCTGAGTGTCCAGACGCTGGGGAGTTGTTGATAGTGACGGGCTCGGGCACGCAGTGCATGTTCAATGTTGGCAGCCTGTGTGATGAACCCTTCGAATGTGGATGGAGGGTTGCGGACAAGGCTGCCGAAGATGTTGTCCCTCACATGAGAGACATGAAGATTCTCAGCCTCTTGTCTTCTGTAGCATGAGGGTCGGCGCAAGCTCTCGATCAGGTGCAAAACATCTTCCACGAAGGCGGTGATACTCTCGTTGGGGCCGTGCCTTGGATCGAATTAGGTATTTGGCCCTTCCTTGTCAATGTTGGCTGACGAACGTGCGCTTCAGCTCGACCTTGCAAACTTCCCATAACGGTAAGAAGAATTCGTGGTTATTAAACCACTGCCTGGCAGTTTCTTCCACGACAAGTATAGGTTCCGCAGGTGCTGGCCGTCTGTCCACCCATTGTGGCGGTGGACATGGTCATATTGTTCAACCCAGTCCTCGCCATCCATATACCTTGCCGTGAAAGGGCTCGGACAGGCTTGCAAACAATGGTTTGCTGCTGGATTGCTGCTACGGGCTTGTCATCGTTGGCTTAGTCTGCTGGTCACTTCTTAGTGCAGACCGGAACCCTGGTTTATCGCTCTAAGTCCCTCTACCTCGTTGATGGCTATACGGTCTATACCCTTTGTAACGGTAGCTTGCGCCGCCTAGCCTAAAGCCTGGTTCAGACAGTTGCGTTTGACTGCGTTTGACTGCGTTGCGGCGGTGAGAAACCAGGACATCCCTGCTGCTTATATCGCGTGCAAAGATGATTCCTTGAATTGGATTCCACGCTTCATACGTAGCACAGATGTGCCGGTGACTCGCTTTCGGTTCTCAACGCAACGCAGTCAAACGCACTGAAACGCAAGTGTCTGAACCGGCCTTAAGTCTGAAAAGACAAACATGATTCCTCCTCCCCTTCTAAAACCAATTTTCCGCCCAAACCCGCATCGTTGCTTATCGAAATAGCTGTACTGCCTGAACCAGCCGGTATTTCGAAGTTTTAAACTGCTAGAAGGCGTCATTGGCGCCGCAATTCTCAAGACAGCGGCGGCCCCCCCCCCCCCCCCCCCCCTCTCCAAAAAAAAATGTATATAGATGGCTGTACATGGTGGGCGGTCTTGTCAATGATTTCAGCTTTATAATTTTACTTTGCATCAGCTCGGCGCCGCTACCGCGCTTCAACATTTCCCCGTTCGCCTATACCCCATCTCACAAACATCTGCCGTGCTATAGCCTCCAAGCTATAGCACTGCTCTGTCAGGCTTTGTCTGACTGACAAAGGCTGGCAGATCGCCACGATAAGCGGCCGCCCAAATGAAAAAGGTGGAGTGGCAGACAACGGATTAGAGGAGAGCCACGTGCACATGACTGGCGCTTCGCTGTGGCGAGACACCGAAACACACTTCTCCTGAGCGAACAAGTGTGTTTCAGGTCCTCGCCGATGCAAAAACTGTGCTCTGATGTCCAAGTTCCCCTAAAGCCCCTCTATTCTGGGAAAAGTGGCGCCATTTATTGTTGTGAAAATTCTCGAGACACGTGCCATGCGTTACTTCTGGGAAGAACATGGCGTCTGAAATCTAGCTCAAAAAGCTAGAGTGTACTATAGAAAGGACGAGTGGGACCACCGGAGGGCTAATTTTGTACCTTCGCAAGTGGAAAAAAATGGCTAATCCAAGCCACTTCGCTCGTAGCGCTCCCTCTGATGCTACAAGCGAAGTGGTTCGTTCGAATTAGCCGCTGTTTATAAAAAACGCGTTGCGTTCCAATGCTGAGCTCCACTAGAGCCTAAGCTCCACCGGCACACTGGTCAAGGTCATAGAAACAACAGAAAGCCGGGCTATATTTTTATACAACCTAGACGTCATGCGTAACGTCAATACATAACGTCACCGCGACCTGACTTTAAGTCACAATGCAATGCGACATCCCGACGACGCCTTGACGTCAACGTCATCATCGATGTTGACCAGGCGCGTTACACGGCATCAAAACTGCGTTCTGACGTCATTTTTCGTTGAGAACAACGTCAGGTCAACGTTGACGTTGACGACGACGACGACGACATTACGCGACGTCAGGATGACGGCGTCCTGGCAATGCGACGTCATAAAGACGCTTGGTGTCAGGTCGTCGACGTCGTTGTCGACATGGCGCAACTCGACGTCACGACGACGTCCCGACAACTTCACGACGTCGCCGTCGATCTCATCGTCGACGACGACGACGTTACAAGACGTCGACACTTCGTCGTGTCGGCGCGTCGACGTTGATGTTGGCGAAGGCGACGGCGTTACAGGCAGCGACGACGAAGCCGTCAAGGCTTCGTCGTGACGTCGCTGTGACGTTGACGTTGACGACGACGTCAGGACGACGTTAACGTGTCATCATAGCGATGTCGGACGTTGCATGGGACGTCGCCGTCCACGTTGTCCTCGACACGGCGTGACATCTTGACCGCGTTATAACGGCGACTTGATGTCGCGAAACGGCGTCATCCTTGACCCGGCGCTATGTCATGACGGCATCTTGGCATCGCATAACGTCGTAGCCAACGATGACGTCGTGGCGTCGTCGTAACGTGACGCTGTTTTGACGTGGTGTGTTGACGTTACCTCGGACGTCAAAATCATAAAAAATACAATATGACCTTGACCCGCGTCGTCGCTCGCTTCGATCGCAGCGAAGATGGCACTGGGATCGAAGTGGCTTGGTTCCACCGGATTGCTTTCCACATTTTGAAGTGCAGTTGAAAGCCTGAGCTGAGCCTGTAGCTCGCCCCACTCAATCGCTTTTAGTTCACTCTATCAAAATTGCACTGTGCCGCCATGATCTTCCCAACTAAGGGCGGCACGTTGCACGCACCTTGCGCTATTTTAAAACATGAAGGGGCTTTAGGTTCCCCGAGAAATTGCTCTTTCATGCTCTTTGCTACCAGATCCTCGCGCTCCAAGTCTGGGACCGGGCACTCTATGGCTCCGTCATCGGACTGCCAGGCCTTTTGAATATTCGCAACTTTCAGCAATGGTGGTACCGCGGTGTGAGAATCGTGTTCCCTAGCTCCTGGATGATAGGCTTCAGAATAAAGGTGCTTGCTTACACCTTCCTGTTGCGCAAAAATAATGTAAGGCTCTCATACTGCTCGTATATAGCAACACTATATTTACTTGCGCGTCGCGGACCCAGCCTCGTGCTGCTGATCTACGACGATCATCCAGATGACAGCCATTTCGATAGGCACCAGTGCGCCCCCTATAGGTCGTGAAAGTTGCGAATAGAGGAGGCTACGATCCGACGAAGCACACCAATGGACGCTGGAGACCTTTGCGAAAATCGCGTTCTCCGCGCCGCCATCTTTGTTTGCTGGGCTGTGAAACGCCTTCGGAGCATGCGCTGTTCATCTGCTGTGCGGTACATATCGTACGCTGCGCACGCGTCCACAGCTAAGTGAGTCAGCATTTTTCGCCCGGGTGATAAGCCATGCAAAGGTTTATACCAACCGATGTAGCTTTTGAATGCCCCCCCCCCCCCTTCCCTCTAAAAAAAAGAAAAGGCTGCAGTTTGGGTTATTAGTTATTCCGTCAGGCGTGAACAAGCCGTCACTCGCCACAGGTTTGGAACATGCATGGGGATATTGCAAGAGGCTTCGGGAAGAACGAGCAGACGTTCTTGGCGATGGGGGCCAGGAAAGAACGTTTGGGGCCACTGACTGTTTTGTTGAACTCGTAATGGAAGCACTGACAAAACCCAGACAGCATCCTCCTTTGGGGAGGTCATCCAAATGCTTGTGGGACGTCATAATGACTGCCTTAATCTGTGCGACAAATATCTGAAAGAGTAGCTGTGTATGTGCATTATATGCATATTAAATAGTTTACCTAACTTTTCTTTTTGCCACGTTCATTGGATTAAAAAAAGAAAAAGAAGAACTGTCCTCGTACATTCTTACACGTGACCTAGAGGCAAAAGAAGTGAGACGATGATGGTAATGACGATGAATGCTCCTTTTTTTCCGAGAAGTGTGTCCCTCACGTGAATCCGTATACCTAACTATGCGGATTGCATAAGCATAGTTGTACCACCTCGTATTACGCAGCGAGCTTTTATAACGTACACCAATGCGAACAGCAGCGAACGAAAACGTAATTATCGTGACATACTTCTTCAACGTGACATTCTCCAGCAAAGTGACAAACAAAGTAGTCCCGTTGCAGCTGTCACGTCCGTGTTCTCGCGTCCCCCGAAGAGGTTGCGTACGCTGACAGATACAGGTGCCACCTCGAATTTGGAAACGTTCATTCGTCTTCCACAGTTGCAGACCGGCAGTGGCCAAGGACAGCATAAAGTTCACTGTGGCGTCAGGTTGCGGATAAATCAAAAAGGTCTCGTCACCTCTTGATCACCGGCCGTCGTCGGCGCACATGCGATCATCTTCAAGTCGTGATGTCTGTACGACAACGTCCATCCCCCCCCCCCCACACACACACACACAACTACGTCATCAACTCTCCAGTGATGAAAATGATATTCTTACTTTGAGTCGTACGCAGAACTAGCGGCAGCGCGCACGACCCAGGGCCACATCAGGTTAACGTTCATTCCAGCTCAAGGCCCAGCCGGAACGTCTCGTTCGTCGATCAGCGGCTGTCATCGGCGCAAGCTTGAACGCACGCAAGGTTTGAGTCGCCTGGGACTTTGTCGCCCACAGGTACGTGATGAACTCTAGTGATGAACATAAAACGCTTTCGTGACTTCACTGGGAAGCAAGCTGCAGCGCGTAGAGCGAGGTCTAAGACAAGTTCACTGCCGTTACAGGTCGGTTATCCACTCTCGAGCGTAATATGTTTGTGGTTGCGTATAGCTGCTGCTGTGTATATTTTACTTGGTGGTTTGCTAGATGCTCGTCCACTGCGTACCAGAAAGTGCCATTCAATAATATTTAGTCTGCATATTATAATTCCCGCTCATCGATATTATTAGTTTATTTATTTATTTATTTTGGATACCGTCGGTACTAGGCCACTACCGAGATAAATATGGTAGACCAAAATAAAAAAAAATTCATATCTCCATTGCATTTGCAATTAAAAAAAAAGGGTCAGTTTTAAATTAAAATTACAAAAACGTGCGCAAAGCACACACACACCAAAGAAAAGAAAAAAAGAAAAAAAGAACGCTAACCGCAAGTCGAAAGGCACCTATCATCTACAATCTTGTTCTGACGCCTCGGAAACAACGACCTCAAGGGGGCATTCAACCGCTCGTCACTCAATGGGCAAATTTCTCTACACAAACTTGCGTTTCAGGAATTCACCAGGGTATTGATTGTTTTTTTAAGTGCATCATGAAAAGGTACTGAAGGTCACACGACCCTTAGATTTTCCCCTGAGGGCGCTGGAGATTTTTAATAAAATCAAGCACTATGAATATTTTTACTATTATGAGCACATTTTGAGGCAATTTTAAAATTAGAGTCGGTTAAATGACAATGGTGACAAAACGAATGGTAGTACGTACTAGACGTGTCTCCTATCTTAATTTTAAAATCCTTACAGCAAGCCTAAATGTCTTAGTAGTTGCGTATTTGTGTAAATAGAACGGGACCGTTTTCGCTAGCTTTATTTTCAAAGGGGTTCATTGAAATGGACACAGAAGTACCAAATGCTCCAAGCCAGAGCATTTGTTGTTGTCGTTACTGTTTTCACGAGCTTGCACGTACGGCGACTCGTGGCACGACTCCTTCGCTCGTCACCGCCAAGATCAGTTTTCCGGTTTTGCCGGAGAATGGTCTGTGTAAGATTTCGGTCTGCTGCACCAGACAAAAAAACTAGGACTAGCACCAGACAAAAACACTAGACCGATCTCACTAAGCGTTTGGCGCATGCGTGACGCTGCCATAACTTTAGTTCACAGGAGGCAGACGGCAGTGCACGAGAGGGCGCGTGCCGTCTCATGCTGTACACGCGCACAGCTCCAGCGAGGTGGTCGCACGTGCAGAAAGACTAAAGTTCCCTCGATGCATTGCGGCAGCGGTGGTGTAGTCAAACTGGCTGGTGAGAACGGTCTCACTGATCTCTATTGTAGTAGGCAGGATCGCGGACCGCGGCCTCGGACTCTGGGGCCGAGTGTCGCCACCGGCGGCCGTTGATTGACACCAGCCAATGCATGGGACTCTATGGGAAGAACGAGAAAAAGTTACGTTTTCCGCTGTTTCTAAGCTGTTGTCGGCTCTGAAACTTTTTGGATGCTTTTCGATAAGCCCGTCAAATAGCTTGCGTACAAACATTAAAACGGAAAGCGGTCGCAGTTCTGCTAAATAAATATTTTGTGGTCGAGAGTGACTCCGCTGTAGTGCAGCTCAATGAGGCGAGAGGTACCTGGAGTTACCGCCGAGTCGGTGGCGGTTTCGTTGAGTTGGGTTTAGCAGACGACAAGCTCGAAGGCTTTGCTCACTCCCGGAAAGCCGCTGTCGAGATGGAACTTCTTTGTCATTCGTCAACTTCTGGGCTTCCCCGAGGACGGTCTTATTGACGGCAAGCTCCTTTGTTTACTCCTCTACGAGAGCAAGCTCGCAAGCTCAGCCGTAGGTGCTCCGGTACGTTTCATTTTTTTGATTCGGTGACCGGACGTTTGAGAAATACCGATTCGATCTCCAAACATCCGACATAAGGATCGCAGCGCACCATAAAATACTCGCCTCCGAGCACAGCGTACATGCTTCACTATGCTGACTTTTGCGCGTTTCTCCCATAGACCTGCGTGTATTGCCTGGTGTCAAGCAATGGCCGCCGGTGGCGACACCGACGGGCTCCCGATCCGCGATCCAGCCTACTAAAATAGAGATGAGTGATCGATCCATTCCATTTAAACGAATGACATTTGAGCGGACAGCCAATCAGCGCGCACTGGCTCGCGACACTCCGGGCGTGGCGCGTTCCACGCGCGACAGATTGCGAGCTGATTCGCCGATCACACAAATGTCATTCGTTGTAAATGGCATTCGAGTTGCCCGTGTGTATTGCAAGGGTTAGTGTGCCTCAATGCCCTTCTGTTTAGGGTGATGCCATCGTTTGTAGTACCCGATGCCGACAGCACGCGCCCACAGGGAAAATACAAAGAAATCGCAGGAAACAAAATGTCGCCGTAGCACAGTCAGCGCCACGAGCGCGTGCAGGGAGACGCCCTTTCACGGGCTTCAGAACAAAAAATAAAAATAAGCGTTCGAAACAAAATGGCCAGATGTCATCACCCCAAGCAAAGCGCACATGAAGGCACCCTAGCAAGGGTCATCAAATCATCAAGTAAGCATATGCACGAGCCCGTGCCTCGTGCGAGACTTGGAAGCAAATGGCGGCGCAGCACTAAAATGAGCGGCTACGGAGCGGCCCCTGAAGAAAAAAAGCTGAGGTGCGTCTCTCGCTCGTGGTTTTGTGTTACGCCTCTCTCAAGCGTTCGCCAATAGCGGTTATCAGTTCTTGTAAGAAGCGCCAAGCGTGATTTTTATCCACGGGCTTTGGCTCACAGCGCTGCTTGGACTTCCTTGCTTCTATCGGCGCTATCGGCCGCTTCACACCTTGGTCATTTTCTAAGCCATGTAATATTTGCAGCAAAAAAAAAAAAAGAACAAACAAGGAAAGAAAAAAAAAACAAAAAACATAGGGTGTGGCGTATCTCAAAGCGAGAGCTCGGGTCATATTACATTTAATTATCTGTCTAAATGACATGTTCTTCTCATTCCGTACGTGTATGCACCAAGGCGGGCGTTGATGATGATCCCGTGACACCATGAATGTGGTCATCCAACTGAGCGTTTTGATTCTATGGCGTCGCGTAGCTCAAAAAACAAAAACACGCCACTTCTGTCAACTTATCGGTTTACATGGCTTCCACGTAAAGTGCTTGCACCATGTCGGTGCTCATTCTACTTCCTCTTGCAAAACAAAACAAACCAAAAAAAAACGATAGTACGCTGTTTACGCCGCAAAAACACCAAGGCCACCACAAAGACAGCTGGTGTGACGTCAGTACTGGCCATAGATCCACTGCGTACGTGCCTTCAGCATCGCTTGCACTTACGGTTAAATAAAGCTTTCATCGAGTACATGGACGCCTTGGACACGCGCCAGATTACAGCCGCCATTGCAGTCTTTCTCTTGTCGATACGAAGCCACTGAACTGAAACGGGCGTTGACGAGCCTCTTCACAAAGGCCAATACAGGGAAGAAGGACTCAGAAGAATCTAATATGGCAATAATCTGACTTGCTCTAGTAATGATTAAGTGAAGTGATAGGAATAAGAGGAAACAAAAATGCAAGGTATATGTTATGGCGGCTGCCATGCACGGTTGCCGAGGGATGCAAATGTCCGAGTAATCAGCAAACACATAAACAAAGGGGCCACCGAATAGCCGATGTATGAGGACGCTACAAGCCATCAGAGTCACTCCAACACTGAGGGGATGTGACTGTCCGGCTTCGCCTTGCCACTCCCGGAGAGATCGCGGCACAAGTATGGTTCCAGACTATGTTGGGCTAGCGCACACCAGCTCGGAGCACGTGGAGCGAAAGCTCGTGTGCAGAACCCAGGGATCCTGGGTTGGATCTCCACCCCTGCCCGTTTCGATCTGGATGAGCATTGTACCGGCGTGCGGTCGTGTATCGCTACTGCGTGGTGCAGGTTAAAGAGCCCAGGCTAGCGGTTGAACTGCACTGGCTAAATTTCTCATCTACAGCCGGGAGACAAGTTGCTCGTTGAGGCAGACTAAGTTGTAGGCTGTATAAACATACATAGACCGCAGTTTTATTTTTCCCCAGACATTGTTATGGTTCGTCGATTGTTGTCATTCCAACGACTGGACACGGGCAATGGAAAGGGCTACTACTCGAATGGTTGTCAAGCTGCTGATTATCACGAGCCTGAATCGAGTGCCCACGCAATGCTCGGGTCTATCAGTCGGTTTAAAATTTCGTCATTTTGAGATGCTGCGACCGCCCAGCTACGTCATCAAGCTTTGGCAGGACAGATTGAATGAAAACGCTCGTTTTTGTCTTTGAAGTTACACCGCAACAAAGGAGTTTCTTAGTCAGTGGCGTTGCGTGCGAGTATACTTCGGTTCCACTAGTGCCAGTAAGCTCGTGTAAGGTGAAAAACTTTCCAAGTGAATATAGTTGCACCGCCCCTTTAAAGGGGCCGTGCAACGTCCCTTTAAACGTCCCTCCACCCCCCCCCCCCCCAAACGGAAGGGGGGGAGGGGGTAAACAATAGCACGTGGAGCGTTTGGGGGGTAAACAAACGCACGATATGCGCAAAGAGCAGACGAACTTCTTTTTTGTGTGTGGTTTCGGCGCTTTGAACCTGATAATAAATCAACTAACCCTAATCGCCTTTTTAATCTTAAAATACCGTTTTCTTCGTTAGACTCCGAACGCAAACCGGAACGTCATGCTCGTTATCCCCATGCAGATTGCCTTGCTGGGTGGGAGGCAGGATTCGATCTCGTCACTCGCTTGGGACTTCAAGCTGCATCGTTTCTTCCGTGATATAACGTAAAACATCACCGCGGAAGCGCCCAATTTTTTCAAGCGGTCACAATTAACGTTTCCCGAACGTGGGAATTCTGCGAATTACATGTTAAGCGCCCAAGTTGACCGGACAATTGCGCCCGTGTCTATACCCAGATTTCAGTGAAGGCGAGGTGGACGCTCTCCCTGTAGTTATTTGTGTATTTTTTTCTATCGGCTTGGCTCTGTCTAAATGTGCTGCGCTTACGATACTCTGTTCCCCGATCTGCTAGTGGGCGCGGCCATCTTGGTATACTTATTGCGGAGAAGACGCAACTGCAGATTGTACTAATTCGAAAATGCGACTTCCTCAGCTTTGGATACGCGTCGTTAGGAAGGTGATATTGCTTTGCTCTGTCACGTACTGTTTTAACATTTCCAGAGCACAAAAAAGCGGTTCCTGCGATTTCAGATAAAGCTTCAGATAACTGGCAACCATGATTTTAAAGGGATACCGAACCAAACATTTCAGTGTCCATAATAAGTTACGCTCGATCTTTCCACGAGCTATACTCCGCGTCCCACTGTTGCGGAGTTACCACTCCGGAGTTGGAACGATTCCGGAATCATTTCGCATTTTTGCAACCTTAGAATTAAATGGGAATGGAATGGCGGCAGCGCTGGGGAGAATAGTAATGGAATTAGATGCCACTTGCCCGGAATGGAGTGGGTGTGGAATGGGCTCGGTTCTTATGCGAGCTGTGACGATTTCTTACTTCTACGTTCTGATGGCGCAATTCGAACAACATCAATTGCATTGGAGAAGACTGGCGCCTTGGTTGACTTACTGGCTTAAGCTGCGTCGCTGATGAAAATGGCGCGCCCTCAGTGAAGCAACCAAACGTGAATAGTCGCAGAGGTCGTTCCTGCCGCCGTGACACGCGACAAAGCGGCTGTTGTAATCATGCGCGATTAGCATGTAGCTTTTCACCAGGTTGTAGAACCGAACCCGAACTGAAAACCGGAGCAAAACCGCTACTTTTAGCGGAACCGGAACAAAGCTGTAACCGAATTCAAACATTTACATTTAACCCGAACCGGAACGGAACCGTAATCACATGTGGCGGTTATCGGTTCATTGGAAACGGTTCGGGGTAATAAAGATATGAACCCCGCCTTCTTGCGGGTAAAACAAATACAATTTTCGCGACAGGGCAAAGTTCAATATTAAGGAAACAATTGAATATATATCCAGTCTATACGCAGACCGAATTGATGCCGGCGAGTCGACGTGGAGACGTACACTTCTATAGACGCTTTACAGCAGCTGTGCATGGGCGCCACCATAACTGACCTTCAGTTTTTGTTCCCTCTTATTCCGTTCGCTTCACTTCATCATTACCACAGCAGGACAGGTTATTGCCATTTTAGATGCTACTGTGTTAATTCTTGTGCCCAGCATAGGCCCTTGTGAAGACCCGTCAACGCCCGCTTCAGTGGCTCGGCATCTCGGTAAGACAAGAGAAGGGCGGCTATGGCGGCTCGATCTAGCGCGTGTGTAAAGCGTCTATACTTTGTTTCACCCAACTACGAGCCACCGGAGCCGATTGATAGCTCGAAAGGGTGTCACTTGCCCCTCCGGTTCGGCAGTGAAACGCGGGGAGTGCGAAGTCACAAGACTAGTTACAAACTATGGATTGCCTCGTGTAGCTCGTAGCGTCCATCGCGGTAAACATCGTAAGTTGTAACCAGACTTGTGCCCGTGACTTGAAAAATGTAATGGATGACAATGACAAATTACCGAAGAATTTCTTTCGCTGAAAAAGTAACGGATTAGTTTACTCGTTACGTTACAAATTACTTTCGCGTTACTTTTCCCGTACACTTATCAAAAAACAATGGAAACATTTTGATGCTTTCAAAAATGTCCTGCAACACTACTTTGCATTTCTCATACGCCCACATTATGGTAGTCAATGTAAAAATAAAATATTGTATTTGATAGAAAAAATGTAGGTGCACTCCGTTTACCGGTAAGCTGACAAAGCAGCGAAAGCTGCAACCACACCCGCCAGTTTACTACGGTTCATCGAACGCCATTTCCTCAAAACTCGTTTTAGAGAACGGGCACGTTTTATCGAAGTTCGGCTTAGAGAAAGCGGAGCTTTAGTTTAAGGAAACACCGTTCATCGAAAAAGAACGCTGTTTAAAAAAGGCTGTTTTATTTCGCGCAGGTATCACTGAAGCGCATAGACCCACCCGGCCCCTCGTTTACGCTACTTCGCGGCTACAATCTTCGGAGGCTCATTAAAAAATTCAAACATGTACAAGTTAATCAAAAAAGTAATTTAGTTAAGTTATTGAGTATTTGCCTCAAAAGTAATTTGAGGAGTGTAAATTACTTAAATGCAAAGTAATTTTGTAAATTACTAACTACCATAAAAAGTACCAAATTACTTCTCAAGTTACCTTTATATTTTTATGGTATAATAAGGAAGTACGTAGGTTTTCGTCTCTTAGCAAAATTCTGCTAGCCAAACATAGAGCAGCTTGTGTTTTCACGGGTATGCTTTAATAGCTAGTTCTACTTCTCCGTGCCTAATTGTTTTGCACTTTTTTTTTGTCACCGATGTGTTGCGGTTGTATGATTTCTACTTTGAGGCTTAGCACTGCCTGAGTTTGATTTTGCAGATAGTGTTTGCTTGTTTAGAGGTTTGCGTCAAGTACATCTAACAAGTACTTGAAGTAAAGTACAAAGTAAATGGGAGGTTATGTGCTACTAGCAAAGTAGCAAGTACACCTGGTGCAATGTACTTGAAGTAAAGTTGTATAAAAAAAATGTAATTTTAATGTAAAGTACAAGTTAATACAATCTTTCATGATGCCCTTTCAGGGCCTATAGAGTTTTTTTTATTATTAACTTAACTGTTATGCATTTCTCCAGGAATAATCGGAGGTGCATCAGGTTTTTTTTTTTCGGAAATGGCGGCCAATTTTGGATGAAGTCGCCACAGAGTATAGTTGTTTTACTCTCCCTGACTAAATATTTAACACAATCAACTTATAAGGCACTTATTTCTATCGGTATTACAGCCGCCATTACTTCACTTAGCGAAATGACCAGATGACGTCTCGAAAGACGTTAGCGCGTTTTCACACGATGATACGCCATTTTTTGTTTTCAAATTTGGGGAATGTACTTTTAAGTCTCGAGTTGAACTGTCCTCAGAAAGTACCAGAAAAAATACTTTAGTAAAGTACAAGTACATGCTCAGAGAATGTACAAAAAGTAAAGTACAATTTTTCTAAAACTACATGAAGTAGTAGTTTAAGTACCATGCATTTATAGTACTTTCCAACACTATTTGCTTTTTTAATTTTTTTTTTTTTTTGTAAAAACGGTCTTCAAGTACAGCACAAACTAAGGGAGCACCAAGTGAGCTTCAGAGCGGGTGCTGCATTTTGTTGCCTCCTCTGAGTGAGGATGCATGTGTACACTTCATGTGGTAGGCGAGAGTTCCTATACGTTGGGATAAAGCACGGACAAGCCCTTTCTTTAAATGCGTCAAGTCTCCTTCAGCTTCGGGGAACAAAAAATGCCACCCTTGGCTTTAATGCCGCAGTTACTCGGTCTCACTTGCGACATATCTGTCCGCTCCGCGCGCCTCGTAGCAGGGATGTTGCAGTGGGGAAAAAAAAAAGGGGGGGGGGGAGGGGTCTCAGACCCTCCAAACCGTCCACCCCCCCCCCCCCCACCTCCTGCCGACGCAACATGCATCCCCCTCTTGGCAAATATCAGCTGATCTTCCAAGATCTTATATCTTTTGCGCATGAATGTTTGTTGATAAGCAAACCTGCCACTAAAATTGGTCAGTAACTTGTAGTTTTAGTCGAAGTTTCTCGGAAAAAGTAATTAAAGTAAACTACTGATTACTGAAATAAAAATGTAATTTAAAGTTACTAAACTACTCAGAAAAGTAGTCAAACTACAGTAACTTGAGTATAGTAGTTTAACTACACTTGGTAAAAAAGTAGTTCAAAATCAGTATACTAAATGTATACTAATAGTGTACTTAAAGTGTGTACTAAAAGTGTACTAGTTTCATACTTTTATGAAACAAAATAGTATACGTTTAGTACGTTTAGTATACATTTAGTACGTTTAGTTTTAGAGAGCACTTTATGGTACACTATAAGTGTACCTTGACTGTACTTCTAGCATACCATAAATGTACATTTATGCACTACATGTATGCTTTTAGCGTACTAAATGTACACTACCAGTACGTATATACAGGGTGACCGAGATAACTTGCACCAAAATTTAAAAAGAACCGGGGCGTTCTTCGGGAGTGCAGCCCACTTCTACGCTGTTAGTAAGTCTCTTGCGAAAGTACACGGAATTGTTTTAGTGCGCCTAGTAATTTAATTAAGACTAACAAGTTAGCTTTTGAAACCTTCGCTTAAAGGCCGCAGTGTTAATTGGAAAGTTGTAGAGAGCATTAGGAAACACCCAATTAAACTATTTTCAAGGTGCACCTTGTATGCTCCTTTTTTCTAGCATTCAAAAAACGCCCGCGAAATACAAGAAACACCGCGTAACAATTAGCTTTCTCAATCACGGTGCGCGGGCGCGCCGCAAATGTGCGTTCTTTGAAGGCCTGAAAAAAGCACGAAAGCGTATCATGTTGCAAACACTTTAATTGGGTATTTCTCAATGCGCCCTGCAACTTTCCAATTCGCATCTCGGCTTTTAAAAGAATATTTAAAAGGTTAGCCAATTAACCTTAATATTTAGATAACCACGCGCATTAAAAAAATTGCGCACTTTCGCAAGACGCTTGCTAACAACAGACAGTTGATTTCACTCCTGCAGAGCGCTCCGCGTTTTCTGAGTATGATGCAAGTTACCTGGGGCGCCGTGTATGTCGGGCGATCTGAACGGAAAGAACGGTCTAAAGTTGGCCAGAAATATCTGCGCCTGCATTTAAAAAGCTGTACTTTCCAAGGTGTTTCTTAGAACGGCTGGATTCCAACTTGTGAAATTTTATGGCATATAGCCCCATTCTTGTGAAATGTTAAGACGTCGTTGACAACTTAATTGATGATAATGCAGAGGCGCCACAATCAGGAGATGCACTCTTAAAAACGAGTTGTGAAATTTACGAGAAAACCCTTGGCAGCTCTATTTCCAAACGTCTCTCATCAAAATAAAGTACAATCATTTTATACAATTATATGGAAAAAATTGTCAAAAAATGAGGCACCACATTCTTAGGTTGCGAGCATAGACGTTTAAATGACGATTGAATTACTTCCAAATCATCCCTCGCGAAAATAATGTACTGCCATTTTCCTAAATTGACTACAAAAGTCGTCATTTCAATTTCCGGCTATGTACGTGAAAAATATGACGAAATCTTTAACACCTCTATTTCCAAACATTCCTCCTCAAAATGACGTACCAGCGTCTTCTGAAACTGTGTGGGAAAAGTCACAAAGAAAAGGTACATTAAATTTTTCAACTGAAAGTGTGAATATGTAGCATACAAACATTATGATCGGTGTTCTTCACGTAATTGATAAGACATAAACTTAAATCCTACTTATCACTTTATTAATTTTTTGAGTCTGGTTCACTGTACACTCTCCTTTGTGATGATGGTGTGCCATTACATTCTGCGTAAAAAGAGAAGAGAAAATTGCCCTATGGACACTCAATGATATAACATCACATAACTCGCTCAAATGACCACTATGTGAGGAAGGAAAGAGAGATAGTAACAACTTCATCCTGACACGAGGGTGAGGAAAATCAGACAATAGCATTTCTGAAAGTATGATATGTCAGACATTGGTGGTGTGCCTTCTTTGCAGGCCTAGGGCTATGCTACAGGTAATAGTGTTCATTGCAGGGCACACCATTTATTTAATTTAAAACTTAGGTACAATAAAGAAAATGTGTGACAAACAAGAGCCTTTTCCAGATTCAAGGTTGCAGCTGCTACATTTAAAGCCCATAGGATTCATGAAGGCCAGAACAAAAACATCCGAGAATGGCCAGTTTTCAGGGCTGTGCTGATATGAAATTTTTATTTTATCAGTTTAGTATAATACGGTATTCGATATTAATTTCAAGATTAGTTCTACGACTGTAAACGACTTAATTTTTACGAAGGCTTAGTTTTTGCGAGTTTATCAAAATTGCTTAAAATTGGTCATGCAAAAAAGTAACCCCATGGATACGAATGCATTGAACATTACTCCTGATTGCAAAATGTTGGGCCTGTAAAGTATTTCCAAAACTAACAGTTCATAAAATCTATGAAAAACTGAGCTCGCGAAAATAAAGTCGTTTAAGCCATTCGAACCTTTCAAAGCGCTCGCAAAGTCACCTCATGCGATGGATTTACTTTGTTCAGTGCGCTTCTCCGCATGTTCCAGTGCTCTGCGGAGAATCGTTCTGGATTAAATCCCAACAACAAGGCATTTGGACGTCGGACATGCGCAGACTTGATAAACTAGAGTCTCAAAATTTTCACATCGCAGGGCTTCCCAGGAAACTTCTTGAGTCCGCGTGCACTGTTGCTCCGATGACAAGAAAAAACCCAGCGCCCTCAATGCTGTTCGAACCAGTACTTGGGAGAGTTGAAAAGCCTGTCAAGCGCTCGCTTCCGGGACAAGCCGCTTACTTCCCGTGGCTTCATACCTGTCTGCTCGATGCACCATCTAGCCCCCTATAGTAGAGATCAGTGAGCGGACGTCACATTTACTCTTGGGATGCAGTTCCCCAGGTTCCCATACATTTCAATCTGCTAGTCAAATTGAGTCAGGCCTGCAGCCCTATGGAAAATGTCCATTCCACTTTTTTAGACGTATAGACAGACACAATTTGCGTGTTCCTGAAAGAAACTCTAACACAGAGGAAACAAAATTATTGGCCTTTTTTAATGCATATTTTTATTTTGCTGAGAACATATATACAAGTCACATGCTACTGTACATTCAGGGGTGGGGCTTAATTTATGATGAACACTTTTTCATAAAACTTCAAGCTTTTAGAGAAAATTTTCAATATAATGGGTCGGACATAAATGGTTGCTATGAACTATTTTACACATCTACACATTATTTGATATCATAAAATCACTAGAGCAGGGTAGGGCTGTACTTCATCAATTACAAATTATTGACCAATTAAAAGTTGGCATTTATTTTATTTATTACTATTGACTATTGTTCTTTCACAGAAAGAATAACTGGGCGAGTTGGTACGTTGGTAGTCTTTCAACTCCATCGAATATTCAGGTTATTTTCGCAATTTTTCATGCTTTTACTTTTTCTAACTACTCTGCGTTTTTAGCGGCTTTCGCCGCCGCTAAAAAACGTGGAATCCTACCTAACTCACTTTATTTACATCACACACTTGTAAACTTGGAAAGCGTGCCGCTTCGGCATACGCAAAGAGACAGCGCGTCTCTACGGCACAGGCATCAGCATAGGCAAGAAATCATGCTGCTCGCTCTTGTAACGTTTTTCGCGCTCCCGCTTTATGAAACGAATCGGTGGCGAGAGGCTGTTGGGACTGTTTTGTGTGTCTTTTTTAGGAGACCCACGAGGCAGCATCTGCACTGGACCGCCATGTTGTAGTGTCGGATCATAATGATGATAGCGCTCCAAAACCAAGGTCAAAACAAAACGATAATATATTGTAACACCCTCTTTTTTTTGAGGGAAGGAAGACAGTTTCAACTATGACACTACAAAGTCACTGAGGTGTCGTAAAAGGTTTTTCCTAACAGATTGGGGGTGTGCGCTGTTCTGATGGTTCTTGTGAGCTGCCCTTCTGAGCATCTGCTGTCTTTGGTGATTGATTGCTTGCTGATTCCTGCAGTGTGACTGGTGCTGGCTCTGATGCTGTATCAGCAGCGTCTGTGCCAGTAGTTACCTCTTGCAAAGTTGTTGGGTTCTTCACTGGCCTTGCTTCCATTTGGCCAGGTGCAGGAACTTGTCGTAGATGTACCCTGTTCCTTCTCAGTGTTTTTCCGTGGATGTTTAGGTTGTATGATCTGGCTGTCACAGGTTCCATGACTGTACCTTTTCCCCATCGTGATCCAGGGGTGAACAATTGAACTCTGACGGTGTCCCCCTTCTTCAGAGTTGGGAGTTCTCTCGCAGTCTTGTTGTGGTAATCTTGTATCTGTCTTGTCTTTTTCTTCCACTCTGTTTTTTCTTTTTTTCTTCTTTACAGTACGTGACTTCAGGAGTGCATTTGTTGTCGGTATTGTGGTCCGAGTCCTGCCCATCAGTAGTTGTGGTGGGCTTGCCTTTCTGCTTTAGAATGGGGTGTTCCGGTGATCCAGAAAAGATAACTGTGGATCTTAACCACTCTCCAAGGCCTTCTTGAGAAGCGACTTTGCAGTTTCGACAGCCGATTCAAGCATTCCGTTAGATTGGGCATGACCTGGGCTTAAGGTGTTGTACTGAACTGCCACTGAGTAGCAAACTCGACAAATTCAGCACTGGCGAACTAAGGACCGTTGTCGCTGATGAGCCCCGCAGGTATCCCATACCTGGCATTTGAGACGACAATCCTCTGCGCCAGGGACAAAATCAGCGCCACTTTTCCGGAACTTATCAACCTGGAATTTCTGCCATCTTTCAAAAGATGGTGCAAGTGCGCACCGTATGCTACAACATAAGCCATTTTTATTATTTCAGACAATTAGTATGATTTAAAAACATTACAATTATAGAAAGTGATTTTAATTACAAAAAGAAAAGCTCTAAATAAAGAATCATTGCTTAAATAGCTGTCCTTTTCTCTGAAACCGGTTTCTTGCGTACAGAGTCAAGCTTGAAAATATTCCCTCGATTTAAAACTTTTTAAAGCTAATTTAAATATAAAAAAGAGCCTTACAGAGAATCAACCCAGTTCCTCTAGCATACAATTAAAAATAAACGAGATCAGATGTCAAAGCCATATCTGAGAGAACCACAAACGCGTTAAAGGAATTCTTTGAAATTTTGCCTCAATCAAGCGGTGTTTACGAAACAACTGCTGGAGTTGCACTTCTAATATTTTTGTATGCTGAGTTCGTATGCTTACCAAGAGCATTCCTTTAAACGTCGTGACTACCTTATTACGTGAAACTGAGTTACGACACTTCAAAGTAGTATAAAAAAGGCTCTTCTTGAATAAATATTAAAAACTGTGAGTGCGCGCTAATTAGGAAAAACACGGATTCACGAAACTAGACGAGACATTCCTCAATTCAATGAAAAAATAACGCATCTCGGATGCATTACAAGTACATACTTGGAATGCATAGAGGTATGCCTTTAAAAATTCCAAAACTTGCATTTTGCATGGAAACGCAGCGAAGTCACCAGTCTTCAAACAGTACGGCGCCGTTTCGCACGGGAGACAAGATATGGCGCAATCGGTCGCGACGCCAACTGCCGCCAACGAACGAGCATACGGTGCCGAGAGCCGGCGCCGTTAGCAGACGATCTTTTCGACTCAAAAGCGGCGCGAGCTTTTTTGATATCAGCTGCATATGCATTATTTCATCATTCTTACTAATAAAACACATTGAATGGACACATAGTCGTATAAAAAATGGTTTGTCGGGATCTTGTGACTGTTTTTTGCTTCTGTTTCTTTCGGAGTACCTATGTCGTCTGCTTTGCAGTTCCTTGTTACCGCACCTGTTTTGGGTCTGCGACTGTCGCCGCTGAGGGACGAGCGCCGCTTTCGAGTCGAAACGATCATCTGCTAATGACGCCGGCTCTGGGCGCCGTATGCTTGTTCGTTGGCGGCAGTTAGCGTCGAAACCGTTTGCGCCATATCTTTTCTCCCGTGCGAAACGGCGCCGTATGATTTGAAGACTGGCTGCTTCGTTGCGTTTCCATAGGGATCCTTTTCCTTTCTTAACTTTTACCTCAGGTAAGTTCGATCTTCGCAAATTTTACAAAATAAATGCACCATCTGTGGGTAACACTGCGCAAACTCGTAACGCGATAGGTTAAGAAACCGAATTTCGCGGTCGATTTTAGGAGCCTGGCCGCTACTTGGGACACCCGATACTTTGGTTGCCTGTGCTTGCGCGTTCACACTTGTGCACTCTAAAAAAAGGGTGTAAAAGGGTGTATTGTTACACCATTTGTCTCATATAATACAGGCCAAAATTTCAATTCGACTTACAGCGCCCTACAGTCGAACAGACGGCCCCAAATTTTACGAGGGGCTTGATAGTTGTGTGGCACAACTTATTAAAATAGCTAATGTACGTGTTACCGACTACAAAAAAAAAATCGGGGTTCTCTTGGCCCTACTGCAAAACTCACTGTTTTCTTTCTGTGGTCTTTGATACGTGCTTTAGCTATTTAATAAGTTATATCGCACCGTTATCAAGCCCCTCGTGAAAGTTGGGGCCGTCTGTTCGACTATAGGGCGCTGTACGTCGAATAGAAGTTTTGGGGTGTATTATATGGGACAAAGGATGTAAGGTGATACGCTTTTTTTTTTAGAGTGTGTTAGCAAGGGCAGAAAACTCGAACTGAAGGCGGAGCTTCTAGTCTCAGCTTTATGGGGAACGGGGTATAGCGGCCGCTGGTGTGCGCGAGCACACGCAACGAAATTGACGTCATAGTCCTCCATTCACATTTAACAGTGAAATTTATGAGCTCCAGGCTAAAGGAGAATAAAGATAGGATTTTCGTCTTCACTAGTGAAAGCGTACTTGTTAGACCAATTAATCGCCTACCTTTTGCACCAGACCCGACTGTGCAGATGAAAAGCCTGTCTTTGTTCTTTTCTCCGGAGCCCACACATTTCACTGTCATCTTGAGCGTACATGGAGGACTACGACGTCTATTTCGTTGCGTGTGCTCGCGCACACTGGGTGTGCCACTTAGTATGGACACTGAAACGTTTGGTTCAGCATCCCTTTAAGGTGCAACCCCACCCTTCGTCAGTGTGATTCTGAACCGACAGATGGCGGTGGGATCGCCTTCCAAGCCTGTTCATCAATCCGAGAAATCGTGTGTGGTGGCGCTTCTATACAGTGGGGTATTTTTCTATATCCTGAATTTGACATCCCTGGTCCCTTGCTTTGTTTTTCTCTGCACGAGCTTTTTTTGGAACGCGCACAGTTGCGCCAGTTCTCGTGCAAGGGGGCCAGTTGCCTACGCTCCGAGCTCACGTCTCTAGCAAATGCGGGCATTACAAAATGCGGAAATCGTCCTGAGCCAAATGGCGAGACACACGCACAACCAAACCACCGACGCGTTGAAATATATAAAATTGCCTGTGTGCCGTTACCGGAGATTTCAGAGGCCAATTACACATATTTTAACATGATCAGATTCATGTTGACACGAATGAGCAGGCGGCGATTCGGCAACGTAACAGAGAGTGAGAGTGAGACTGACTCGACAAGGTCGCTGGCAGTTGCTTATCATTGTACAGTGCGTCACCATCTCGAAAGTTCGGTAAAGAAGGTTCGAGCGTCACGGGCTCGGAGCGAGGCTCAACTGGCACTTTCAAGAACAAGACAGCAGAGCCAAAGTTACGTCTGGTAGAAGAATGAACGCGAATCAACTATAATTCCGTGACCGAGCGTTGCTTTTTTGGCTCTGCGGGCGGCAATATGACGGGCCGGCCCTTTTGTCGTGCATCTGTTTGGCTCTTTGTGGATTTCCAGGAAAACGAGCTGACGGAATAGACTTGGGTGTCCAAAATTCTAGGCTAAGGAAATAACCACCTAAAAAATAAAAAATAAATAATTTTGGGTGGTTAGGTGCCTCATTTAGGTAGCTGGGTGTTCATTTTGACCGAAACCACGAGACTGGAAAACACAAAAAACTTACACTCAGGCTCAGATGTTGAGTTTGGTAAACCCAAAGTAGGGCTGGTGGGGGAGTCATAATGAAAAAAATGCCGAGGTTAAAAATTAACTCACAGCAATAAATGATAATAATTAATTATCATTAATTCGTTATTATAATCATTAACGAATTCAGTCATAAATGCAATGACTGGCCAGGCAAAGATTCTTGGTCTGTGGATAGCTTTTCCACAGTTCAAGCATAGTACAGGATGTTACAAAAAAAAATTACAGGGTCTGTTTTTTTACCGCAAGAATAAACTAGGCATCGCCGAACGCTCATTTTCCGCCCGAAGGCAGCGCTAGAGGCCACAACCAGATGTCAAAGTTCAGCCCGATCCAATACTTTATTCAAAATTTAAGTTATTTTCTAAAACGTTCATTGGGAAAATGGCGGCCGACAGAGCTTTCGAATACATGCGGCTCTATGGCACCTGAAACCGAAAACGGGCAAATATGGGCTTCATTTTCCCATTAAAGTTTTCAGAAAATCACTTATAACTTTTGAATAAGATGTCCGTTCGGGATGAAACTTTGGCATCTGGTTGTAACTTAGCGCTACCTTTTGGAAGAAAATGAGCGTTAAACGATGCGTAGTTTATTTTTGAGGTAAACAAAAAAACTGCATTGTTTTGTGGCATCCTGTACCAGTCTTAATTTAGTGATTTGGTGATTTATGCGCGCAAGTAGTGGTGTGCAAAAATGAAAAAAGATGCAAACGAGTACAGTTTGACATTGTATAAAATATAGTGTAAGCACTCACATGGTACTTAAGAATGAAACAGCCCTACATTTTGCACTAGCGTTGAGTGTATCGAAAGTTAAGGGTGCATCAAAGGCTAAAGCTTGTACACATATATACTGCTCAGGCCATTATGTTTGAAAGCTCATAGTACTTTATTACCCTCAGATTTGGTGTAAGTCCTCTCCTCATTGCTTACAAGAAAAAAGGAAACATTCTAAGCTTGGGTTGATAGAAAAACTCCACCTGCTGACAGCTACCAATCATCTCGGCGCCGATTATGAGTATTCACTGCATGCCGACGGTCGCGTGCTTAGAACGAGTTTTTTTCCACGTGATTTCATACCATCACAATTGTTCTTGACAAACAACATTGTTTACTCAGGCAAGCGGGCATATGGGAAGCTTATAATATTTTGCATTGATTGTGGCACACGTGGCAAGTTGCATAGGCTTTTTTACAATCCGCGAAACAGAATGCTTCTGGGTTACCTTGGTCTCTAATGCATGTGGCACAGAAAAGAACACAAACAGAATTGCAGTTGGAAACGAAAATAAATGATGATAAACAAGCGTGTAGTCACGCGAAAACTGAGGGCATCGCACATATACAGAAGATAAGCTTTGTTCCACTAAATACATTACCAGTAAATTATTTGGTTTTACCCTACGAGCGAAGCGGAACATACAATTTAAACTTGTGTTTGGGCGAGTTGGTTCATACTGATTTAAAAGGATAAAAAGCGCAACACAACAAGGACAAAAAGACACAAAGACGACAGGACGGGCGCTAACTCACAACTGAAATTTATTTATAACTCACAACAACTCAGTTGTGAGTTAGCGCCCGTCCTGTCGTCTTTGTGTCTTTTGTCCTTGTTGTGTTGCGCTTTTAAACCTTCGGAACATACAAGTGCGAGCATACTGCCCTGAACTATACTTCCAGTGAACAAACGCACCATTCAAAGCATCGAGATCGTTTTTATAGCTCTTGGTAGACTCAAACCTTTAGAAACACAATTATAATCAATTCTATTATTTAATTTTTTTTATTAAGTGCGCCTATGTGTTTTTTTTTTGTCTGTTGCGTTTACGTGCCATTTTCTTAGATATATAATATGTTTCAAGAAGTCCGACACCTATAGTCTGGTTCATCATAAGCAAGTGCCGAATAATCAAAGATGTAGAAAAAAAAAACAAAGAACGTGAACAAGCGAACACACATTAAAAATGCAATGTAACGGCACATTCAAAACTAGTCATTAGTTTTTTAGAGAGCAGCAGTTTCGTAGGGCGACACTGTTACCCATTGAAGGTTATAAAACGTGCAGTACAACTGTTAGCTCTGGGTCTTTAACGTGCATTACGCAGTATATGTGGTACACGATCGCACGACGGTAGGATGCAGATGGGCGACTGAACCCAGGGTCCCTGCTAAAGCCCCTTGATAAAGGCGTTTTTTACAAGTACCGCCAACCATTGTTGGGGAAATGCGCAAGGCATGTGCAACGAGCGCGTGTTCCGCCGCCATTCGCTTTCAAGGGTCACTTGAGACACGGGCCTCGTGCACTGGCACCTTTGAGGTTATTTGAAAGACCAACGCAAACACATCGAGGGGATTTAGTCCCTACACGTTCCGCCAACGTTAGGTTCCGAAGCGTGAGCTCCGTGCTTTGAACGGAGCTCGCGCTCGAGCATTTCTCCACGTGCTCTGATCTGCGGTGCCACACCACACTCGGCCAACGGTCCCCCGCGGCACTTGGTTTAGCCTGTGAGCAAAACCAAATGAGCTATGCTTAGAGCATCGGCACTTTTTCCCCCAAAATTATTGTGGGTGCCGCCATCTTGGTGGTTAGTAACCAATCAAACGCAACTGCCGATCGTCATGATTCAAAAGTTTCGGTGTCAGGCAGCTCGCGTAATATTGCTTTGCTTTGTCACGAACTGTTTAAAAATTTGTGGAGGACGGAAAGGCGTTCCTGTGATTTCAAAAGCTTCAGATAACTGGCAACCATTATTTTTTTTAAACACCAAGATGTCTATGAAGCGGAACTTACTTAGTTATTCTAGTTTAGCCCGACCGCATAGGCATAGAAAGAGAACAAACAGCTTGACCTTGCGCTCTTGGCGCTGCTTCAGTGGCTTTATCAGCCCGTAGTGTTGGCTGCGTTCTGAACTAAGGTAAAGCAAAGCGAATGTTCAGATCTTAGGGTTTCACAAGACAAACCAACAAAAATCACTTAACACACCCCAATAAAAAAAAATTGCGGGTTTACTTTGACTGATTCGAGATCTTTTGACGTGCAACCGAAATCTCAAATTATACTCCGTCGGATTGCGGGCGATATTTAAACCCAACAAATATAGATTTATATTGCGGCCGATATTTAAACCCAACAAATATAGATTTATGGGCGAGCGCGTAGGCTCAGCGACACTGAGACGATTTAATCTTTTGTGTTTTGTTTTAATATCATTGCCACTTAAGAGCCACCGAGGTGGTTTTTGAAACAAAATATTCTGACAAGCATAGTTTGATTGCGAAAATGGTGTTTCCATGTGATAAAAAACATTAAAATATTTTTGCATGCGTGGCGGAATCTGAAATGGCAGAATGCATTTCATGGCGCCCATTTTATTTGGATTGCGACGGGAATGCGTACCGACGCCCAGTAGAACGCGCGCAAAAGTAGCTGTGGTGCACCCGCAGCCTCGCGCTTGTGTTTCTGACATCTCTGGCTCGCTCACTGCGGGCATCCAGGCATCTGACACCGTGACATCTGGCGATTTTTCTGTCTTTCACGTGGCGTTCCAAGCGGCACACGACGGAAGATGCACATCAAGATGTTTTTGAACACGTGTCGCCATCTGTACTTTATATTAAGAAACTACAATTTGCCGTAACTGAATGGGAAAAGTTTGAGGTCTTATAACATTTTAACGTGTAATATGTCAATATGGAAGTTCTGAAAAATGTAATATTAAAGGATGCTTCATATTTTAATGTCTCGTTATTTTGATTAGTTAACGTGATTCCGTTTTCATAGCGCCTTAAAATGATGCCATTTTAAACTTTATTTTTTATTTTAAAATATGCACTAGTTGTACAGCTCGTTGCTTACTTTTTTAATTTATTACATGCATCCAAACTCTCACGTAAATTGTCGTGGACAATGGGACGTTATAACTCGAGAAATAATTTTTTTAACATTAGAGACTGCGGTCTATTAAAAGATAAATTATTAACTAACAACTAAAAGTAATCGTAATTTTGGGACATTAAAGGATTGTCGAAAAACAGCTCTTTAATTTGACATTAACTTTATAATTGTAAGTTACATAGAACGAAAGTTATAAGCCGTCAAAAAAGCACAAAAACGTCCTGCACGGTGGGGTTGCACCTTAAAGACCGACGACCAGTTCGCGCTTTCCACTTTTCGCCCGCTTCCTCCTCTCCCTTCTACCCTTTCCACCCACTTCGCTCCTCTTGGTCCCTTCTTTCCATCCTTTGCTTCCCTCGCCCGAAGGCGTGGAGAGGAGGGTCTTCTGCCTTGCAGAATCTCGAGTCTGGTCGTCGGCCTTTAAGCAGCAAGATAACACGTGTCGTTATCCAGCAGCGTAGCTGATTTGGTGGCTCTAGGACACACCACACCCAGCTCCTCTGGAGAGACCGACGCGGCTCCCAGTTCTAGCACACCCTAATTAAACTTATGAAACGACCACATAAAAGAAAAAAATTGCGATGTTGCTTAGTAATCTGAACCGTAAACGCTTGCCAATATATTTAATTATTTCGCCTGTTTTCCTTCAGAGTTAGTGGATGAATATTAAATTGATTAAAGTGTACAGTTTTATGGTGTAAGAACAACACGACGTACGTAGAATTTCTGTTTTTGATCTAAGTTGTTCTTTCGAATTCCGTAACTTGACTTCTCATTTGTGAGTCTTTTTAAAGATTAGCCTGAGCCAAGCGCTCAGGATAATCTCTCTGCCGTTTTATCCTCCTCCTCCCCCCTCTCTTTCTCTCTTTCTCGCTCTCTCTGCACCCGCTACTTACACCGGGAAGATGAGAATAACTGCTTTGGCGTACGGTTTAAATTATGTAGAGGGATCGATTCAAACCTTTTTTATCACATACTAATGCTAACATGTTTTAGATTTTGTTTTCCCCCCAAAACACTGCAGCTGTGCTGGCCGACAGCTGAGTTCGGCCCGACATGCTCTTTTCAACGACGACAAAGATAAATCTATTTATTCTAGGCTCACGTCCCACATGAATTCCTTCTCGCGCATTCGGGAACGAAAAACAAAAACACGCACACACAATCTTACATTTTTAGAAGCGCACATTTCAAAGATATTCTTTTCCATTCCATGCCAACGAACCAGACACAGTGGAGTCGCCCTTCAAATTAACGGAGAAGATCCCATTCGCTAACTTCGGAGACAACACGCCCAGTTGTCGACACCTGCATTAGCCGCAGAAAAAGGAACTGACGGGTGCAGAACCACGGCCATAGTCAGTGCCGAGAGACTGGATATCCTCTTTGGGAGCTCCGTCTCTCGTTTCCCGACGTCTCCGAGAAAGTTTTGCGTCCATCTACGTTAAGGAGCCTTCCCCCCAGGGCCCCGGAGAAGAACACTGACGTGTTGACGGTTCCGCTGAGGCAGTGGAGTCGTAGCTTTCGTCCACGGAAGGTCGTCGGGGAACTAGAGGCTCCTTCCTGTACGTTTGCCGAACGTTTTGCAGGCCGATTATACACTCAAGACTGTACCGCTTCGGGGCCGATTGTGCTGCTTCTCTGGTCAGTGCCTCTCCCTCTATCTCTTCGATATTCCCTAAACATAAAAACAACAGAAAAGTAAGAGTATTTGACAACTTATAAATGCGAGAAGAAAATGTAGACATACGATGTATGACCGCAGCCGCAGGATTCGATGAAGCCGACCAAAAAACGCCAAAAGTGCACCGTCACGGTGTTTCGTTGCCTTTCTGTGTTTGCTTGACCGGCGCTAAGTAATCGCACAGTAAAAGCGCCGTGATGCTGTTTTTTTTTTTTTTTTGCTTTTTTTGGTGAATGGTTTGGTTTGCGGTAACAATCGCAGAAAGACG
This sequence comes from Ixodes scapularis, assembly GCF_016920785.2. Lineage (NCBI taxonomy): Eukaryota > Metazoa > Arthropoda > Arachnida > Ixodida > Ixodidae > Ixodes > Ixodes scapularis. Next base: position 42,201,215 of record NW_024609835.1, read on the forward strand.
AGCGGCGTGACGATGCACTTTTTACGCGGCTTGATTGGCTCCATCGGATCGATAGCGTCGGTTGTGCTCAAAACTTAAAGTGGAAATGAGTATAGAAACGAGGCAAACTAAGCCTCGAAGCATGTAAAATTAAGGACAGCAGAACCTAAAATCCCAACCGCAACCATTTTTTTTTTTTTTTTGCAAAAGCAGTTACGTGTTGTGCTACCAGTCTCTCTTTTTTTTTTTTTTTGTATCACTGTTATGCTTTTTTAAAGCCCTAGTCTCACTGGAGCAACAAACAAGAACAACTGACCCGGACAGGCCTCAAGCACGTGCTGGATGCGTGCGAGGGCAACTTGGGCAGGCTTGCCTTGCAGTCACTAGTGATTGTACTTTACGAGTACCGAGAGACTGCAAGCCAATCACAGGCACCTTCGCGGGCATGTTGCACGTGCTTCAGGATTTTTCGCGCGCAGGCTGGGCTCCTCAGGCCGTTGCATTCGCCGCTAGAGATCTGTGGGATGCCTTCGTGACGCTCGCAATTAAACCAAACCAGAGCCGTGTATTGGGAGAGTTTGGCCATTTATGGGGTTTGAATAGGCGAGCATCTCGTGGCCAACCACAGGCCGCAAAACAGCCCTTAGCTGTGGTCGTGAGCTCTATCGATGTGTCTCGACTAATCTAAAGGGAAACTGACGCGGTTCTGCATTAGAGGTAAAACACCTAAATCGTCTTTATTTGGCCTTGTGGATCGCGACTATCGAGATTATTTTTTTCAGTTTGGTGCACGGAGGCTGCAAAAATTAATTTTTGAAGTACCGCTGAAGCCCCTCCTTCACGGGGCGTGACGTCATATTAAGAATTTTCGGAATCCCTGCTCTCGCGCATTGTCAGCACCTGTCAAAGCTATGCACGCGCAATTCGGCTATTTTCAGAAAGGTCAAAAATAGACGTCACGACTGGCGTCAGTGCGGAAAAATATTCCAGGGGCCCTAAACTTGTCGAACACAAAGTTGGAGCCCAAAGTTCGCGGAGCGCGCCGATTGGACGCCGCCGAAAAAAGCGCCAAGTCATCGTCGGGATAGTCCAATCAGTGCGTTCCGTGAACTTCGGCCCAAACTTTGTGTTTCACGAGTTTAGCGCCCCAGGGTGGCTAATCTCGTCAAACGCAAAGTTGGGGCCGAAGTTGGAGGAGCGTGCTGATTGGACTCTCGCGACGATGGCGTCACGCGGGACGAGATGTCAATCATTCAAACTCTTTCGGGGCTCAAATTCAAACGATATTGAGAAACACAAAGTCGCAGTGAGCTTCATGAGAGCGCGCGCGAGCAACACCGTGGGGCCAGCCGATTGAACGGCTGCACTGATGATGCCGGTGAATCCTCTGAACTTTCTCGTTGCAAGATCGTCGTTTGTGGAAGGTATCGGTGACGACAAAGTGACGTTTCACAACTTTGGCAAGTTGTTATTTGAGGCCACAAATCTTCGCTTTGCAATCTCGGCCAAATTGGAACTTCGTGATATTGTGGAGCCGCGCGCGGTGTACGTGATTTTTGAGCTCATCTTCCACCACTGTCAACAACGTTACCGGGGCCACCACGACGCGGTGGCCCCGGCAACGTTGAGATCAGGGAGTGACAGGGGATGGCGAGAAAAGAACCGGGGAAGGAAAATAAAATTGTGTACGACCAACACACACACACACAGACATATACAATAGGACGTCAGGGTCAGGACACACACACAAACATACATTAGGACGTCAGGGTCAGGACGGGCCTTACAAAATGTTCGGGAGAGAGAGATTAGGGGGGGGGGGGAAGGGACGGGGTACTAAAGAAGGGGCACATCCCTTTCCCCGATTATTTTATTATACCTTTCTGAAATGTCTGGGCACTACTTAGGAGGTCATGGTCCGAGGCTGGGGCAATGTTCTAATTGGTTTTAAAAGTTCGCGTTCCATGGACTCACGAGCGGCCTTGTCAGGCCAAAGCCACAGGCTCGTGCCAGTACTCGTGGTGTGCAGGCGCGTGCAGGGACGTCCTTTTACGCTTCCCACCCTTGACGTCAGGCTCAGGATTATCAACTGTGAACCACAAATTCGATGGTGCGTGTACAAATTGACGGTGACTAGTTTGATTGTTCACTATAGAAGCTTGAAGTCATCGTGTTCTTAAAATATCACCGTCGATGTTGGTTGACGACCTGACATTACTCTTATTTACACGTAGTACAGCGCGCTGGATAAACTAGATTTTACAAAGAAACAACAAAACCCTAATATAAAAAAAAACACTCACAGTTCTTAAAAAAAAGAACCGTAAAAGTACTGTGAGTCTCTGTCCTTCGTGTATCTCAGTGTTTTAGTCCTTCTTTCTGAACAATTTCTCTTGTTTCTGTTGATGAAAACATAATGAATCCCAGTTTGACTAATCTTGGAAAGCCAACCACTCCGAGCTTCTTGGTAGCCTACGTGGCCAATAGTCAGTAGACTTAAAAAAATAAAACGGTAAAATGATTTTATTCCGTCGACGGGGGTGCAACTTCCCAGAGGTAAACTATGCCCGTAGGCGGGCAGCGCTACTCAGCTGGTTCTGACCTAGCCATGTCGCGCTGTGTTTAGAAAATTTTATTTACAACAGTGGTGTCATGCCCAGAACAAAACTAAAACCCGAAAACGCGTACAGTATATACAGGCTTTCAAGCTAGCCAACCCCGTGCCTAAGGCGCGGGCACGCGCCCGCCGCTCGGCAAAGCGCCCGTCCGCGCGATCACTCGCGCAAAGAGGCCCCCCAACCGGTACCGCGCTCGCACGTCCCGCCCCTGCGACGCCTCAAAGAGACTAGAGAAAGTAAAGGAACGGCAGAGACGTTTTTCAGTAAATTCTGCTTTACTAGCGGAAATAAGAACGATATCAGACTGTCAACTTTGACGGTGTTGATTTTAGAATGCAATTACCCCAAGCCTGCGCCGTGCCTTTTAGAGCCCATCAAACATCTCGGTCGTAACTGATAATCTTTGTTGTGACGTCACACGTATGAACCACGGTCGTCTCCGCGCTCTCTCTCATGCTGCTCTTGTTCGGCGCTTTGGGAGTGACAGGGATTTTTCGCTCCTTCAATTGAAAAACGTCACCAAGATAAACGGATCTGCGGGTTTGTGAAAAAAGACATATTTGCGGCATCCTTTCGGCCACTCCCCCCTCTACGTCATAGAGCAAAGAAAGTTTGTGTTCCACGAGTTCGGCGATCCAAGGTCGCTAAACTCGTGGAACACAAACATTCTGTTTGTGTTCTGATATGAAGTTTACTCCAGAACTAAATCTGAAGTTGACTCCCGTGAGCCTTTAACATTTTGATGGCAGCGGTGGATAATATCTAAATTTCGATGGCGAGTCCACAGCACTTCCGTCGCTTTACTTTTCACATAGGTCTTTTTACCTCTCACTCGTACCTGACTCTTTGTTCCGTTTTTCACGGTTTAGTTCAACTTTGCATTAATTAAAATATGTGCAATGCACAGAAGGATGACTGTCTTGCAAAGAGTGGTGATGTTTTCGAAGGCGATCATTAGCACACCGTCCAGACTCTCCGACGCCATGGTCTGACGAAGCTTCCGTCATGTCAGTAACATTCAGTAAATCACACCCGCTGCACAAGGCACGACGAATTATCAGGCGTGCTGTTTTCGGCACATGGCTAGAGTTGACCATGGCCTGACGTCAAGTTTTCTTGTTGTTGTTGTTTTTTTGTTTGTTTTTGTTTTTGTTTTTAAGCAGGTTACGAACCAGCGCTTATGTGTGCCCTATTGCACCTTTGCTGTGTCTTCGTTCTTGTGCGAGATCGAAACAAGACAATCCATGAATAGGATTCGCGTGGCGCTGTCATGTTTGTAATTACCGCTATCATTCAGGGTAAAGGCCGGCCAGAATCAGAAGACGATCTAGAAAACGGGGCGAGATCATCGCTCATGCTTTGTGATTTAAGCGAGGCAAGGCAAAGCGAAAGCCTTCTGCACCATACGTTACCGATAAACGTGCCTAATAGTGCAGCGACCCTTATGATTTTGTTCTGAAGCGAGCGGCGCAGGGCGTCGCCATTTTTGTTTGCCTTAGAGGCCTCTTGAGTTCTGCGTTAGGGGCAAACGCTAACCCAAACATAATTTTGGTCAAACGAAGGTGCAGTGGTGAGACCCGATTTCTTAGAGGTTACCTGATGTTGTTTTCCTATATTCAAAAACTCCCAATTGACTAAAAATTATTTTTATACGTCACGTGACGAACGCAATATTTTACAGTTGGATTTCGTACCAAACGGTAAACCATAACCAGGCACCGTTATAAAAATGTGCCAAGACAGAATCTAACAGAAAGTGACAAAATATCACGGCGAACAAGCCTAACCGGTTTTGTCAACAGCTAGTTCCCAAGTTTCAGGCATTAACTTTGAATGGTCATCAGCAGAAAAAAAAAATTACAAGTCCCAGCAGAGTGCCTATTTTCACCTGCCAGCGTTCAGGACTAAGGAAAGTAATATGTGACATATTTTAATATTAAAAAAATCACAAGCGTGAAAAAAAAAGCTAGTGAAAAAACCCTTAAGCCGGGGTCGCAATGCAGATGCATTATATAAAGGACAGCCTGCAAACACGAATCACCGCAATATCTGTGGTTCGAATGCCGCGTGCCAAGTTTTCTTTTCGAAGTCATTGCCATGCGGCATTCGAAGCACGAATCTCGTGGCGAGTAGCGTTTAAATATGTATGCAGACTGTCTGTTGTATGACATATAAGCAGCGTGAACCCGGCTTTGTGCTATCTTCAGCGAGCGTTTTCCTTGTCCCAAGGAAAAAGAAAAAAAAATGTGTTTTTGTGTTACAAATGCGAGCGTACCTAAAATACGATGCTTGATATATAAAACCAACGAACAAGCAAAATATGTGCGCAGGAAAAGTAAAAAAACGCTATTTCTGTTTTGTCTAAATTTATTCTATGAAAACGCAACTTGATGTTTCATTTCCTTTCAATTTCATGTTCTGCCCAGAGCCCCGCGATGTCTGCTCGTACGCGATATCCGTCGTCATCACCTTTTTGGGTTGCACTTGCATTTCCGTAAGGTTCCATAGTTTTCTCAGAGTTGACTTTCGATAGTATCGATGGTCAACCGAGAGCAAGCTACCGATCGTGGACTATCGAGAGTACTATAAGACAGTTCACTATCAATAGTTTATCGATAGCGGACTCTCGACTGTACTATCGGTAGTCAGTTATCACAAGAACTATCGATAGTTTCGACACTATGGATAGTTTTGGAAAACTATCAATACATTCAATACTCAATTTTTTCGATAGTTTTCCACCACTAGGGGTCACCCCACAAGTTACTATGCGCTACCATATCGGTAACCGTTCGGTGCTTCTCCAATGCTTCTCCTCACCTTTTTCTGGCGGCCGGCCGCTCCGTGGGTCCGTCGCAGTATTGACAGGCTTTGTGGAATAAGGAAGACTACGGTTATTCATTATTTCGTTTTTCTTCTTTTAACATTTAGTTTATTATGTTAGTACTTGTTTTATTTTTTTTTTATTTAATTACGTCGCTATATTGCCGCGTGTGAATAAAAGAGTCAGCGGCGTGCTCGATTTTCACGCCGCTGCCTGGGGTTGGACCCCCGGCAGCGCTTCTCCTTTTTTATCTTTCGTTTGTTTGGATGACTGAAATGTTTCATATGACTCGAGAATGTTGTTGCTTGTTCGAGCTCCGAAGCTTCTAGATACCCACGCACCTACATAAGGAGCTTCGGAAGGATTCTGGGGTCAATCGTCCTTCCGTCGCCGTCAAAGAATGTACAGTCTTTGTTACTTAATGTTCCTCAACATGAGTTCGCCGCACTAAACGTTCATTTTAAGTATGATTATTCGCGTTTATGCTTTTTTTATTCGTGGCAATATAATGGGAGCTTCTGGCTGGCGGTTTTCCCAATTCTCCTCCAGTAACGTCATCACGCCGGTGTCTGCTGCTTATACTCGCTGATTATTCCCATTCCGTTACTAGCCGCTGGTATATTTGCTTTCAAGCTAGAGGTTCCAACAACTAAGAGGTTTGTGTGTTTCTCGCTTGGGAAACAACATATTGTCTTCACTCCTTGAGGCAGCTTCGCGCGGGTATAGACCTTTCCGATAATCGCCTTCTGTGGGTGCCATCTTTGCCTAGAGGGCTGTGTCATGTGTTCTGAGCGCGCGCAGCCACTAGCCCTCTTTCACAACTTATAAGACGCCGCGCATCCGCCCTCAGTTACTCAGCATATTTTTGCTAGGGTGATAAGCGCTGGAAAGCTCCATACGATTCTCGCATCTAAAAACAAGATTAATAAAATTGACATCTCAATTTTTTTTTTTTTTTCAGACACATGGATTTTAAGGAGTACAGGCGACGAGGTGAGTGGCTATTTCTTGGCCATCCATAACCTACATACAGAGACAAAACTTCGTTGAACGCTTAATAGCTCGTCATTCAAGGTGACCAAAGAGCGAACCCTGCTCTCAGTCGTGACAGACGTTATGCGGAGCGCAAGTTCGTCTGCTTCTTGCACAGGGGTTGCGATATTGTCAAAACGCCGAGCTCTTATTGGTTGATTAAAAACAAAAGTGGGTAGACCTTGAGGCATCTAGCATAAAAAAAGTGGGTAGACCTTAAGGCATCTAGCATTGAAGTCTATCCACTATCCTTCCCATCAAAGCCAATCAAAACTCGGCGTCTTTCTTGTCGGCATTAGCCGGTAAGAACGCAAAAGAGCCAATCACGAAGCAAGACTCGTGAACGTATATAAGCCACGCCCCGCGTTTTCTGAGCTGTCCGTGACGATCTTCGTTACACTTGAGCGTCACCAATTGACCTCGACAGAATTCGCGACTTCAGCAAAACGGACGGACACCTAGCGGGAAAACACTGTACTGGACGGTACAGGTCCTTTCGCGATTCGTCTCCTGTGGCTTCCGCGATAGGCGCCGAAGTAAAGCGAGGGAAGCTTCGTTGGTTCTGCCCAAAGCGGCGACAACGACAGCAACGACGAAGGCCGCGGGAAAACCCACGACTCATAATGGTCTAAGGCAGTGGTCTCGAACTCATTTGAGCATGGGGGCCAAATAGCTCACACTGGAAAGGCCGAGGGCCAGCGTTAGACGGGGGGAGGTGGGGAGGGGGGGGGGGGGGGTTACAAGATTTAAAGGTTTAGAAGAGAAGAGACTTCGTGATCTATGCTTTTTGTAAACTCAGTCTTGCTAGTGACATCTTTAGACAAGGTGTTGAACTGGCGAGTTGGTAAAAGTTTGACATGGTGGGTGTAACAGCTCCAAAAAGTGATGACGAGGTCCTCGATTTTGAAGCTGTTACACCCACCATGTCAGACATCTTTAGAATTGATTTGAATATATGACTACATTGGGCCCTGACCTGATGTGATAACTAGAATTAAAATGACACCGCCCCGCTTACGTGCTGGCACTTTTAATACAACAAAAGAGCAAGTACACTGTCGTTCCCGTTGCTCAATTCCCTCAGGAATTAACCAAGCTCAACATGTATCTAAAAAGAAAAATAATTTAATTTGACAGTTCTTGCTTTCCTGGCGATTTTTATTACAACACTCTGAACAAATGTTTGTTTTTTAATGGTGATATATCTTCTTTTTTTAATGCAAGAATTTCCTGTTTGTAGCCTTATATCTGACATCTGCTCCCCCAGATCGAGAGTTCGCGCAGCCGAGATGCATCCTTCAGCAAAGAGCTGTTGTAGAAGGATGCAACAACAGCTCTTTGTTGTTCCATCCTTCAACAACAAAGAGCTGTTGGTGAGCGCCGTATTGTTGTATATCACAAAAAGATGGGAAGCAAAAAATAAGGCAAAACAAAGAGCAATTGAACGCAGTTGATTAAAACTATGGAAGTACGTTAAAAGAGCAGAGCTACTTTTCGAGTGAAAATGAATCGGCGAGATGAGATCACTCTGGCGCAAGCTGTTTCTGGTGCTCGAGACATGCGAATCGGCACTCGTAGTCGGTTGCCTTCGGGCCGCGTCCCAGCGAGTCGCGGGCCGCATATTTGAGACCCTGGTCTAAGGAATTAGGCGCGCCCTGCACCTTCTCTGGTGTTATAGCGCGCACAGTTGTCCCCGTGACTCTTTCGTATCACTGTTTTGCCTACGTCGCTCGAAATGCAACCTCAGCAACCGCGAAAATCAGAAATTGTACGCTTATCAACATTCGTTAGCACGGTAAAAGGACAACTTTCATCGCTTCACACAGAACGCCCCTCTGATTATATTTTTATTTTTCTCAAGTTGCTCCTCCTTGTGCCGAGCAGATGCGGCGAATAACGTTCAGGGCCGAGTTGCTTTCCTTGATAGTTTGTCGAAGCCAGAGGTCTGCTCCACCGGTCTCATCTATTAGGAGCCCTAGGATCTTGACTGATGGCGCTGCGACGATCCTCTTCCCTGCCAGCACCAGGTTGAAGGCGCCGGAAATCTTGGCTTCGCGTAGCCGTTTCGGGGCAAGAACGACGAAACTGGTCTTCTCTGGTGACGCTTGTAGCCCGAAGCGACGAAAATGATTCTCTATCGTGTCAAAACCGGCTTGCAGCGTGTCTTCTTGGGATAGGCTCGATTCTCTCGTCCAGATTGATATATCATCTGCATATATCGTAAACCCAAGTTGTGGCACCTTGTCAAGTTCGTGTGGGAGTGCTGCCATGACTATGTTAAATAGCATAGGCGATAATACAGATCCTTGAGGTACCCCTACCCGGTTCGCCCTTGGTTCGCTTTGACTAGAGCCACATTGAACCGAGTACGTTCTTCCCGCAAGGGAAGCCCGTATAAAGATGAGCGGTCTCCCACCGAGGCCGAGTTGTTGTGCCTCGCGAATGACTGCGGCGTGGGAACCGAATCAAACGCCTTCATGATGTCCACCGTAACAATGGCACGCACGGCTTGGCGTGCGGTTGTTGTGATGACTCCCGCAGATATGAGCGTTAGGCTCTCCTGCGTGCTTAGGCTGGGCCGGAACCCAGTCTGCACGAAGTGGAAAGCCCCGGTCGTCTCAAGGAGCCATTCGATACGCCGCAGAACCATTCCCTCCATGACCTACACGTGCATGATGTGAGGGAGATGACTCTATAGTTTGCAAGGTCACCTTTGTCTTTCCCTGGTTTAGGAATGGGAATCACTGCAGAGTGTATATCGGCTCCACATCAAATATCGGCTCCACATCACGTGGCCGCTTGTTCTGGCTGCGAGTTGAGGGGGTGAACGCTGCTCGCTTTTCTTTATTTTTTTTTTCTGGGACGTCTATTGCGTGAGGTAAGAAACGAACGCGTGTTTCATGGGTCATTAAAGTCAGGGATCCGTTCTAAGCGGTATTTGCGCAAAGTAAAAAAATTGTTGCATCGCCCCTTCAAGTGCTCATCCAGAGAGCACGTACCAGTGCCGCCCTCACTGAGGACGTCCTGGCTCGTTGGAGAGTCTACACGGGCCAAAGGGAGGGCGTCTACCTGATACAGATGACACAGATGACCGAGGCAGTACGCCCTTTTCACACACCCGCTCTAATTGCTAATCAACGCAGTCAGCTTAAGCATCTAACCCTACGGTGACCTGTTCTACATGCTCTGCGGGCGTTTCCCTCACAGTCCGTCATCTTCTCTAAAAGTGTGCGGGGCACCAAGACGAGCGGATTCGTTTTCAGGACTCCAGTTTACATGCGACCAGGGCTCGATCAACCCGATGTGTGGTGCCCAAGGAAAACAGACGCTACTTTCCCTTTGGGGCTTTGCGCGCTATGCTGGCATGACCGAAGAATATTATTTTTTTTTCTTCTTTTAGTTAAGTTCTTTCTTAACTCTTCCGCTCCAGGCTGTAGAGCCACCCTTGTCTCAAGAACGTGTAACGACAAAAACAGACACAACAGCAAGAGCAACAGCAGCAGCAGCAGCAACAAGAAAAACAACAACACCACCAGCAGCAGCAACAACACCATCATCGTTATTATCATCATTAACAGCATCACCGTCACCATTCATCACCATCATCGTCGTTATCATCACCATATTAATCGTTGTCGTCATCATCATCATCATCATCATCATCTGCGTGCCGCCTGCTTTGTTGGTTACAGCGCGAAGATGTACAGAAAAAGTGCGGAGGCATCGTGTTCACTCAGAAACGCTGTCGCATTCAATAAATCTTCTGCTCATACAAGTTCTTCAGCTTAAGCGTTGCGAATAGGCATGCTACAATAACGACTATCACAGTAATGCAATCACACAAATTGTATGCAAACCTATTTGATACAAAATAGATTTAAAAGTTACTTTTGTGCCGCAATTTATTTTTCATGTTATGCATAAACAGTTTTCTGCACTTTACTAAAAGTAATCGATTACAATTACAATTAGACTCGGTTAATAAGTATTCAATTAAATTACTCGAAGTCGAGGACTTGAGAAGTATTGTAATTGAGAATTACTTGGAAAAGTGACCGTTACTTTTCAGATTACTTCAGATTTTCAGAAGGACAGATTTCTCTGCCGGTTTGAAAGTGGGACTTCCGTACTGTTCCTTATTTGATTAGAATCTCCAAATTACCAAACTACTCATCTTCTCAATGTACAATTTTTGGTTGACCCTACTCTCGGAGACTTGGATCGTGGACTCTGTAGAAGGAAAAGCTGTAGAAACAAAGGGGGCTATTAGGAAAGGGGGGGGGGGGGAGAGTGAGAGAGAGAGAGACAATATGCTAACGGCTATACAAGTAATTTTAGTACTCCCAAAAAGTAGTCAAATTATTTTTGTGATTGCTTTCTAATAAAAGTAATCAAATTATTACAAAATTACTACTAAAATCAATCGATTACAAGCAGTATGATTACTTGTAATGAGCATCGTACAAGTATGTGCGTAAATAAAGGCTCAAGAAAATAAGTGGCGGGTTCGCGAAGCCTAGCTGTCTTCGAATTCGAAACGCCATTCCGCCGTTTGCACGTAGAATCTGAACGAAAGTTCGTTTCAGGCAAAGAGATGGTGGACTACATCGCGGACTACCTGGAGACCATCCGCGAGCGGAGGGTGTTCCCCGATGTCAAGCCGGGCTACATGCAGGAGCTGTTGCCGGCCAAGCCACCCATGCACGCAGAACCTTGGGACGACGTGTTCAAGGACATCGAGGGCGTCATTATGCCCGGGGTACAGTGCGATTGAATGGTTTCACGCACAGCTCACTCTTTAGTGCAGTTGCGAGTATGGACTGGTTTACATACTTGCGACGGCTTACGACTGAATGCCTTAAAACCTCCTGGGATCTCTTACTACGAGAGACTGGCACCATCTAATGGCTAGCGGTGGAACACTTAATATTTCCCTACGTCTTTTTTTTTCCGCATCATTTTTAAACCCTTACGACAGTCATATAAACGACCATTTTCTATGGGTAGCACGTGCCTTTGATCTCGCACATAATAAAGAAAAACCTTCGCTCTAGTGACTTCCGTTCCAAGGTCACCTCATAATGGTGCCAGCGTGCGAATCTGTTGTCTCGTCGTAAGATATCTTAGAAACTCGGCCCTAAGCTCAACGCAAGTGTGTGAACGGGCCTTATCGAGTAGTGCTTTAAGCTGCACTACACCACTACAGAAACAGAGACGGGATCAAAGGAGCGTGTGGGTCGAAGGCCCCGGCCACCTCCATGTGTTCGTCTTTCGTTCGGGTATTCGGCTGAACTATAAGAAATTAGACACGCAGATCCGTGTTTTAATATCATATTCCTGTATTTAAGTCTAAAGTCCTAAATGCTTGTGCACGAAAAGCAGGTCCGGCTACAACTTTGCATTGTGGTGTAGTTGTGGTGTTTGTTTAGACGGCAGAAAGTTAGTCAGCCCCAGTGGGAGGGGAGGTTTGCGTCTGCGTTGGAGATAAGGAAGATGGCCAGTGGCGTTCCACTGCAGCCATGGGTCTTTAGCGTGCATCAAACGGTAGTGATACACGACCGCTCGCCGCTACCATGCTTATCCAGATCGAAATGGGCAGGGGTGGTCCTTGTAGCGCAGAATACGCGAACCCCGCAAATTATATTGAATCAGTGAGTGCGGAAACAAAGGCGGCTATCTGTACCGCCTGACATCTTTATTTTTGAAGAACTACGTCGTTGGATTCCATTAAAGTCTACCGCCGGTCGATTCCAATTATATACAGCTTGGGAAGTAGGTAACAGGTTATCGTGTTCTTAGTGTGGCTCGCGCTTTACCGTGCCGTAAACGAGCGACGTTCTATGGACAATTGCAAGCACGGTCCTTATGCCCGCCAGCACTTGCAACATGCGCGCTAACGTAGCTTTGGCAATCTTGCTATCGCACGGGCGTGCCCGCACGAGCAGAGATATGGCAGCGGCCAGTTGCCCAGCTTGCAATCGTCTATGATGACTAAAGAGCAAGCCTGAGTCTGGGTCGTGTAACTCTGGCTTGCAGGTGACCCACTGGCAGAGCCCCCACATGCACGCCTACTTCCCGGCCCTGAATTCCCCGGCGTCGCTGCTGGGAGATATGCTTGCCGACGGCATCGGTTGCCTGGGCTTCACTTGGGTAAGAAGTCACACGCCCAGCCAATGTGCCACGACAACGTAACTATCATAGCTGAAGCTAATTTTATCTTGCTTTTCTACACGGTTCGCTAACGAGTGCAGTGTGAGACAAAGTGAGTCTGAAGGCTCAATTGACATTTGATTGCATTTTTAAGCATAGCCCAAACGCTACCGTTAGTTTAGAGACGGTGTAGACGCTTTGTTTGAGATTCCAGCCAGGGTTGGGCATAAATGCTCTCAGAAGAACTTGGTCAATGCTTCAGCCTAGGCGAGTTGGTTAATCATGCTAATACTTCACAGCACACAACAGACAGCATACCATCAAAACAGATCAACACAAAGAAACCAAACACAAAACAGCGCTGCGTGAGTTTTGTTTCTTTGTATGGATCTGTTTTGATGGTGTGTTGTCTCTTGTGCGCTTTGAAGTATTAGCTCTCGAAAGTATTTGGAAATACAAATACTGGGATACATGGCAAAAGGCAAAAACAGCTAAAATACTGATACTGAAATACATTTATGAAAATGTATCTCGATACGTATCAGAAATACATTTGAAAATGCAAAAAGTATTTGTAAATACAAATACAGGAAAACATTTTGGTGGGGCGGAAATACAGACACTGAAATGCATTGTTATAAAAACATTATTTTGGATGTTTTGCTGGACCCCTTAGAGTATACGAAGAAAAAAAAAAGAAGCATGCTCTAGAATACGAGATTTCGCCTTTAAACCAGCAAGCGAGATCTCAGTGTATGTTAGAGCCTGAATTAAGCTCGAATGAAATTTACTGTAAAATTAAAACATTGCATTTTGAGTAGTAAAGAAAGCAAGCGATGTTTTTACCTTGGCTAGAGCGGATTTAATTACCGCATTTCTTATCTTTCTGAGACCAAATACCAGGGTCATTTAAATCAGTTTTGTGTCCTCTTAAAAAACCTATCGATGTCACTATGATTATGTCCAATCAAGACACCTCTTTCAGCAGTGATCTTATAACGTTACCGTGGAATGAAGTTCAAAGAACTCGTATCCTTTATTTGTTTATTGGGCGCGCCGACAGAGTCTGCAACTTTTGGAATCGACTGGGATAGTCAACCACCTTAAGCGTGGGAAAACATCTGTTAACTTTTCCACAATAAAGAAAGGAGTCATGTGTGGTCAGAGACACAAAACGTCCCCGACGAAACTAGGTTTTGACCCACTCTGCGGAGGTCAACAATTTTTTTTTTAATTTTAAGGAAATTTATCGGCCCTTATAGTATCGCGATAGCAAGAATACACCCGAAAATGAATTTCAATGCAGAAATACAAAATACAGTTGAAATATTGTATCGCGATACAGAAATATAAATATATAATGTATTTTTGAAATACTATCACTACACATTTGTATCGCGATGCTGCCCAGCCCTGGTTCCAGCGGGCATTCGCATTTTCATTAGCAATATCAGGCGCTTCAAGCGACTCAAAGCACCCTTTCTTTCCTGCCATCTTAAAAGGACCAATGAATTTTGTTATCACTAATCGAAGAGAAACCACCATTAGGCACGGTTGATGTGAAAGAGATGAAACATGTTTTTGGCCACCATTCCAAGCTTAACAACGTTGCCTGCAATAGATCACTTTTACGGTGGTTTTCCAACCGAACACCATATTTATTCATTTATTAATTTCAGTACTCTCAAGGCCCTGAGGCATTGCAGAGGGGAGTGGGACATGACAAACATGGAATGCAAACAGTATACAAACACTAAAAGCCCAGCACTAAAAATGTTTAAAAAAATGTGTAAACAAGTTTAGAAATTACAGAAGAAAGCAAACAAACAGACACATAAGTAAGCAGTCACCGCACATCTAAATAAGTCAAAGGACAAAATGGGTTTACCAATTGCGCGGAAATGTGGCTTCACTCTGAAGAGGTTCTGGAAATGAAAGAGTTATATCAGACTGAGGCAATGCAATGATGAATTCTGTTTTTAAATTGATGATCTACGCGCGGTGAGGTGAAAACATAATTTAACATTAGTTTGCAATTAGTGAAGCATTGGTATGATGCGTTTTATAAAAAAAGACAGAAACGATATGTTTTTCGGCGTAATGAAAGAGCAGGAAGTGATAAATTAGTTTTCATAGTTGAGACACTAGATGTGCGCTGATAGTTAGTGAATATAAAACGGGCACCGCGATTCTGTAGGGCTTCAATATCAGCCACGAGAGTTGAGAGACCCGGACCGCAGATTGCTGCGGCATAGTCTATCACGGAAAAAAAACAAAGGATTCCAGTGAATGACAAGGGTCGGAATACGATCATATCTGAAAAATTCGATATGCGCAAGGGCGCAAAAGCGAGCGAAACGTTAAACTCACTGTTAACAAAATATTATAGGAAGATCCATTGGTGGGTCCTTGGGGAATGCGCTAGCATGACCCTTGGAAAACGCCACAAAGGTCCTTCTTTGGGAAACGCTAACGCTGACTGACCCCTTCACTTTTTTGTTCTGGCTTTCTCTTGCTTCCTCTTTTTTTTTTTTTTTTTTGCTGTCTATTTTTGGCTTTGCTACGGGGTCAGCGTTAGAGTTTCACAAAAAGGGACCTGTGTGGCGTCTGTCTCCCAAGGGTCATGCTGACACATTCCCTAAGGATCCACCAATGGATCTTCCTTTAATTTTTTCCAGCTTGAGGGGTTTCCTTTTGGAAACCTCTTTTGGAAAGGTGTGTTGTAACGTATGCTGTGTATCTTGTTTAAAGGACACATTATATGTTGTGTTTTTTTTTTTTTTTAGTACACATAAAATATATTTTTAAACCTCCTTATTTGCGTTTCTTGCATGTGCGGCGTCAAAATCCCCGTTCACTGGCTTCAACGGCGGAGTCTCCTTGTGAACTCTCTAAACTGTGTGCTGCTGGAAAGCGCTGCATTGGAAACAGAGACCTTGTCAGGCTTCACGCCTTCAGCCCCTGTCTCCATTTCGGTTGATTCCGGAAAAATAAACATTGATTCAATTCAATTGAATTCAAGGTTCGAAACCAGCATCCGCGAGCACACTGGCTTCCACCCAGTGAAGCTGCCTCCCTTTCGCCTTTTGTCCCCCCCTTCACTACTCTTCTCCTCTCTACGCGGCAAGCTTGCCTTTCCCGTTGTTTTGTCCACAAACGGACGCCATCAGCTTTTGCCTGTCGTGTGAGTACGAATGCTTACGCATTATTAACAGCGAGTGTGCAGGCGGGCATGTAATAATTATGGCGATACAGGCGAGCTGGGAATAATGTAACACCTGAGACTTTGGTGCGGAAAAATTAATACACCTTGAAGTCAAAGAAAAAGGCAAAAGTAGGGGAACGTCTCAACCGTAGGAGACGTTCTCCTACCGCTGTCCTCTTCTTCGACTTCCAACGTTCTTAAGTTTTCCGCGCCACAGTCTCATGAGTTACATTATGATAAATTCTCACTGTCTCTGCGCACATCGCATTTCCGTGATCTAATCGTACTTCGAGTATTGTAATTCTCTGGAATCCTTCTCTCGTTCACCATGATTGGCTATTTCTTTCTATCTGGCAAAAAAGTAAACCTCACTGACTTGTTTTCTTTTTTTTTTTTTAAGTGTGCAGTGTACGGCATCATGAGGTGGTGCAGACTATGGTGCTAGCTGAAGGGGTTCATTGCCAGATAGGGTGCCTCCTGCACTCTAAGTTATGACCCCGGCTGTGAAGTATCTACAATAGTAAATGTGCCTTTCCTTTCCTACTTTTTTAATAACTTACGTATGTTGTGTTGATTGTCACGAATAAATGCAGTGTTTGTGAGAAAAGTTATGTTGTTGTTGTTTTTTTGTTGTTTTTTTTTTTCAAAAATACATGACCTGAAAACGATAACATCGGCCTCATTGTTTCGTACTGATTTGTCATGGTTGTGCCCCACTGTGTAACGCTTTCCTGGTGAAGTTACAGCACACAACTACTTCTTTCTTTTTTTCGACGAACCGATGTGGTTTCTGAAGTGTTTATTGTTCTTTCTTGGTTCAGTATATGCATGTCAACATTAAGTCATTATACGGGGCGTTTTTTTTTTTTTACGCTTTCCATGTTTGTTTCAAAAACTTTGTGAAAGCTACACTTATGCGGTTTGTGCAAGTGAGTTATACGGCCAGGGGAACATTGAATCGGAGGCTAATCGTAATGATCAGTCGGCTAATTAAGTAATGTTTGTGAATTAACTTTTTAGTTGATGAAAATAGAGATATGGTTACAATTAGAAACTTGCTGAGCGTTATCGAAAACCACTAAATCAGTAATTTTCAGAAAGACTGAGCGCGTGAGAAGCGTAGTAGTGCACTAAAGTTACTACTTGTGGAACAAGTACAAGGCAAGCGGTTGCGGTAATGCGCCCGCGCGTTTTTTTTCCTCTATTTTTAATGAGAGCCCTAGCATTGTACAGGCTCCACGTGATGTAACGTTAGCGCACTAGTGCGCTTCTCACGCGCTCCAAGTCTTTTTAGAAATAACTGATTTACGGGTTTCCGACGACGCTCAGCAAGTTTCTAATTGGAACTATATGACTATTTTCACTAATTAAAAGTTAATTAACAAATTTTACTTTATTAACCGAATGATCGTCACGATTAGCCCCACATAATATGTCCCTCTGGCAGCATAACTCACCTGCACAAACCGCATTAATGTAGCTTTCCCAGCGTTTTTTAACAAATCTGTAAATCTTTAAAAAAAAAAAAAATACCCTGTATATTAGGCTGCTGTACCCATGCTTCCCCCGCATTAATTCCTGCGACGCTGCTGGGTGACTCGAAGTAAACAAGTAAATAAAAGTACCGGGAATCTCCGGTTGGATTTGGTGCCATCCCGGCCTGTACGACGCTGCACCAGCCTCTATGCCGTACCCTGTATAGTGCGTAATCCCGCTCTTAAAGGCGGTCGAGCCTATCTTGACCACGGTCTGCTATCTTCGACGCGTCTTCGGTGCCCAGGCGTCGAGTCCCGCGTGCACTGAGCTGGAGACGATCGTGATGGACTGGCTGGGCCAGATGGTGGGACTACCCGACGACTTCCTGCACACCAAGTCGGCCAGCAAGGGTGGCGGGGTCATCCAGACGACGGCCAGCGAGTCGACCTTCGTGTCCCTGCTGGCGGCACGTTCCGAGGTTCTGCACTGCATGCGCAACGAGTACCCGGACATGGACGACGCCGACGTGAACGGAAGACTGGTAGCCTACTGCTCGGACCAGGTGGGCGTTCGCGAACGATGCTAAGGACTCCTTACACGTAGAGTCGCTGCCAGGTTTAAAAAACGCGGTTTACGTTTCTTGCAATCGTGACTGGTTCTTCAGCGTGCTTACTGACTAATGTGGCAATCTTATTGGCTGACGAGCGATAATGAGATGCTGAAAACTCGCCACTCTCTCCGGTTTTTTTTTTTTTGTTTTGTTTTTTTCTGTGTTGCGGGTGATTATAGGTAAACAAAAAAAAAACTAGAATGACATAAATACAGAATATCAGCTTTTGTATACTGGTGCAGGTCGCTGCGTATCTTTTATGGCGTGTCCATTGTCCACGAGATATGCTCTAAAAATCCTAACAAACTACCGCTTATTTTGTTCCCTGAGAGTTCGTTTTTGTTTCAAATGCCGCAGGTTCGTGTGATTTCTTTTTCTGTTTCGTTTTTTGCATAGTGTATCACTCTCTAATTTACCTTAAAGTCGGACATTGGTCACCATCATAAACCCTGAACCACGCACACTGTGTGCTATCAGTTTGCCGCGGCTGTCCGCAGTTTCCCGGCAAATTTCCCGATGGCCCTTTTCAGGCCCATTCGTCGGTGGAGAAGGCGGGTCTCATGGGGCTCGTTAAGATGCACTACGTCGAGTCGGACGACAACCTGAGCATGAGGGGACACCAACTCAAGGAAGCCATGGAGCGGGACCGCCAGGACGGACTGATCCCTTTTTACGTAAGACGTTGCCCAGCTGCTCTCCAGCCGGTTCCACTGTTTGAGAACTGAACCCGTCGCATTTACGGCCAAAACTTACTCGATGGAGGCAAGAGTAAAACTGACCTCCACTCGCCCCCACTCCGAGCGAATGGTGGCCGCTGAAAAAAACAAAATCCGCCTGATTCGGGCATTGATCTTGGAACACCTCTCCAGGATTACCCGGGCGCTCTAACAACTGAACTAAGGTGTCGGTGCATGGACGTCCGGAGGGACGCCCATACTTGGGATTCCGAAGTATTGACGACGAGATGTTTTGGTGGCGATGTTTTGGTCCCGCTTCTCGTACATCATTCAAAATAGTGTCTCTTCCTTGCATGACAGCCCTGCAACATTGGTCATACAAATCCTATCCTGAGACATGTGCCAATCATACGTTTATGTAAGGAACAAACATGCTTCTAAGATGCTTCAGGCATGTCCACAAATATTTCTGTTATCATGTCCAGTGAATACCGTACCTTTTGTACGATGAATGACAGTGTGACTTCGTTAAACTCAGTTGAGATCCTTAAACTTCCTTAGTTGAATCGATACACGGGAGTATGTATGTGTTTTGTTATTTTGCATTTAGCATCCTGTATACGCACTCACCAATTGTTTTCGTTGCGTGTACTTGTTGCAGGTCTGCGCGACACTTGGAACAACGGGGGCGTGTGCTTTCGACAACCTTCAAGAGATCGGAGAGATTTGTGAGTCATAGTTCGTAGCCATATACGCTTAGCTTAAAGAGTTCGTGAAGAGAACACGGGGTAAAACTTTCCTTTATTTCGGTTAAAGTTGTACGTTTTGCAAGTGCTGAGTATGAGAATATCATCGAACCGCATTTCGAATCAGTCTAAATTTAAAAGTAAGAGTATGAGGGGGTTTCGAGGCGGAGTAGAAAAGAGGGGAGGGTGGTCACTATCATTCAACGATAGTCTTACTGTGCTAGCAGTCATCGGTCGACGGTCTAAGTTTACCTCAAACGCCCTTGTTTTGGAGCTACTATGAAGGTTCTATACCACCGTCCAGTGGCGTCCGAAATTTCTCGGAAATTGAGGAAGGGGAGCAATTGCCTCACTACCCTCCTTCCTGCTCCTCATGTAAAGTAAAAAGAACGACGTATCTTAAGATGCACTCCTCTTTTGCCATAACTCCTAACCCACAAGGCGCCGAGGGTTCGGTGTGGTTGCACGTGGACGCTGCGTACGCCGGGGCGGCCTTCATCTGCCCGGAGTTCCGGCACTGGCTGCGAGGCATCGAGATGGCCGACTCGTTCGCCTTCAACCCGTCCAAGTGGCTCATGGTACACTTCGACTGCACGGCCATGTGGTCAGTCTCACTGTCATCTAAGCAGTGCTAAACGCTAGACTATTTTGCGCTCCAAGTGTGCCGACCAAGGCTTTGTTTCAGGGTCAAGAATAGTAGAGCGCTGCACCGTACCTTCAATGTGGAACCGCTGTATCTCCAACACGAAAACTCAGGTCAGACAGAACGTGCTGTCTCACGGTTTGAATGAAGCAAGAACTAACTACAAATTGTGTATTTGCAGGCCTCGCTGTTGACTACATGGTAAGTGAAGCGAGAGCCTATATATGGGCCATCTTATGTTACTTGCAATGCGTTAACATAGCGGCGCATTATATAGTTATATTAGTAACATATTGTCCTGAATTGTTAAGCTTAGTAACGTTTAATTTATTTAGCGGGTGAAATATTAACTTCCTTCGCTGTACAACAAATGCCCTCCTGATATCCAGCTCTTTAACCGCGTCCGAGGATCCCGGCTTCCCTCAACCATACGTTGCCAAAGGAACTAACGAGACATTTGTGGCAATTCCGCGATTGATCGGTCGTCGGACCACTTGGACAACCAAACAATCTACTCCGAATTGGAGTAAACAAGAAGTAGGAAAGTGGCCCGGTCGTCGGAACAGTCATTGGTACAATAACTCAAAAATGCTCCAAAGATGGGCGATTGCTCATCTTTGAGACATTTCAATTTCTCTTCCCAATTAAAAAAAAAAAAGCCTTTTTTGTTTTAATTTTAGGTTGAGAACATGATCTGGTCTCTGATAATGCAAACATAAACTTGCATACGCCTCTCTCCAGCAACGTGCCGACTTGTGCAATTTACTTAGCGTCTATATGAGACTGTCCCTAAACTTACGTTAAGTTGTTTTTAATTTAGTTAAAAACTTTCTTGTATACCTTCATTTTTTTTAAATTTTCAACTGTCATTACAGCATTGGCAGATTTCCTTAAGCAAGAGGTTTCGCAGCTTGAAGCTGTGGTTCGTCATTCGCCTACATGGGGTAGAAGGACTCCAAAGCCACATACGCAAAGTGAGTTGTTTTTACGCTATATTATACGCATTTTGAGCGCTTGCGTTTGCAGAATTCAAAATTACTCCACAAAGCGTATGCCCAGCGCAGCGCTTACAAAGATGGTTTAGCGCGCTATAATAAACACTTTTGTTTTGCCTAGATTGGACTGGTACTTAAAGCTCTCTTTGGAGTTTTACTGACAAACGCAATAATATAAAAGTTTGGAACTTACTCGTAAACATTTAGTCTATGCTGTTGTAGGATAAGAAAAGCAGGACAAGCTACTCCCGCGAAGCCTTCCACTATTTCCGCTTTAGGGGAGCGAGCGCTGGACAGAAGGAGAGACAAAGCGAGGAGGGACTCGGCCTTCTTTCCGGGGTTCGTTCTGCTAAAGCGGGTAGAGTGAAGGGCTTCGCGAGAGGACCTCGTCGTGCTTTTTTTCTTTCTTTCTTTTTTTTAACCTGCAATAAGGTATAATCTGTCGACACGTGTGATCGGTTCTATACCTATCGCGCCTTCCTTTAAGGGAGGTAAAAACGAAAGTACTAAAATACTGTGAAAGTCATGAAATCGACGAAATACGGGAGTTAACGCGGAACGGCGTAGCAGTCCTAATTGAGTTGTCGAAATTAGGAAAACCAAGACAGGAGGTCCATTAACGAGAGTAAAACGCATAAGGCGTGTTAAGCGTGCTAATTTTCATTTTGTTTTGCAGAGCGTCGAACTGGCTCAACTCTTCGAGAGTCTGGTTCGCGCGGACAAGCGGTTCGAGATTCCCGCGCCACGCTACCTGGGTCTCGTCGTATTTCGGCTCAAAGTGAGTCTGCACGGACGCCCGTTTCTGTCGGGTTGGCGGTATTGGTCGTTGGGTGGTCCATATCTAATAGACCGATCTCACCAGGCAGTTTCGTTGCACCACCGCTGCCGGCATGCCTCCTGGGAACTGTGGTCTTTCTACACGCGCAACAACTCCGCTCTGGGTCTGCGCGAACAGAACACATCTGCCTTCTGTAAACTGACGGCGTCACGCATTCGTGGAACGCATAGTAAAATCACTCTCTTGGGTGTTGCGGAGATCAGATGAGTGACACAACTCAATATTTACAAGGAAACTGCCTGACACTGCCAGCACAAACACGACTTCGGCGAAGAAAGAGAAACTGAGAAACCCGTCAATGACTTTTTCGCACTAACGGTGTCGCGATCTGTACATATGTCTCGCGCTTTAAACATATATGGTTTGAGCAATAATGTAGACCTGTTCGAACCAAATAGCCCAGTGTTATTCCTAAGTGTCATAGTAAAAAAAAAATGAAAGAGAGAGAGAGAAACTGGAATTATGTGGTCCGCTGGTAAACCGTTGCGAATCACGTGGCATAACTCGATTCCAACTACAATTCGCACTTTTTTTAGACAGTGTAAAAAATTTCAAATTAGGTTAAAGGCGCCATAGGTTTGACACTTCAAATTTTATTTAGCGAGCAATAATTTTATCTATGTGTTTCATAAATGCTTAATAAAACGCATTACCTGCCTCCGTAATTACCTGCATCGATTAACCCCTGCCTCTATAACTCGACTGGCCCACGAACGTCAGATTAACTCGACGCAGAGCATGGCTTAACTCGCACGTAACTTATCACGTTCAGTCCCAAGTCTGAATGGCTTCTAAACGGTCGCGCCGATCAACCCTGGTGGATATAATAATCGCGCGAGAGACGGTACAGTCTTTTGCAAAGTACGGTCGGTGACAGGTTAAGAACCCAGTAGATGCTCCGCCTCGAGCGCGACCTTTCTGCCTTTGATAACACTTCGTCCCACGCGCACCCAAACTCAGGCGGATCACAAAATGTCCAATCACGGGGCTATGGACGCATGCGCGTCGTCTGATATTCCTCGAAAGAAAGCCACTGCGCATGCCAAGAAGGCGATTCACAGCTCAGTAGAAAAATATGGGAGCGCACTGAAGGCAGCTCTTGGACCGGTCTATAGGGAGTTGCATGTGCAGGGACCTAACGCCGGGACCGAGAAACTGCTGAAGAAACTGAACGCCAGCGGGAAGCTGCACTGCGTGCCGTCGGCCCTGAAAGGAAAGTACGTCATCCGGTTCACGGTGACGTCGCAGCAGACCACGGAAGACGACATTCGACGGGACTGGAACGTTATCCAGGCGCTCGCGAAGGACATCGTTCCGCACAGGATCACGTTGGCCGAAGTGAAGCGCCAGGAGCCCGAGTTTGGCACGAGCCTGCTGTTGTCCAACAGCCCTCTGACGCCAAAGGTGATGAACGGCAGCTATGTGGCCTTCTTCGACGGCACCAACGTCTGGAAGGACTTGGTGAGCCGGTACAGCGACCACTTCACCCTGGGCTCGAGGGACAGTCCCGCGCTGCGCCGGAGGGTCAGGGGGCTTATGGTGAGCCAGAAGCAGTACAGCCTCGACTCCAGGATGGACCTCATGAACAGCCTGGTGGCAGCCTCGGTCGTCGGTAAGTATCCCCCTGCGTCGGCAGGTGCACTTGCGTGACACCGTTACGCCCACAATGCTCGCACGTCATCTATACGAAAGTCCGGAGACACTGCCTGTGGTGCATTCGCAAATAATTCTCTCATTACGTCTACAGCGAACGCCGTGTCGTTTGTATGACGTGCGAGCAGTGTGATGGCGGCTCCGGGACAAACACAACACCGGTGCCCTGCCATTTTTTTCCCAGATAGGAATTGGACGGGCTCCAAATTTTAACGCTTATGATAGTGCCCCAAGTCGGCACTTTCCTCTAGTCTACTATTTTTAATAATAGCCTTTAAATGTTTACGGCAAAAAAGTACAGCAAAAGGTGATTGCTTGTTTTTGCTAGCTCTGTCGCCGCTTAGTACTTGAGTGGATGTCTTCGTAAACGTGGAAACAATATAATTGACTGTGACAGTGTCCCCGTAGTTCACTTTTACCCTATGGCCTCACAATGACGGCTCATTTACTGGTGTCAACCTTAGAACCTTCGTTACATCATGTGATTACTCAAATGCAGATAGGTCAAATCCCAAACATTTCGCGTTCTGCCAAAATCCTGTCGCATACGTACTGGTAGCTGAATCAGTAGGTTGTCACATAGTAGAGCCGCCAACTTCTAATATATAGATTTGCGACTAAATGAACAACTCTGCCTCGAAATAGCGGTGAGTGTGCGGGCGAGCTGGTGGTAATGTATCATAATGTAACACCCGAGACTGCGGTGAGGAAAAAATAAAACTTACAAGTCCAAGAAAAAGACTACAGTAAGAACGTTTAAAAAGTTTCAGACGTTCCTCTACTGTTGTCTTCTCTTTCCTCTTGAAAGTTTCTTCATTTTTTTACGCATCATAGTCTCAGGTGTTACATTATGATTAACTTTGCCCCTTTCTGTAGCAGGACCGCATGCGCGTTTGGCCTCCGTAGGACCGCCCGTCGAGTGCCACGTGACACCCGAAATCGGGCCAGGTCGAGAATGTTCACTGTCCCCGATGCCTAACCCCCGGAACGAAGAGGGCACGACAATTCAAGCTCCACTCCGATTTGAACGCGTCTTTGATTGAAATCTGGAATAATCTGGATTAACCGCGAACACCCGATTCAGTATACGACCGCATCAATGGCATCAAATTGTCACGAGAAGAACGAAACCGAAGCTCACATATCTAGGCTCGCCGCTATACTGACGAGGCAAATTCCTGCAGTTTTGGGCACCTTCTCCCGTTAGAGTAACTGCCTCGGTGGTTCTGAGGCAAAGCGCTAGCCTAGTATCCTCAAGCGGTGTGTTCCAGGGGTTTCCCCAGGAATTGAAAGTAGGGATGGGGGGGATGGGGGGGGGGGGGGGGGGCGGGGGTCATTGAGAATAGAGGAATCGTTGCGAATTAAGGGTGTGCCTTCAGAAAAACAAGGGAGGTGTACATTCCCCCTAGGGTGGTGTGTAGGGAAATCACTAGTGTGTTCGAATCCCGACCGAGGTGCCCGCACTTTGGCGGAGGGTGATTACGGAAAAGGCGCTGACCCCAACTGCAACGAAGAACCGGAGAGCTGAAAGCGACACGGCGACGATCGGCACATCCCTAGCTTTGGACGTTGATGCGCAGTCACACGGGCGGTTGACGGCGAAGCTAAAAATTGAATTCGATCTAAAACGTGCAATGTGCGCAGGGACGGTGAACAAGTCCGAAGTCAACGCTCCCTGTCTTTGTGCGTATCTAATTTTTCGAGTCTTCTGGTACTTTGAGCCTCGCCGTTCGCTACGATGCTTTCTTCGCTCGCGGCGATTCGATGCCTGCATTTTCTACATGGAAGACCGAACACACAGGCGTGGTTTCTTGCATAGTTCGCTTTGCTTTGCGGTGGGAATGCGCATTTTTCAGCTGGCTATGTTGTCCCTGCGCGTGTTATACCCGTGCCGCACGGGCAACTCGAATGTCATTTACAACGAATGACATTCGTGTGATCGACGAATCGGCTCGCGATCTGTCGCGCGTGGAACGCCCCACGGTCGGAGTGTCGCGCGCTGATTGGCCGGTCGCTCAAATGTCATTCGTTAATGGCATTCGAATTGCCCGTGTGGCACGGATATTACTGTTCGTTGGTATTGGGACCGGACTAATAAATCTTTGAGCTTGGTTGTAAGTGTTTCTTCAGATATACACTGAAGAGGGTTGTCAACTTTGGCGACTGCCTGTGCACAGGAAGAACGTACACAAAGCGAAAGACCACTCTCACGTTGCAGCCGTCGTAGAGGACGCTCGGCCAATTCACCGCCCTCGTGTCAAATGTCTAAAGGATTTTGTGACTAAGGTATCCTTTAAAAAGAAAAGTGGAAAATGAAATGCTTATTTTTCTTTTTTGTGACTGACGCCATTTTTTTCACAAAGCCATATATCCGAGGGAAACGGAACATGTCAAGATTGTTTCTATATATTAAGGTTCAAAATAAACGAGAGTGGATATTGATTGCCCAGAAGATTAGGAAGAAATTAAAAATTGTCATGCTATTCAAATCTCGTACATAAAACTCCTGAATATACACGCCGGGTTTTGCTCACGTCAGATTGTGCAGATCACCGACGGTTGACTGCACACTTCTCGCCGCTAATATACGAAAGTTCGTGCACAAAATCAGTGTGAAAGAAAAAAGTAATGGCAGTTCTCTGACGGCAGTACATTATTTGACTCCTTCAATATAGCTGTGAATTAGTTTTTGCACTGTCTATACTTCGTTCATCCCTAAGCTGAGACTATGAGGAGCTACGTGCTCGCCGGACCAATCAGCCGCCTCTCTCTTATCACCTGACCTGACTGTCCGCGTGTGTCCATGGTCGGGAGCGTGATGACTTGGCGAAAGAGGTTGGTATGACTGGTCTGGTCCAACGAGGACGTACTTCCACTGCAGTCTCAGCTTAGGAATGAACGGAGAACAGAAGCAGGCAGACCACTGTCGCAGTTTCGATCATGTCGGAACACACTTACTGGTGATCTACTTTCAGGACACGAAATGGTACCTGCATGCGTTGACACATGTGTGCGGCTACTCTGGGTTGTCGCTGTAACGGCACACTTAGTTTATAGAACCCCGAGTTAGAGACTGTTTATCTCGGGCATATCCGCTTTTGGGATATCCACTTCGGAGGTGGTTTTGCTCTATGTAAAGCTTCTATGTCTTCAAATGTGCTTCGTTCAAACGTGTTTCGTCTTGTGTATTCGCCGGTGCAAACTTTTCACTTCAACGGCAGGGACAATGTTGATAAACGGCTATCACTGGGCTGACCTCGAAGCAACTGGTGTGGTCTTTCGAGTTTCTATATAGTCCGTTGGAATTCAAGAAGGTAGGGCGAGGGAAAGGAAGGCCGAAGAGGAGGAAGCAGGCTAAAAGCTAAAGACAGAAGGAGGTTTCCCCCTCTCTTCTCCAAGGTTCCATCTGCTTCCCCCTCCCCGTCATTCCTTTCCCTCGCCCTACCTTTTTCAGTTGCTACGGGCTATAGTTCGTTGGCTGCAGAAGTAATTGTCGACCTGATATGTGTCGCGTATAAGCTAGACGCCTAGGCAAAGCCGCGTATTAGAACTGTATTAGAACAGATCGTAAGGTGACTACGGGCCAAAGTGCGCTTACTCGCTGCTGGGAAACATTTCAAGTTAAAGAGGGTTTGCGGAGGGTTTTCATGGCGGGAAGTGGCTCTGTAAATACCTCTGCCTCAACCGAAAGGCTTTTGAGGTTAGGAATACACAACACCTACAATGAACTGAAAGAAGCCCATTTAAGGGCTCAAACTGCGAGATTAGCCATTTCCAAAACTGGCAGGAGTATTCTAACCAGGCTTGGCATTAACTATCAACCTACGAATAATGACGCTAAAGTAGACCTGCCTCGCGACTAATAGGGTAGCCCTACTAGTCAAATTACTTCCGAAAAACATGCACCCCATACAGCATGAGGGCAGACGACAAGCACGAGCCGAAGCCTTACACGCTAAATACGGACAGCGCAACGGAATAATTTATGTGGATGCAGCAGAATACAAACATACAAATGCATTTGCAATTGTGGCTATGAACGAGAACGGGTAACCACGTCGTCTCAGCAACCATCAAAACCAAATCTTCCGAAACGGCAGAAGAGGCAGCTATAGCCCTCGCCCTAGCTCACTCCCATGGCAGTACCATTCTTAGTGACTCTAAAATGGCTATCAATAATTTCGCAAAAGGGCGAATTACAAACACCTCCCTCAAACTCCTAAATGCCACCAAATTCTCACCTAATTACTCCGAACTGATATGGGTCCCAGCTTATTCGGGGAATCCGGGAAACGAGACAGCCCACTATAAAGCCCGAGGTTTCGTTGACCGGGCAGTGTTTGAGTCTGGCTTCCTGAATCCCACGAAGGACTCCATGATCACATATCATGATCTAACCAATCATTTTAAAATAGAGAAAAAAGTCTGACTAAAGAACAGGAGAATACGTGGCGTCGTCTCCAGACGCGATCGTTACGCACCCCTTCACTCTTCGCGCACATTTGTCCTGACCAATACAACCCAAACTGTAAACACTGTGGCCAACGAGCCAACTGCGACCGTATCCTATGGGATTGCAAAATAGAGCCACCCCCCGGGTGACCTATTTACAAATCCTTCTCTCGAGCGGTGGGAGACCGTGCTGGACAGCTCTGACCCCAGAACCCAAGTTCTGGCGACGGAGTGGGCTGACAAAGTCGTCGAGAATTGTACTCCCGACCAATAACGCGATCTCTTAGCACCAAGCTCTTTTCGACGAATAAACGTTTTACGATCAATCAGTCAGGTCGCTCGTTGCTCATCTACTTTATGCTCGTGTTTGAAAACGTTGCCAAAATAAAAATAGATGCGCAAGGTCGGTCAGGATTCTTGTTGTTTATCCAAAGGAGCAAATTTTTAACAAGATTGCGATTCAACTAAAGGACATACAACCAAATTATGGCATTTGTAGATTGTGCTTGCTAATAGTCTACTATTGTATATACAAAAATTCAAAGAATAAAAATAAAAATAGGGTGTTAGAGAAAAGTAATTTTAAACATGCAACTTTTGTTATTTTATACCGTTTACGCGACGATAGCGAGATAGCTAATTAACAGATCTGAATTATGTTATATCTATAATCACTGCAGCTTGTTTTGGGCTTTTCATAGACTTAAATATTATAATTTACTTTAAGTTGTAAGGGTGTTGTAAACGTGTTTCATATTTTTAATTCGTTATTAATATTCTGGACAATCAATATCCACCCTCGTTTAGTTTGAACCTTACTATATAGAAACAATCTTGCCATGTTACCTGGCCAAACTTGTTAATCACTGTTTTATAGCGTGTTTATAATTTTGTCTTATACCAATCTCTAAATTATAATGAATATCAAAAGTTCATCTACTTTATGTTATTTTTTACAACGTGACCAAAATATGGGATCGAAATCATAAAGACGCCCAATATCGGTAAGAACGGGTGTTGTTTATCCAAAGAAACACTAATTTCACAAGATTGCGGCTTAAATATAGATGATATACAACCAAAATACGACATTTTTAGATTACGCTTTTAATAGCCTGCTATTGTTTTGAAAAGAATTCAAAAACTAGAAATAAAAATGGGTTTTTGAAAAAAAAAATTAATTTTAAAGATGCAACTTTTGTTGTTTTATACACTGTTCACGCGACGATAGCAAGATGGCTAATAGGCAGATTTGAGTGATATTATTATATTTATAATCAGCTTGTTTTGAGCTTTCCATAGATCTAATATAGATTATTTACCTTAAGTATATGACGAAAAAGCGACATGGGAGGCCAGTTTCACATTTTGTTACAAATATTTTTAAAAAAATTGTATTTTGTCCAGAGTGTGTTTTTGGTAGATACTAAGTGCTAGAAAAAAGTTTAAAGGACGCAAAGAAGATATAACGGCTAGCAGAGGTTGTCAAACATACGACCCACGACGCAGGGAAAAACGAAAATTTCTACCGCAGCGCCTTCTAGGCTCCATAACTCGAGAACAAGAAATACGGGAAACTTGCGATTCGTGCCCTCCTTTCTTCTAAGAAAGCCACTAAAACATATATATTTTTCTTGCAAAAAATACAATTAGGCACTTTTAGCCTGCCCGATTTGAGATAAAATTCCCATGCATATTTAAAACAACCATAGAGAGGTCGGTATGTCTCACGAAAACTGGGTCTCGATGGCAAGTAAATTCAAATCAAAGATTTTCGAAACCATCCAGGCACTTTCGCCTGGAGTAGGAGAGGTCGCAGTGCCAAAATATTATTCGTCGTGGGTCACCGCTTATGCTTCGGGCGGCTATCTTGATATTGTCTGTTCGAAATTCCTTTGACACGAATCTCATTTAGAATTTCATCATTTTGACTAAACTGAACTGATCACGTACGTTTCCCAGAAATCTGAATATGTCCCTTTCTCTTTGCTATTCTATATTTTGTGATGAATGCACTCATTAAGTTGTTTTATAAATGTCGAATCTTGTTAGAGCTGTTCAAAGTTTGTTTAAAAAAAGTGTAATTCTCAAACTGCACAGTTGCTTGGCCCTTTACAACGTTATAAACCGCATTCCCTCAAAAGCCTTCACGAGTATGGGATGCCGTTATTACTTAAAAACTCAACTATAACAGAGGCTTTAAAGAACGCGTGACCCTACACGAGTGCACGCGTGCACTCTACACGGAAAACTCTCTCGCATGCGAGGCATGCGAGAGAGTTTTCCAAGGAAAACTTTATCGCAGATATGTACCTGTCACTCCAAGAGAATTAATTCTAAGACATAGAGTGAGAGCTGCCAGAAATCTGATATGTTAAGTAAAAAAAGGGGCGAGGGGTGGGGGGTGCCATTGCTACTCTTCGAGCAACAATCTGCCGTGTGGTTTTAGTTTGTAATTTTTATATTTTAGGATGTTGATTTTCCAGCGGCGTCCTTAATCGTCTTTGCAGCAGTTGTGGTTCCGCCGATGTTGGGTCAAGGAGTGCAGCCGACGGATTCCTGGGCGAAAACACAAACGTGGGACGACGATGTTATCGAGAACCATCTGGAAACGCTCGGACGTACAAAAGGTGGCCCTTTGTCTCAAATGTTGAGGCATAACAATCTTGTAACTCTAGTTTGTCATTTTGAATGCAGCTCTTTTGGAAAACAAGCTAACTCAATACGCACCAAATATTTATTGAGAAACATTATCTTAGAAACTGAGACACAGGGACCCACTGTGTGCCGTGATCTAAAATGAGTGAAGTTTATTTCGAAAGGTATGTTCTCCTATGGGCTACAGCCAGTCCTGCGTCCCTCTGATAAAAAAAAAAAAAACTGCGAGCGTTTGTTTGTTTAGTACAATATAAGACTCCCTCGCTATTAAAAAAAAAAGCCCTTAGTATTTACTATTTGAAAGCTAGTAACTGCGGGACAAATGCTACTCAGTCCTTTGCACGATGAAAGAAGAGGGAGGTGCCTGAACAAGGCCAGACAAGGTGGTAAAAGTTTGCGCGGGCTGCGCGCATCTCCCGGCGGGGCAATTTCGGGTTTAGGGGCATCGCGCGTCCTGCGGCCTTGTAAACGTGTGCGAAATAAGGACGGCTCCTCGAGCGGCTCTCATCGACCCTCTGAATCTCTCGCCTTGCCGCACCTCTTTAATGACGCATTCACACTGGAAGCGGATCCGCGTGCTCAAAGCGGTTGCGAACGCGGTGATATAAAGATCCAGTACAATTTGCACGAGCATTTGATGACATCAAATGCGCGTGCAATTCTACTGCTTCTTTATACAACCGCGTTGGCAACCGCTTTGCGAACGCGGATCCGCTTCCAGTGTGAATGCGCTATTACCAGCGGCCGGGAAGTCGCGTGCTCTGCGCCGCCATGGAGAGGGCTTCTCTGGGGGCGTCTCTTGGAACTACGCCGTGCGAGAGCCAATGGGAGCCTCGCTCCTTGATGACGCGCGCCAGCCAATGGGAGCCTATCCATCAGATTTCTGCTACAGACGACAGGCTTCGCTCTATTGGGACAGGGAAAGGTGCCGTTTGGCGCGGCTTTAAAGCTGATGACGCCGGTTCGCTCCATGAGACAGTTAACGCTTTTGCGTTAAAAAGAAATGCATTACGCCTTCTAGGGCGATCACGACTTTACCGATAGTACAAATCTCGCCACACGCCTTTTCTACGATTACAAAAGACTATTGTAATTTTAGCAACGATGTAGCAACGTAGAAATATGATTTCGTGGTGACATAGGCTTTCAGGAATGCCAACTCTAATCACTTCTTTCAGATGAGGAAAACGCGTCAAAGATCGAATCCTTCATACACGCCTTTAAATATGGCACGCACTAGTAATACCTTTAACTTGGGCACACAAGGGCTTTGTGGGGAGGAGGCGAGTGCCCTCGTCTACTCTCTAGCATCCACATTAACGTTCTCTCTTTTAAAGGACTTTGCGGGAGAAGAGAGAGAGAGAGAAAATGCATTATTGTTGCTGGAGAGATTGGCCGCCTTAAAAACAATCCCGGCTAATCCAGAACTCGAAAGGGAAGAGACGAAAGAGAATTATGATGGTACATATAAGAGGAGGAAGGTATGAAAAAAGGGAGGTTATATATGTGACACAGTCACAACAGCACAAACACGAAGTGAGCGGCTATACAATGTCACAAAGCCCTTGTTTTTTCCTGGTTTCTTGACTTGTCCTGGTTTCTTAACCTACAACAGACTATAGATCTGAAAACCGCGATGTTCGTACTGCGCATCGGATATGAGCAAGTGAAACCTCGTGCTTTTCTTTTCGTATTATGTATTTCGTACGCTCGTATTTCTCTTTACCGCCTAACAGTATTCCGACCCTCGTCATCTGATGGGATCTTCCTATCGCTCGCAGTGATTGGCTTGTATCTGTGCTCTTCAGGAAAGAGGTTTCCCATACTTTTGTTCGAGCGTGCAGTCGCGCACGTCCTTTATAAAGTCGTCTGACGTCTGCGCGCTCCGTTGACAGCGCGATTTCTTTTGCCCCATCCGTCAAGAGACCGAAAGTGCATACGAAATCTCGAAAAGTCGTAAACAACTGTTTTCGAGTGAGTTCTGAGGCGCGTGGACGTTTTGCAAGACGCACTTGTTTTGGAAGACGCAAGCTGTGTATCCCCGTTGAAGAGCGTCACGAGTACTGCTGTTGAGACCACGCTAACATTTTCTGTTAAAAACACGCTCTTTTTTATTTCTTTTTTTTTTTCGAATCTTTGCCGAGTTAGCTTTGGTTAGCTGCTACTGAAGTCGCACTAGGTAAAATGTCACTTCTGTGTACCTCCGGGCTTTACTCTCCAGTGGTACTGAATAGGGCACCTCAATGTCCTTCTGTTTAGGGTGATGCCACCTTTGTAGTACCTGATGCCGACAGCACGCGCTCACGGGTGAAACACAAAGAAATCGACGAAATCAGCGCCACAAACGCGCGCAGGGACACGCTCTTTCACGGGCTTCTGAACAAAAAAGAAAAATAAAAGTGTGGGACAAAATGGCCAGATGTCTCCACCCTAAGCAAAGCGCACATGAAGGCACCCTAGTACTGAATAGTAGTGCTTTGGTTGCTGCACGCGCAGAGCAATCGAGACAACGCGTCTCATGCGACTCAGCCATCGTCCATGCGCCGTGGTTCTGAAATATCACCGCCGTTCTCACATATAATTACCAATGTCATCGCAACTTCTGGGCTCGTATAGTTTCCGTATACTGTAACTGTAAATTCCCAAAACCGACGTTTGAGTCAAGGTGCCTAGAGTATTACACACAATACAGAATAAAAATGTACCCCATAACTGAGTAATTTCCAGAGCTGGCAGTAATGCAATTACTGTAATGAAATTACAGTAATTTAATTACTTGTTCGAGTAATTAGTAATATAATTCATTACTTTTTGTAGCAGGTAATTTAGTAATGTAATGAATTACTCCAGCGACGGTAATTGTAATTATATTACCTAATTACTTTTTCACACCAGGCATATTTTTTGTGTCCACAATACACAAGAGCGCTTTTCTTTTTCTTTTTATTTTACTTTTTCTTTTTCCTCTACATCTCTCCAAAAAAGCTCTTTAGCCGCCGCTATGTTGCTGATGCTAATGCGGCTGGTGCGACTCTCGCGCCCGCTATCAGCTAGACATTTTCTGATTTTCTGCCACTCTCTTGAACTGTGAAAATCCGCTCAGCGCGATTCTCTACCTACGTTCTTGCGGTTTTGCATTCGACGTTTTCTGACCTCTCTTGAAAGTTTCCGCTTACTTTTTCTGATGCGTACTGCGTACCCTCTCTGTGTTATCTTCCACTGTGAGAAATAGGGCTAGTAAGTGCCTTCCATTCGAGCTTTTCTGCTCGACATTCTCGGGAAACGAAGGAGGGGAAGTAGGTCGAACTAAGGCCCCTGGTGGAACGGCCCTCGACGCGATTTTGCGAACAATGACAATTGTTCTCCCCCCTCCCAGAGATAATCCGCGTAGGGTCCTCAGTCATCTCCAAAAATAGTTGTCCGGGTTGGGGTGGGAAACGGATCAGTCGCGTGCGTTCCTCTGTCCATCGGTAAACATGCAACAGAGAGTTCTAGCTGTGTGCCATGAACTGTGTAAATAATGTAAATAAAGTTATCTGTAAAAGGAAGTTATCAATAGCTCCTTTATATTTAAAAGTATACAAAAGTAATGCGAAAGTAATGTCATTACTTTTAAAAGTAATTTGTAATGGTAATTAATTACTTTCTGGCTGTGGTAATTTGTAATGTAATTTAATTACATTTCAGCAATTTTCAGCAAAGTAATTAGTAATGTAATTTAATTACAAAATATGAGTAATTTGGCCAGCTCTGGTAATTTCACCTTCGCTCAGAACAATCGCAAATTTAGAGTTTAAAAAAAAATTAAAAAGACGTTTACAATTTTTGTAACGCCGAATTAGAGCGCAGCTCTTGAGAAGGAGGAGGGGATGGTGCGGAGGGGAGGGTATGCCCCTCTTTCTTCCCAGCTAAATTTAGCGGAGATAATTTTCCGCTAAATATAGTGGGAACATTTTATCCTCGTGACGTCACACGCGATGTCACGTGCGACGTCACGAGGGTAACTCTCGTGACCCTCTTGAGAGAAACCCTCAAAACCCTCGCAAGGGTACCCCTTGTGACCCTCGTGAGATTAACCCTCGTGACCGTCGTGAAGGTAAGCCTTTTGAGGGAAACTAACCCCCGCAACCCTCGTGAGGGTAACGCTCGTGACCCTCATGATCCTCGTGAGGGTAACCTTCGTAACCTTCGTGACAGTAACCCTCGTAACCCACACAAGGGTAACCCTCGTGACGTCATTATGGGAAACTTCCCATAATGCAACGCGCGGTTACGCCGACGCCGCTCAAGCCGGAAATGGGTGCCTAAGAGCTTCGCTCTAAAATAAAAGGGGGGGGGGGGGGTTGCTCTTTACATAGTGTTTATAGCGTAATTATTCTGAGGTTTCCTTTGCATTCGCATGCCGACACCGTATCTGACAGCAAGCGAGTTGGCTTGCTCTCAGACCCCTGATTCAGTGCACTAAATCAGGGGTCTTCAAACCCAGCCCGCGGAGGTGTTCCGGCCGGCCCGCAGACGGCCGTAGTCTTTCCAGTGGTGCACGGCCCGCGGCCCGCTCCTAAGAACACAAAATTTAAGCGCTCGTAAAAAAAAAAAAAAAACACTTTGCGTTGCGACACGTATTAAAAGCGCAAACGAAGATATCAGATGAGAGAAAACCGTAGTGTTATGCGAGTTTTCGAATTTTCGAATAGTATTCTCGATTCTTCCTAGTAATAGGCTTTTGCTATTCGCTTCGAGATTAACTCTGATATTTGAATTATTCGAATTGTTGATATCGGCGGGTTAGCCTCGTTGAGCGCGCTTCATTTCATTTCATTTATTGATTTCTTAAAGGGCTGTGCAACGATATTGGGTAGGAACGTTTTTCACTTTACATCAGTT
Source organism: Ixodes scapularis (assembly GCF_016920785.2). Taxonomy (NCBI): domain Eukaryota; kingdom Metazoa; phylum Arthropoda; class Arachnida; order Ixodida; family Ixodidae; genus Ixodes; species Ixodes scapularis. Next base: position 42,236,655 of record NW_024609835.1, read on the forward strand.
TAGTGGCACTAGTAGGGGTCTAAGAATACTCGAACGCGACGCCACTGACCAAGAAGCGTCTTCGTCGCGATGGAATTGCAAGGATAAAAGCGGACCTTTTCTTTCAGTTCCTCCTTCGCAAAACTTGATGACGGAGTTGTGGGGACAATGCCATCAAGCTTTGCGATCCCCGCCGTGACTATGTTTAAATGCGCTCATTCAGTAGAGAGGAAAACTGCGTAGGCATTCCATTTTGGCTCGTGACAGTCAATGCTTCGACATGCATTCGGATAGTTGCTCGTGAACAATCGCTGGGATGACGGGAACAGTCGAAGGTTAAAGGCCTGTTCACACATGCAGTGGAGCGCTACAACCATAGCGCTCACCTCGCGCTAAGCGCGTGCTGACGGCAGCGTTCACCAGCTTTGTATTGCACCGCCAAAACTGTTGCTCATGGCAGACGATAAGTAGCAGGCGGCACGTGAGGAGCGCTACATCAGCGCTTCGCTGCATGTGAGAACCGGCCTTAGTGGAACTCAGCACGCGCCCTGTGATCTGCCAGCACCAACGCATGGCTGTGTTAAAAACATTGATGGCATATAATTTTTTTGTTTCTTATTTTTATTAATGACTTACCAATGTGTGTATCATCCAGTATTAGCTTAGTCGCAGTTGATTGTGTAATATATCGTGAAATTACTAACGAATCCGACGCGGCACTTCTTCAAGCAGATTTATGCGCGGTATCGGAATGGTGCAACTGATGGCAAATGACTCTAAATACTAACAAATGTAAAACTATGAGGGTGTCTCGTCGTAACGCATCACCATCTCCATACTCAAATGTAATCTTCAGCTGGCATCTGTAACCTCTTTCAAGTATCTCGGTGTTCACGTCACTTCTAACCTATCATGGAAAACTCATTCTGATCATATAATTGCTAACGCAAATTCAATGCTAGGATATTTAAAAAGAAACTTTTCCTTAACCCCTATGTCCCTAAAACTTCTCTTGTATAAATGAGACTTTAATACGTTCAAAGTTGGAATATGCCACAGCAATCTGGGATCCAGGTCACTCAACACTTACAACAAACATCGAAGCCCTGCAAAATCGCGCCGCACGATTCATAGTCTGCAACTATCATCGCACCGCAAGTGTCTCATCTATGAAAACAACTCCAGCCTTGCCTCTTCTTTCGTCACGTCGTAAAATATCTCGTCTACGCCTCTTCCATAAAATATATCATTCCAACGCTTCACTGAAAAACAAACTATTCATTAGCCCCCCCCCCCCCCTCTTCATTTCTCCTCGCATTCATCACAAACTTAAAGCAGGCATACCTCATTGCGAAACTTCTGCTTACATAAACTCTTTCATCCCTAGAACGTCATCTGAATGGAACCACCTTCCCGCATTATTAGTAACTATTCCATCAATAGATTCATTTAGAAAAGCTCTAACTACACACTTTTGCTAGGATTATGCCGTACTAACATTTTTAACCAAGTTGCCTTGTTTGAATTTTATGCAGTGTCAATATTTTATGTCCACCCCCTCTGTAACGCCCCCGGGCCCTGAGGGTACTGAAATAATAAAATTAATTATCAGCTCCAGATCACGGGGTCGTTTTTCTTTCTGGAGGCGAGTTAAACGGTGTTCGTTTTTCCCAGATTTTTCTTTCCGCGACTGTCACTGAGTGGAGAAAAAAAAAAGAACTGTGACTTTAATCTACGTTGTGAAGGTTGTTGGACAGCGAAGCTGTAAACAACATCCACAACGATTACCTATTGCGACGTCACTTCAAAATTTATACACGTGGCTATACAAAGAGGGAATCCAGAGACAAGTGAAATCTCCTTAACCAGACCCTTTATTACTGCACAACGACATTCACGACTACTTTATTATCAGTGTAATACACACTGAGATTTTCAGTTCTCACTGTGGAGATATACTTTGCTAAGGTTCAACCAATGCATGATCCATGAATGGTGATTGATTGAGTTGCATCGGTAAAGCACATGAGTGCAAACTCTTCCATGACGAATTGGACGAACCACTTGTTTTGCGGTTTTGATATATCCACATTAACCGACAATGATCACGGGTGTGGTGTGATCCCTTGCTAGACCCGTCTCCCTTTTATATATGAAAGCGTGGGGACGTAACTACGTGATTTCTATGCGGTTGGGTACTTTTCCACTCGGAGTAGCTTACGCAATCGTAATCTTTACCAGGAAACACACGCGGGGAAAAGCAACGTGCTTCGCATTGTTCGCAGGAGTCGTTATCATTTATTATGCGGTTTGCACTTCACACGACGGCTTCGAATGACGTCAACCTTTTTCGAAGTAGCTGCAAACTTAATCTTTACCGGAACGCGTGGGAGGGTGTTCCTACTGATCACGCGCCTTCATCCAAAATGTAGTTTTGATGCTTGTTTTTTTTTGTTTTTTTTTTTTTTTTTATGAAAACGGATACTGAGCTGTATGCTGTATGCCTAATTTCAACAGAGATATGCTGTTTTGCCCTAAATTGTTCGCCGGGAGTTTTTTGCTTACAACGCCAACGACACGAAAATTTCCTTGGCTGGGGTATACAGCTTCGATGTAAAAAGATCCAGTACGCCGTCTTGGACGATCACAACTTTAAAACACGACTTTTTCGATAATGCAAATCTCGCCACACGCCTTTTCTATGATTGCAAAATACGATGTAGTCTTAGCAGTTATATAGCAACGTAGCTTGGTTTCGTGATCACATATACGTTGCGATCGTTTAGGAATGCTAACACAAATCACATTTCTCGGGTGATGAAAACGCGTCAACATCGGGATCCTTCATAAACACTTTTAAATACAGTACGCACCAGTAATACCTTGAACTTGAGCACACGCGTGGAATGCGCAAAATAAGATATCCGGGCGATGTTCGAGGACACAAATGCTAAGAAAGCACCACTGTAGTCGAAATAAGCAAAGACGACGGCACGAGCATCTTGAGGGTGCCGCCACAACATCGCCGCACGAGTAGATGGATCTTCTCTTTTAGGGCGTGCTAGGTTATTATCGCGACACACAACGAAACTTCAGTCAATGATAGCGCTCTACCCGGAACGATGAGCTTCCACTACGCCGACCACGTCAAAGATCACCACCGACGCCATGTTTTTCAGCCGAGAGCAGGAACCGCGAAAAAACGCAGGTGCAGTCTTATCTTTGTCTTGCTTCGTAAACCACACGATAGATAGCGCATAGCTCCGAGCATTATAAAATTCGGCAATTTCCGTCACATCGCTAATTATTCAACAAAATTTGGATCGGAATATTCTTTAACAAAACTTTGAAAAAACATTCGCCTGCTATTTATTGTTCATGATCGCGGTGCTGGTCAGGTAGGCTCTTATCCGATAGACGATGTGGATTTGACTGACGTGCTTTGGCACTCGGATGCATTGCAGTGAAAAGGCAGAGAACTTTCGAAAAAAAAAGTATAAAAGAAGCCGCTTTTCTTCTTAAAATTCTATAGCGAAAAAAAATGTTGGCTCTATTTGTGTGTGTGTGTGTGTTTTTCACACCTTTTACGACGTGCGGTGGATGAAATTCGATTTCAAAGTCGTTTCATTAAAAGGGCATTACTCCGGAGTGCACCGGTGCTCGGTAAAAAGAGCCATAGCCTCCTCTATACGGAGGAGGCTATGAAAGAGCACTCAACGGGGATAAACCGCCGAGATCAAGACTTCGAAAAAGTAAAGCCCACTTTCAAAGCGGGATAGTGCACGCGCGCGCGTAATGTGTGTAAAAAAAGCAAAAGAAAAAAAGAACGGAAACTTTTTGAATGTTGATGTTTATACTGCAGCAAAATTTTCGAAATTAAACTGTGACTTTTACGCAATTAATTACTGTCTTTTTATTTTCTCGAATTCTAGATTTAATAAAGGATATTTGCATATAGCAAGAGTATTTATAAATACCTGCAAATAGGTGTAGTTGGCCATCTCTATAGGTTTAATTTTATGTCAAATGTCTCACTTACTTGCAGTTCCAATGTAGGCAACGGACTTTCCGAGGTTAGTCCATAAGTATAACTCAATAGTAATTAACTTAGCTTAGGTATGGACGAGTGGAAACTTGGGAACAACCTTGGCGAGTTCAGAAGGGGTTTCGTTTAGTCATGGAGCAGTAGTGACAAGAACTGTAGAAACTATTCGGTATTCGATTCGAAAATATTCGGCCAAAACCACTATTTGATTCGAATTCGTCTCAAACTCAAAATACACTATTCGCGCATCTAGAAAATTACATCAAAACGCCGGGTATCTCGCCATAATATTTATTATATGTTGTCATCACCAGATTTACTATTCGTAGTTGCCTGCCTCATGTCTGTGTAACTATGGAAACATTCATTTGCGTTCTCATGCGTGCGTGATCTGATCTGATCTACCATTTTCATTAGTCTTCTGTTCTATCTCAATATGCCAAAATTTCTATGCGCTTTGATTTATATCTGATTAGTTCTCGGGGTCACCATTATTTTGTAATGTCAAAAATAGTAAAATATCGCACTTAAAAATAAATTATATGGATTTGTCCAGGTTCCATTTCTTTTTTAATCTCTGTTTCAGTTTAGATTTGTGTAATAATATGTTTATTTAAGTTTATTTATGTAGTATTTCCTCATTTATATTGTCTTATCAAATTTCCGACCCTCGAGACTGAACTGGTCTCCAAACCGGCTCCCTATAGCCAAAACGTTTGGAGACCCCTGCAATGAATGTACACCAATTATGCTCTTTTATGAAACAAAAAACTACAAATGGAGGATATTTTGACTACAATAAAATATGCTTATTTAGGAATAAAAAATAAGTTTTTTTCCTTGTTTCTTTAATGGTAGTCTATCTAAATTATCTGCGCCACTACGCACAAGCTCAAAAAAATATTCTGATATACTAACAACAAACTTTAAATATACTTTAAGTAGACCTTCTTACGCGTCCACTTTTGTGTCACAAATGCGGGATTTTAGTATTGCTTCAGTACACTAGATTTTGCAAGGGGCATGCTTCATTGCTCGCAAGTTTCTCACTACTTCGGCTCCCGCTCTCCCTCGCACGAACTCGCAGACGTAAAGGAGAAAAGCGTCGATGCCGATCCGGAATCCAAGCTGCAGAACGGAAACCAGTCCGACGTGGCGTCCAACGTCATCGCCGAGGTCGAGGAAGACCCCTTCACGGACGGCGTCGACGTCGCTGCCAGAGACCCCTACTCGGAGTCCGGCTCCACCAACCCCGGGACATGTCCGGGACATCGAAACGCGATCACGCTCAGCGAATAATCGAGCCTATAGTCCTCAGATCCCCAAGTCCTTAAGACTATAACCTTGTTCCTAACTCCCGCAGTCCCGAAGACTAACCATGGTCCTTAGGACTACGGTGCTTGGAGCGCGTCTTCAACAGATGTGTTTAGCGTCCTATTTCGCCCACGCAATGATAGTGGTCCCAAAGAGGTAACAGTCATTGGAGCAGATGTCGCGATCATGGCGGTTGGTTGTTGAAATCCTGGCGAAAAAGGCGAGCGAATGCACGGATCGCTGTCATCGCGGTGTCCCAACTTCTGGCAGTTTAAGCTCCCGTGAAATGTCTGACTGCACAGGGACCCACAGCACAACACGCGTCTAGCGCATGCACATCCACTGGTTTGCCGCCGCCACGATCGCGGCCGGAAGTCGAGGGGCCACATTTGAGGACGCGGCAAACCGATCAGTCTGAGATTCGTTCCGGCCGCCATATTAAGACTAACCTAGACCCCAAGTCCAAAAGTCCGAAAAGACTGACGTATAGTTTTTAGGTCGTTTGCTGTGCACCGTTTAACCCGTAAAATAAGTACAGTCTCCAACATAATGAAAGACCCATTCGACATTGCAGTTGCAGGCGGCTGTGCAGGATTCGTTCTAGCTTAAACGAACCTTGGGGTGAGGAAACAAATATAGCTTCGTTTCATTTTCGACCTAAAAATAGAGTGCTTACGACCAACGCTGCATGCACCGTCTAGGCGAATAAGTCTTTCATATTATTGCTGGCTGTAGATATATATATATATACATATATATATATATATATATATATATATATATATATATATATATATATATATATATATATATATATATATATATATATATATATATATATATATATATATATATATATATATATATATACGTACGCTCGAAGATGAGGACATTATTCAGTACTTCGGTGTCTCTATATCCTCTGTGCCCTCTCCCTATACCATGCAGCTTTCTGCGCCCCGCTCCGCCTAAATTGTACAGTCTACCACAGAAGGGGTGAAACGATTGATCTCTAAAAAAGTGCAGCAATTGGTTTCGCAAGGTATACAACGTCAGTGCTTAATACAAAGATTCGTTCAATAAGAATAATAAGGGATGAACATGCTCCAATAAAAGCATTAAACAAATTAACTTTTTCTTCTCTTTAAACATTTTTCATCCAGCCAGTTTTTTCTTAATGTTAATTTAAAAATTAGGGCTGCGGAGCCACTCGAATAGGTTATTCGCCAAAGGAGGGGGGAAGGGACGACAGCCAATCAACCCTACATCTCTGTTTTTATCCTGGGCAGCGGAAACCACAGGGTGCATGAGAATAAAGCTACTTCGTATTAATAAAAAAAAAACTAAAAATCTTCCATACAAAAAGAAAAAAAAAGTGTAACGTTTAATTTAGGCAAGTCTTACTCTTCCCAGCTTTCGTCGGAACCCTGGACGATGACGAGCCAATGGCACAAAAGTAAAGAGCGGGGCGCTTAGGTTGGTCACTTCCGGTCTTTGAGAGTTCATTTCCTTCAAGCTCAACAGTTGTCAAGGTCTCTGACTGAAAGGCGCACTTTGATGTTTCACTTGCCAGTAAATCATTTCAACTAGCCATCTTTGCTGCTCCGACCCACCTAATACAATTCGGCATAAAAAAGGTGTTACATTTCCACGTATTACGGCCGTAATTACTTTCAAACAATTGATTGAAAAAAAAAAAAACCTTGTGTCATGACTTTTCAACTTTCACCCTTCATTGTTTTAAAAAAACTCTACGTTCACGTTTTCGAACAAACACGAAAGGAAGCTAATCACAACGAACAATGAAATGATCCTAGCGAGGAACAAAACTCAGAATGCAATTAGGGGCACGCCCTGAGTTTCTTGAGTTGTCGGTAACTATAGGAACGTTCTCGAGTTATTTCCAGAATTAAAATTTTAAAGTCTGTATAACATCTAGATTGGGACAAAACAATGTTAATCTGTTGAAGAATGATTAAACATTACTGTGATATTCTGCGAAGTCTCGTCTCGTGCCTTGAGTAGGGAAGATCAAACGTATAGCTCCAAAAAAGTGGGCTCTGTTGGTCTTCTATAGTCACAGAGTTAGTGGAAACTAGTAACTTTTGTGAGCAGGAAGCACGGTCACGACCACCACGGCCGATACGATGATTTTTACTCCCGCATGCGTGCATCTTTATAACTAGGGTTCGTATTTTTCGGATAAGCTTGAAAAAATCCGAAAAACACTCGCCGGTGAAGTTTTCGGCAATTCTGATTCATCCGAAAAACTCCAAATTTCAATATCTCAAAGGCAAAAAAAAATGATAAGGCTCCAGTTCACGCTGTGAAGGTGGTTAGACAACGAAGCTGTGTTATCACCTGCAACGATTGCCAACTGCACTACATACCCTAGTTATGTCAAACGCCACTATGTGGCGCACCAGTCCTTGACGTCCCAGAGAACTTCCGGTTTATAAAAGGAATGAATAACGGCCACCACTGCTTGAAATGTGGGTGAAACGTTTAACCACCAGTTCTCCAGGTGAACGCCAAAAGAACGGAGGAGTGCGAGATCCGTTAAAATGTTTCGAGTATTCTTGTAAAGCAACTTGCCTCCTCCAAGATGTAATATTGCATAGCCGAAGGCCCTCGTTAAATCTCCAACGTTGTTGTCCGTGTACCATTTATGCTTTCTAGCACTGGTGACACAAGCAAGCTCAAAAGGGCTTGCCAAGGCGGTGCAACCGGAAGTCGCTTGGGGAAGTAAACGACAGTTCATGTTTGTAAACAGCAACATAATTTATTTCAAATAATTGAGGAAAGAAAAGTAAATGCACTGTACCGAACTTTGTTTTACATATGAAAGACTTCATACTCTGCCGTTGCCGCGACAGCTTATGCAACCGCAATCTTTACCGCGAAACGCATGCGGGGAGTGCTATGTGCCTCGCATTGTAAGTGAGGCCAGTTACGTCAATCCACACTTCGTACTCTGGCGGTGGTTTTGGCGCTTTTTTTGTGGTGTTTTTATTGAAAAAAAAGTGTCAAAACCACATGATAAGAGATAAGGCGTGCCCGTGAGTTTTCTGTTGACGGACACGAAAAACAAAAACGACCTACGAGTCATATACAGCTTCGCTGTAAAAAGACGTTATTTTATGAATAAACCCTCTCAAGCAGTGGTCCTAAAAAAAAATGCACGTCCAAATTATAGTTTCATTTTTTCTTTTTTTAAGTTATTGACAGAATGGTGTTTCCCGCTTACGTCAAGGGTCGTTCAGTACAACAGGTCAATTTATTTCAAGGCCACGACAAAAGTCATTGTTCCGGTTTCCACTTTGGACAAAAAAAAAATCAAACTGGACGCTTAGTGTATATACAGCGGGAAGCCGGCCACCCCGGATGGGGCGACACTGGTTTACACTGTAGATGAGCAATTTCGCCAGTGCAGTACGACTGCTAACCTGGGGTCTTTAACGTTCTCACGCAGTAGTGGTACACGACCGCAAGCCGGTACAATGCTCATCCAGATCGAAATGGGCAGGGGTGGGGATCGAACACAAGGTCCCTGGGTTCTGCAGCGCAAGCTTTCGCTCCACGGGCGCCAAGCTGGGTTTGCGCTTTAGCCGATTCGGCTACCAATTATCCCTCCACTTTCTACCAAACTATAGACCTTTTTCGCATAACCTCAAACCAGCCAGTAACTGACGTACCCTCGACCTGGTGCATTTTTGGATTGCCCGCTGACACAGGGTATGCAACCGCCAAGGGTATGGGCGAAAAGGCTTAAAAACGGACGTCGTGCATGAGTTAGTTCCGAGTGCTCCTTTTTACCGTGCTGCAATTTCCGAAAATCTACGGTTGCCTGGCTACCACTGCGTGGTCAATGGATAAATAATTTTAAAAAGCATAACACTAGCAGCTAGTGTGTCATGAGCACAAGAAGCTGCAGCGCGAGTGTGGCTGCAGTGTTATGGAGCTTCGCATTTTCCCCAAGAATCCTTATTTATGAAGTCAGTCGATTGCGAGCTTGAATCGCGAGAGATTCGTATCAGAATCAACGTCACGCTTAAGCTCACGACCACTTCGTCTACGACAAGAGGACCAATTTTAATTCCCGGTGCAGGTGGTCCAATTAGGTTATCACTGCAAGCCCCATGGTATGTGAAAGGTATGAAAAAGTCTACATGCCACCACTCAAGATGGAGCTATCAAATGTCGAGAGCTTACCTGCATAGACTACATTAAAGTGCTCATATATACTTCGCTGTGGAAGCTCAATCAAAACACCCCACCGTCTTCGTCCTCGTTCTCTCGAGGAGGCCTGGGAGTAGCCAGCTGGATTCAACCGGACAAGCTCCAACCAAATTATTGCAGCCCACCATAGCCAAGTCTAGCCAAGTTCCCCCCATAGCCACACCGTTGCCTACCCAGATAGCTGTGCTGCCAGAACTAGCCGGTATTTCTTTTTCTAAGCCGCTAGACGGCGTCGTCGGCGCCGCAATTCTCAAGATGGCGGCGCCGTTGAAGAAAAGGTCTATAGTCTGCGACAGGTTAGGAGTTCATGGCGAGGGAAAGGAACGCTAGGAGAGGAGGAAGCAGGCGGATGCTGGAGCGAGGGGGACGTTCCCCCCAATCGTCTCCAGCAATCCATCTGCCTCCACCTCCCCAGCCTTTCTTGCCCTCGCCCACTCAAAGACGGGTCGCCATATTCAGAGTTGGTGACGGCGGGTGTGTCGCTGGGGCCCTCCCCCGTTTATGCCACTTCGCGACGACAGTCTGCGGATGGATGATTAAAAAAAAAATATGAACACACTTGGCCCACGCGTACACGCCGCTTCGCGGCGCCCCGCTGCCCCCTATTGCACGTGCGGAAAGGGAGTCCCCTCAAAGACATAAGAAAGCTTGGACCAAAATATCGACTGAAAGCACTAGGAAGCCCAGCACAGGCTGGACTTCTGGGACGAGCATCGAACTTCTGGGACGAGCATCGAACCTCCGGTGGTTTCACTTGCGCCAGGCTCGGAGAACAGCTATGCGCCGTCCAGTCACCTATAGTAGAGATAAGGGATGTGAAACGGACTTCAAAATGATTTTTCCCATATCGGTATCCGAGTGGAGAGGTATCGTCTGTGTTAAAGAGGCGCCTGGGCTTCACCATTTTCAAAACTCCTTTCGCAAAATCGAAACTTTTTTTTTTTTGTGCGCTCAACGGAGAAAAAAAGGAGCGAGTTTCTTCTAAAGCGGGTGGGTGCACGCAAGGTTCACGAAACAGCGACCGTATTGAACGTTCTCCAAGAGCATTAGCCTCGTCATTAGAGACAATAAATTATTTTCAAGTCTATGTGGCGTTTGAGGTAACTATTAGATACAGGACTAAAGCATCCGCTCACCCAAGGAGTAAAATATTTAAACCGGTGAACAAATGTTCATTTCCAAAAAATTTGGACACCCAGCTATTCTATAAACTTAGCTCAACCTTTCCCTCATAAATTATTGGCGGGAAATACACATAATTTTTTTTGACAAATGCGTTCATTTCTTGTCAAAACGTCTCCTATTTTCTGACATTCCGCTATATCAGAGTCAAATAAATTTTCGATAATGATAGGTATTTATGAAGTGTTACGTAGCAGCTTTATTTCATTCGGTGCATGATTATCAGAGTATGTCTAAAAAATCCTAACTCTGTTTGCATCGTTCCTAGCGGCTGCTTAAGCGCTGAAATCGTTGACCGACATCAGGTAAAATACTCGAGCTAACGGGGCGTATAATCAAACGATATTCGACTAAAAAAAATGCGAACACAAACTCGACGTTGCAAATGATTACCAATATATTTTCTTACCAACTTCCTGATTGAATCACTTGTTTTTGTCGAATGTTCGTTTTCGATGCCAACCCCAAAATGCGTAAAACTCCCCAGCTGCACTTACGAGAAACAGCGTGGGCGTCCACATCCTAACATTACACGGAGCTACGATAGCTCAAAAGCATAGCAGAGACATTGTAGCTAAATACTATATTTCGTTCAAACATAAATAGGCACTTACTGTATTACAATCAGCTCTCGATAAATTGTTTTCTGACAAAAAGACGCACACTCACGCACATACACACGCACAGTCGCACACAAACCACTCATAAGCACCCGCACACGGGTACGCGCGCACCTATACACACACAAACAAAAAACATGATGGCTTTAACTACCATTGATTACTGATTAAAAAAAGTTAATTAGCCAAGTCCTCAGCTGATTTGAAGATAAAATCTTCACTATTCTCTTTATCTCTTCTCCTGCCCCACCTCCCCCTCCTCCTCGTCCTCCTCCTTCCCCCACCCAAATTTCGCTGACATAATTGATAAGTTACACATTTTCCACAAATCGATCCGCTAGTTAACCTACAACAATGTTTTTTTTTTTTTTTTTTTTTTTACAGCGAAGCTAATTATGGTTGGGGTTCCGTGGATTTTTCATATGCGTCAACAAAAACTCTACGCTCGCACCGCCATTCGCGCCATACGCGCACCCCTTCCACGTATAAAAGATTCGAAGTAAATAACCAAAATAAAGCGGGGACGAACGCGCGTGCAAGACGCCATTTGTTTTAGGCTTTTGGTTTAGGACAGTTACTGCTATAGGCGCCGCCACGTGCGGAGCGCGGAACACTATTCCCTGCATCCTCCTTGATGTTTGGGTAATTTAGCAATAGGTCTATTCAGTAGGTTGGTTATCAATAAGCACCATTTTCAAGATCAGTGTACTCTCCGGTAGATAGTAAAGGTTTCTCAAAGATTTGCCGCTGTGCGACCCGCGTCGGCCATGTCTACGCTCGCACCGCCCTCTCTCTGTCGTCGTTCCAAACAGGTTGCGTCCCTAGTTTCCTTTCCTTCTTCTCTCCCGGGGTGGCCATCCCGCCGCGCGTGTCTAGTTTCCTCCGGCTCCACGGGGCGGCGATAGTCGTCCACGCGAAGTAATGAACACCGATCCAGAAAACAATAAATGTGTTCGTACCTTTGTTCAAAATTCTGTGTCAACCCTGTGTCGTGTGCTAAACAGCTTCGCTGGGCCTCCACCTTCACAGAGTGGAATGGCTCATGGTTTTGTTCTGACGCGGCCATTCTTCATCAGCTTTAACTTAGATAACACGATAGTACGGAACATTCCGCATACATAAGCAACCTACCGGTATGCCTACAGGTGCTGACCACAACAACGACGAGCGAATTCTTGTTGGGAGCTCTGAAGATAAAAGTATATGTCTTAAAATCCTTAATAGACCGATATCACAGGCAGCTTTATTCCGCCACCGCTGCCGTCAAGCATCGCGGGAACTGTAGTCTTTCTGCTTGCGCGACAATCCCATAAGGGTCTGCGCGAGCAGATCTGCACGAGTCACGAGCTGCCTCGTGCTCTGACGCCATGCCCCATGCGAACTATAGTTATGGCGGCGTCACGCATGCGCAGAACGCTTGGCGAGATTCGTGTGTTCCTGAAAATGCTACATGTCCTCTGTCTCCCCACGGTGCGTTTTATTCGAAATAACGGCTGTTCTAGGCGTTTGCTCCCCAACGTTTTTCGTCCCATATCTTGCTCATACACGCTTGATATCTGCCGCCTCGCTACCGCCTGCCATTTCACCAGGAAATACATAGAAACCGGTTTTTATCGTTTCGCTGAAACACGTTTCGTGGACAACTTTTCATAGACACACGTTTCGTCGACATTGCGATGTTTCGTGGAAATTTATATCATGGACACATGCTCCGACGACGTTTTGTCGCTACATATATCTCTCTTTTTTTTTAACTTAGTGGATTTGATTGCATTACTGGTTTTTTTTTTTTTTTCTCTGCAAGCACAGCGTAAGTTTTGGAGCGAACTGGGCCAGACATCTCCGATGAGGCAAAAACGAAGTCGCGAGTTGTAATCTCACGGCGCGTTGACATTTGCGGATTCGCGGGCGGATCCGCACGGGCCGAATGTAGATTTTGGAGCCGGGTAGCGAAATCGACTCGTCGCTGGCGGAAAATCTGGACACGTTCCCGGACTGACCAGATTTTCCGCCAGCGTCAAGTCAATTTCGCCATCCGGCTCCGAAATCCACTTTCTGCCCGCGCGGATCCGCCCGCGAAATCGCAAGTGTAAACCCGTCATTAAACTTCCAAAACAGTCCACGCTACGCGCAGACACCCTTCGTTCCGCCCGGAAATACTTTAATAGAATGTCAGGCCCGAGTTTTACCAGGACTCATCGGAACCGCCATGGGTTCGGTAAGCTATAGCTACCATCCGGATGCCAGCGACCGAGCCGATGTGCGCGGAAAACCACGTTTTCATCGGAAGGTGTGTCGGCGAAAGGAACGCAGGGAACCTTTCGATGGAACGAACTGTCGCCGAAACGTTGTTCGACGAACTGATTGCCACCGAACAGTGGCCCAGCTGAGTTTCCTGAGCTCGTCGCTGGAAGGGTGTCCCAGCGAACAGAAGCAACGATTTTGCGTTGATTGGGCCACCGTCAGCTACCGTGGTGACCGTGACCGCTGGTCAGCGCCACTACGCTCAATACTGCTCACCGCGGCCGCTTTGAAAACTTTCGTTTTCCCGCGGTACAAAGAGCCATTCAGCAGGCCGTCCTCAGTCAGGCGTCCGTGTCCTGCGTATGCACGAACATCGGCACGGGTGGATACGAGCGCAGTGTCGGAATAGAGCAACAGATGTCGTCCTGATCGCGCGGCCTGCGGCCTGTCCGTGAAGCCCAGGCGGGTAGCGAGGGAACGGGACTCCGAATCCGATGCCCGCTATTGGGTTCTCCACTGACGACGTGCGCGCGGTTATCCTTCTCCGACGGAGTTCGGCACTCGCTGCGAGAAGTTTTTGCTGAACTGCGACCGGGACCACGAACCTCTGCCATGTGGAAGCGAGGCAAACTCGGTATGGCGCTCCTGGTGGTTCAGGTGGGTCACTTTTATCTACTCTCCACTCGTGTGTTTTTTACATATATATATATATGTTTATATATAAATGCTGTATACAGCTTTTGTGTCGGATCTAAGACGGTGACTCTAAATACGTACAAAGGACCACAACTTTTAAAAAAAAGTCTTGGGGACAAAAGAAATAAGAGCTTGTGGTTTTACATTGATAGATTTTAAACAAGAGACTGAATCGCTGGGAAAAAATATGATGATTGACCTTCGTTTCAATGATGGGTGTATAATAATAGCGTTTAGTTCCGCCAGTGCGCTTAAAAAAGAAGAAAAAAAAAGCATAAATGAAGGAAAACACTAAGAAGCATGATCGAGGCTTGTTTGCAGGCCTATTATTTTTCTTTTACAAAAGTCAACTTTATTGTGTGTTTATTATTGCGAGTTATTGTCTAGAGGCGAGGTCTTTTTATCTACAGCGAGCGGAGATTGAAAGCAAACTGGTGAATTCGGAATGCTTAAAAGGCTCCGTCCAGTTGCTCATATCACTGAGTTAAACACTGTTAAAAATAGTTTCAACTAATTCAGTAAAAAATACTAATAAAATGAGTCACGGTTCATTATAAGTTGTAACGCGATCATAAACTGCCCATACAAATAACACCATAACAGAGAAGTCGTGTCCAGAAAGTCAGAGCGAGAGTAGTAACATCATTATACGGCATTCGCGAGTGTCATGGCCTCTGAACGTTAATTCTCATTTACTTAGCGTTGGGGAGTATATTTTTTTTATAGATTTAGCGCGCACCTACATTGTCTCGTAAGAATTATTCTAAGGGGTTATTCGATGTATTCTGACCATGGGGAAAAGAAATCGTCAATATCATCAATGGACACAACCTTTTCCAGAAGGTTATTCTGCTCTCTGGACGTCTTAACAAAGAATGGATTCGAAAAGCATTTTGTCTGTAGCTATACATATAAAAAGATTTTTTTTTGTTTTCTTTTAATTACCATAACAAGAAGAGACTTAAGATGACTCCAAACAATTTGCTGTTCATTTACTTTCAGTATTGATGAAAAATATAAAAAAAAAGCTTGTGTGCAAGCGCGTTTTTTTGTTTTTTTTAAGCCGCGTGGACAGTTTGGCATAGGGCCATAGTTATTGGAAACAAAGTGCGCCTCCTGATTCCAAAGCTTTTCTAGTTTATTTTGGAAGATATTCACAGTAAGGATCTCATATCACGCAAGCGAAATTTAAAATATACTTCACAAAAAAGAAAAACAAAACGTAGCTCACGAAGAAACAGTCGTACGTATGTGAACATCGTCCTCCGAATCTCAGGCGTTTCGCGAAAGAGGACGTTGAACTATCGGGCTTTTAGTGATAGCTGGAGTGCTTCTGTTGACCGAAATGCCCGGGAACAAAAATAAACACCGAATCAGTGTCTCGTGCTTGAACTCCGCATTTTGATACCAGAGCGCTTGGAAAGCCCTTCCGGTGAGTCAAATCTCACGCTCAAAGGTATACTTAAAGACAAGTGAGTGACATTGAGGCTGAGGCATTTTGTAAGTTAAAGCCGAAATAAAAAAATGATAAAAATAAATACAAAAAAAAGTTGGACAAGATGTAGGGATAAAACCATACAAGCGAGATCTATCTTAGTCAGTAGTTCAAATTTCAATTTACTTTGTTTCTTTTCTTTAAGAAACATTTTTTATTAGCTCATACGTTTCGGGTTCCGCGATGACGTAATCTCCCTAAGAAAGTAGATATGAAAATATGCCTCGCCTGTTCTCAGAATTAAACTCCAGCATATTTTGTTGAATTGATGCTTGGATTGAAAACGAACCTTCTTTCGCTTTTCCCCGTCAAACATTCTACGCTACAAAACAAAATCTAGTTTGTCTACCTTCCCACAAAACAATTCGGAAAGCCAACCTCTGCAGTCTACAGATAAAGCTGGGTCAATGACGATGTTGAAAATATGTTTTGCCTTAGAACAACAGCCTGCGCTGTGATACTGAACAATGATATTTTATATTTTAACGTTATGCTCACTACCACAGCGCAGATTGTTTATTTCGTGTGTAGGCACGTAGCTAGGGGGGAGGTCCATGAGGCCCGCCCCCCCCCCCCCCCCGAAATTTTCCATTTTGCTGGGACCTCCTCTCCCACCTCCCTTTCATACAGCATTTTGTCAGGAGCGGGCCCCCCCCCCCCCCCCCCCCCCCCCCCCACCCCCCGAAACAAAATCCTGGCTACGTGCCTGTGTATGTGTGTGTGTGTGTCTGAACACATTTTTTTTGGCCTCGTCATTCACTGACGTCGATCGCGATGACTGGTTATTCCAATTGTTTTACGGGAAAGTTGTCGCACCAGATTTCTTAGAGTGTATGTTTACAGTGTACGTTTAATATAGTAAATGTTTCGTGTTTCGAGTTGTAGGGTTGTGCGAATACCGCTTCGGAAGAATCGAAGAGGGCAGCGGTCATCCCTTCTAGCTTGAACACCGCAGAGAGAGCCGTTGTGCCGTTGTGGTCGTAGTCATCCTAGCACTTTGAAGGTGATAAATGACGCAGCACTGTTCGATTCGAACCACTATTCGCATAGTTTCGAGTCGAGCAATCATGTATCCTTTCGATGTGACCGAATTCTTCATCTTTATCGTGTCGTTCGTTATAACGATGGTTTAGTGTTTGTTGTTCCGTTTTTGTTTTTCGTAGCCAGAATTTGTTTTGTTGTCGATGAATCTGTGAGCTGCGCACTTAGACAAGCTCTGCGTTTTTCTTTCTTTTTTTTTTTTTAATTATGAACAGACTCAGCAGGTATGGAAACTCTAGCGACCCCGCATTTCGGTGACCGTTTTGTCACTTTAATTAATCTGCATCGCAGTCTTTTGAGAAAGAGAAAAAAAAATGCTAGGATGCCTTTGTGGCGCGCATTGCCTTAGGAAATATAGTTGGCGAAAGGTTCGTACTGAAGCCACGAAGGCAGCGTATATCATACGTAAATGGGCCTTCAACAACAAAGAGATAAGCAGCTTTAAATTCAACATTTTTTTTTAAGTTATCGCGATAGAAAATACCTGACAGTGCAGATACGCAATGCCATGGCACCATTTCCTATTTGATGCGCATCGCAGGTGGCGTTCATCATCGCGTACGCGCTCTGCGTGCAATACGAAGAGGCGGCGGATGCGTCCAACGGCAGGAACAGCCTCGCCGAAGCGCTCGGAGGCAATGATCCCAAGGAGAATTCCATCGAGAAATACTACCCGAGTAAGTGACGTCCCCAGTCTCGACAGACTTCGTCCGCCAACAAAGCCGCCGCCGACAGAGGAGGCGCCATTGCTCGCAATTGCGGGCACATGCGTGCCCGTCCCGCAGCGGGGACCGTCTCTCAATACCGGGCTCTGATATCGCGGACCAAGGCAGCTTTGCTTGGGTCTCGCACGAAGTGTCGACGACTAAACGGTGCGAACCAACAAAGACGCTCTAAAAGCTCGGCAATCGCAGACAAACGTGGGCGCCTACCTTCACAGTTCTTGCGAGAAGCTTTCAGACACTTTGCCTGCTTGTCGTGCCGTATAGATATGGCGTTATCTTGTTTTGCCAACACCAGCTGTTTCGACGCTGCGGTGGGTATACTTGCACCCTCCAAGTGCCGCTGGCCCTAGTGACGACACTGATGAGACCTACGGGTTCATAGCTTTCACTGTTATAAAAACGCGACCCCTCCTCTTCCTAAGCCGCACAAATAGCATTGTCAAAACTGGAATCTGGAACAGTGGCTTCTGTTGCGACCCAGCAAAACACGCCGCCATCTTACTCAGCCGGGGGGCACTTCGGCACGGCCATAATCCGATTAGAACGCCGTAGCGAGACGTCGTCATCATATTATGACGCGCCCAAGCGCACCTCAATGAGCAAGATGGCGGCGCCCTGAGGCCGGACTTGCAAAAGTGTAAACTCTATTTACCTTTAAGCTGAGACTGCAGCCCAAACTACAAGCGCGAGCTAGTCCAAGCTCTTGGCTTTGCGACATGCACCTCTAGCGCGAGTGTCCGTTCTGCGGAAGAACGCTTGAAAGCAGCGACCTCGAGCTCTCGTGGTTGTGGAATTGCCTGCTGTTTCAGCTTTAGTGTAAACGGAGTATAGAACATAGCCAAGCAGGATAAATGCCTCGGAAGTACGTAAGATGGCCCGTGGTCTTGACCGAATTCCTTGACGAGCTAAACGGTAAACCCCCTCTTTGAAGCGAAACCGAGGTGGGCCCTTCTCAAGACCACTGACTCTGTGCTCAGACTAAACTTACTTACAAAAATAAGTTTTTGCACTTTGTTATGTTCAACTCTTGAGGCTTTTTTTCTTTTTTTTTCGTAAAAATAAAAATTTACAAGAAATTACCCTGCGAGTGTTTTCCGGAACCGTATACAAACTGGCTATTTTCATCACCCGTTTTCTTTTTTTTTAAACCTACTTTTGGTTTTTTTTTTTTTTTTAGACCTTTAGGCGTTGTTGATGTCTGACTTGCTAAAGAAGGCTGGCGAGCTAACCTCCCACCAGAGCTTTCTGTTCTCGTCGCTAGGTGCCGTGAATTTCGCTTCAGCGCTGCACGGCCGTGACACGTGACTCCACCGGAAGTTCACGTGACATTAGGAAGTTTTTGTAGATCGTTTCCGCCGTCCCACAACGGCCTTCTGCAACCCGCTACCAGATCCGCAACTCTGCAGGCAAGACTAGCGACGCGCATGCGCACCAGCGACGTCTTCGTTGCAGAGGGCGCACAGGAGGGCGAATGACTAAAGCCCCTCTATCCTGGGAAAAGTGGCGCCGTTCATTCATTGTTGTAGAAATGCTCGAGGCACGTACCTCGCGCCACTTCTGGGAAACTCATGGCGTCTGAAATCTAGCTCAGTGCTGCACTGTGCCCCATGATCTTCCCAAGGGCTGCACGTTGCACGAGCCTCGTGCATCGACGAACATTGCGCTACTTTTGAAACACGAAAAACGGTGCAGGAAAACTCCCTATTAGAGAACTCCAGAATAGCGGGCCCCGATGGGTCCCCCGAGCAGCTTGTGTGTGTATGTTTGTGTGTGTGTGTGTTTGGGAGAGGGGGGGGGGGTCACACAGTCTGTGCGCAGACGTTCTGCTCATGCGCGGTGTGACGCCCGAAGGCTGCTTTGGGGGACTCGAAGCGTTGGGGCCACCGTGGTTAGGGCCCCCATACCATTCTGAAACTTTCTCTCGGCGCGAGACTGACTCCTATTGCTCGCGGCGTCCGCTCCCGTCCATCATAAGGCGGGGGCGGAGTTCAAGATTCCGCAACTTCGAAGTAAAAGTAGGTGTCGTTCAACGGCACTATTTCTCACGCTGCTGGGCATTCGGCGTCGGTTTCCGCCAAGCCCGAAATACCCGGGCCGCGCCACGCGTACTTCACCCGAGCGGCGCCGAGGACGGGGAAAGTGCCCCGAGTTCCCGGGCAGCTCGGCTCCTCCGGGCTGCTTTCGGGGATGCATAGCCGCTGCAGCTTCTGCTTCTGCGATGGGACACGCACCAGCATTGCCCGGGAAAGGAACACGTTTAGTTTTGGGCGAAAAGTTATTTTCGAGCGAATTAAATTAATAATAATATTATTAATAATAAAGATTCGTACGGCCTTGGTGTTGGTACACCGAAACTTACACAAACTGCAAATTATGCATAAAAACTATAAATAGGAACAACAACAACAACAATAACAACAATAACAACAACAACAACAATAATAATAATAATAATAATTTTATTCGGCTTGTTCTTTCTTTAGCACGTACGAGGCGGGTCAGTCGAGGCCAGGGTCGGCTTGTGCGACTAGACCCCGTGGTGATGAGACTGATTGTTCTCAGGCGCGAATACAAGACAGTTATACACAATTTAAAGTTGTTTCACGGGTTTCATACACACAAATAAATGAGTAATTGGGCATATATACACAATTTAAAGTTGTTTCACGGGTTTCACACACAAATAAATGAGTACTTGGGCATATATACAACATCGAGTGCACTGCAACGCATATAGGCGTGCATGCCTAGATCTACACGTAAATATACACTTAAATACATATATACACTTAAGCATCATACGGGCATATAGGCTGATGGTCGAACAGTCACTCACATGGTAACAATAACTAGCCTCCTGTCGATCCTAGAGAGATTTCAGTCGTGTATAATTCAATGGGCTGCTACTAGCACAATTGTTTTATGCGTTTTTTTAGGACACGCTGAGAGTCAATTTGATCAAGAAAATCTGGTAATTTGTTAAATATGCGAGGAACATAATACGACCGAACATATTTTCCATATTTAGTGTATACACGAGGAATTATAAAGTGTTCACTGTTTCTTACAGAGCGCTGGACAGTTCGAGGTATTTTAAATTGACTGAGCCAATAATGTCTTAGGATGACACATCTATGAAAAAGGGGTAGAAAACGCGGCAAGCCCACATAAGAGAATATATCATCGTCCTGGTTTAGATTCGGATTATATGCAACGTTTTTCGCGATGTTCCTCAGAATGGCGTCAATTTTCGTCCTCCAGAGCGTTGAGCAGTTGGCAAAGATAGTAATCCCATAGCGAAGAACTCCGTAGGCAAGAGCATTCACGACTGTCTTTCTGACGGAGATTGGGAGGAACGTTTTTATATGGTATAACAGACAAGATACACCTCGTAGTCTTTTAGCCAGATAATCAAGGTGTGTGTTCCAGGAGAGATCGCTATCGAAAAAAAGTCCCAAGTATTTGACTGTATTGTGGTATGGAATTGGTGTACAGGTGCAAGGTACACAAGATGAGGAATGTAATATAAAAGGGATGTCGATGCACTGTCGTTTAAGTTGATTGCGGAAACAAATAAGCTTTGTTTTTCGTACATTCACTCTGATTTGATTGGTTTCAAACCAGTCCATGACTTTCGTAGAATTTATTTGTAGTGTGTTTATTGCACTGCGCAGGCTGACATGAGTGGATAACAGCAATGTGTCATCTGCGTATTGAAAAACTGAGCATCTTGATGGTAATTTAGCGAGATCGTTGACGTAGATATTAAACAACAGGGGGGACAAAACTGACCCTTGCGGTACACCTGACTTGAGAAATACCTTAGCACTTTTTTCGTTGCAAACCATTACCTGCTGCGATCTGTCTGTCAAAAAGTTTTGAAGCAACAAAAAGAAAGGACCTCGAAATCCGTAGTTGTAAAGTTTGTTTAAAAGTATTTGGTGACTGATGGAATCAAATGCTTTGGATACGTCGAGAAAAAGGGCACATGTAAATTGATTATTGTCGAACGACGTGTGCAAGATATCAGACATGTCCTCAAGTAAGGATTGAGTGCTGCGGCCGGCAATAAAACCGTATTGGTTGGGCGATATAAGGTTGTATTTATCCAGAAAGTCGTTCATCGATTTTAAAATATGTTTCTCCAGAACCAACGCCAAACACGGAAGAATAGAAATGGGACGATAGTTTTTTACATCGCCGCGTGCGCCATTCTTATAAAGGGGCCTTACGATTGCGCTTTTAAAATTTAGAGGGAAAACTCAGGTGAGAATGATTCCATTTAGTATGTGGAGAATAACATTTTTTAAAACGTGAAAATTGCGCCGCAAATCGCTCAGTTTTATATTATCGACGCCAGGGGTTTTGTGAGGCCGGAAGCTAAATAGCAGCGTATGTAGGTCTTTTTCCGTCATGTTTGGGAGATAGGCACTGTTTAAACAAGATTTTTCTTGATTGTCTGTCGTAATTTGTCCATGGCAAGATACACCAGTAATAATTTGTCCATGGTAAGATACACCAATAATAATAATAATAATAATAATAATAATAATAATAATAATCAATCAATCAATCAATCAATCAATGTTTTTATTCGTGCCCGGGAACAACCTTGCGGTCTTGGTACAGGTGCACTGTGTTAACATGTAAGGCAGAACAGGGTATAAAGCAATAGTACGGACAACACAAACAACGGACAAGCCCTAGAAAAATACACTTAAAAATTATAAAAAGTAAACACAAAGTCACAACATACGATAAGCTTAAGGGTACTACCGCCAACACCAATTGCTAGAAAGAAAGAAAAAAAATGCATTCAAAGTGGGGAATTTCGGCGTGAACGCCGCAAGTTAGTGCATACAGTTCTAATTTAAGTGATGGCCTTTAACGTTTTTACAAACTGCAGCGTGTTATTGTTAAATATGTCGAGTGTTTCAGAAAAAGAAGAATTATAAGTATGCCCAAGTCTGGACACAGGATCGTGGAGGTTGAGTAGACGCCTGTTGCAGAAGGACGCATTTTGCCTTGTTGTTTTTAGAGGAATTTTTAAGAGTACTCTTGACGTCAATACCGTGCAATCAGTGACGGCGTGGACAAGTTTGTATAAAAATAAGATATCGGCAAGTTCTCTCCTACGAAGCAGGGTAGGTAGTGCCACGCTACGCTGAACAGGGACAGGGACATCAGTAGTGGTGGGTACAATGCGCGCTGAGCAACGATGTCTATAGATGGAAAGAAACTTGTTCTGAACCCGTTCTATTTTCAAGGAATTTGTGGCACAAATTCCATTCCATACAACAGAAGCGTATTCAAGCTGTGGTCGACACAATGCACTGTAGAGTATAAGAAATGTGCAGGGGTTAATAAACTCTTTAGTGATGCGGCACGCACTACCGAGCGTGCGTAGAGCTGCGTTCACGATGTGATCCACATGACTGGAGAAGATTAAGGTGCTGTCAAACACTACGCCAAGATCTTTGATTCTGTTCATACGTTCCAAAAGGTCTGTCTGAATAACATATGGGAATACAATGTTATGTGTCTTACGAGTGTACGACACGACTTTCGTTTTAGAGCTATTTATCTTTAGGTCATTCCCCCGGCACCATTCTTCAAAAGCATCAACATCTCTAATAATAATAATAATAATAATAATAATAATAATAATAATAATAATAATAATAATAATAATTTATTCCAGCATTTGATTTTTTTCATTATGTTAGACTCGGGTCTGTCGAAGCCAGGGTTGGCTTGTGTGACACGACCCAGCAATGATGTTAGCCAATGTGAGTGGTAGACGGGCGTTCTTGGTATGCTAATAGCAGTCACTTTAGAAGTTCAGAAATAGTTTACAAATGACAGTCAGTATAGATATATGAAATAGTTCACAAATGGCAGTCAGTATAGATATTTGAAATAATTCACAAATGGCAAAATAAGAAGCACAGAGATGATTGCTATAACTACACTATATCATCCTTCATGACAAAGTAATATTTAAACACATGGATAAATCAATGTACACTTTCAAAAAGTAATAAAAAAAGTAAATGTTTGCAAAAAAAAAACCGGATATGTGTATACAGGCATGTATCACACAAAGATGCACAGAGGCATATATATATACACAAATTTAGATCTACAGATGCGTTCACAGATACACAAATATACAGTACTCACAGCATAGACACGGATAAAGACACAAACAAATGTCTATGTGGATTCAGCACCAACTGAAGAAACGTCCAAAGAGTTCGAAATGTTATTCGCAAAAAAAAAAAAAAATGCATACATGGTTTTTAGCACATTTTTTTCAGGTGCTTTTTTAAAGATCGCAGAGAATCGAGTTGATTAAAAACGTCTGGTAATTTGTTGAAGATGTCAGGCACGTAAAATGAATGTAGACTCTTTCCGTAGTTGGTGTATATTCGAGGAATTATAAAGCGTTCACTATTTCTTATAGAGCGCTGAACAAAATGAGGCGTTTTAAACGGGCTATTCCAATAATGCTTTAGGATGACACATCGTTGAAAAAGAGGCAGAAAACGCGGTAGGCCCACTGATGCGAATACGTCACCATCCTGTATTAATTTGGGATCATAGGCAACGTTTTTGGCGATGCTCTTAAGAATGACATCTATTTTTGTTCTCCAAAGAGCTGAACAGTTTGCGAAGATTGTAATTCCGTATCGCAGAGCTCCATACGCGGTAGCATTAACGACCATTTTTCTGACGGAGATGGGGAGGAAGGTTTTGATGAGATATAATAAACATGATATATTTCGTAGTCTCCTAGCCAAATAATCCAAGTGT
The DNA here is from genome assembly GCF_016920785.2 of Ixodes scapularis. Classification (NCBI taxonomy): domain Eukaryota; kingdom Metazoa; phylum Arthropoda; class Arachnida; order Ixodida; family Ixodidae; genus Ixodes; species Ixodes scapularis. The sequence continues at coordinate 42,261,051 of NW_024609835.1, forward strand.
GTATTCCATGTTAAATCGCTATCAAAATAAATGCCCAAGTATTTTACTGTATTTACGTATGGTATAGGCGTACAGCTGCAAGAGACACAAGACGATGAATGCAATATAAAAGGTATGTCTATGCATGTCCGCTTGAGTGGGTTACGGAAACAGACAAGTTTTGTTTTTTGCACATTCACAGATATTCGATTTGCTTCAAACCAGTTCATGACTCTTGTAGAATTTATTTTAAGCATGTTGATTGCACAGCGCAGGCTGATATGAGTAGATAGCAACAATTTGTCATCTGCATATTGGTAAACTGTACATCCTGATGTTGATCGGGCGAGATCGTTCACGTAAAGATTAAACAGCAAGGGGGACAGGACCGAGCCTTGTGGTACTCCCTTCTGTAGGCATACTTTGGCGCTTGTTTTGTTGCAAACCAATACTTGTTGCGATCTGTCAGTCAGAAAGTTTTGAAGCATCAAAAAAAATGGACCCCGAAATCCGTAATTGCAAAGTTTCTCCAGCAGTATTTGGTGATTGATAGAATCAAACGCTTTTGACACATCAAGAAAGAGTGCGCACGTAAACTGATTATTATCGAATGAGGTGTGTAAAGTATCAGACATATCCTCGAGCGCCGAGATGGTGCTGCGGCCTGCGATAAAGCCGTATTGGTTAGGTGATAGAATATTGTATTTGTCAAGGAAGGCGCTCATTGTTTTAAAAATATGTTTTTCGAGAACCAATGCCAAGCAAGGAAGAATAGATATGGGACGATAGTTTTTTTACAATGTCACGTGCACCATTTTTATAAAGAGGTCTGACAATTGCGCTTTTGAAATTTTTGGGGAAAACTCCGGTGTCTATAATTCCGTTTAGTATGTGGAGGAGAACACGTTTTAAAACATTAAAATTGCGAAGCAAGTCGGTAAGTTTAATATTATCTATACCAGGAGACTTATGAGGCCTAAAGCTAAACAACAACATATGAAGATCTTGTTCAGTCATGTTTGGGAGAAAGGCAGAATTTGGGCAGGGTTTTTCCAGATTTACCGCCGAAACATTTACATCGTCAGATATGCCGGAGACTGAAGCAAAAAAACTATTGAAATTATCCGCCACAGAAAGCATATCCGCACAGAAAGCAGAAAGCACAGAAAGCAAACAACAACAACAACAACAATAATAATAATAATAATAATAATAATAATATTAATAATATTCCGTTCCTTTCTGCGGAGTATTATTGGTCCGCGTTTTTTATATATTTCTCCCCATCCATGTACGACAAAGAGAGGGGTTACAATCATCCCAGAATGTTCAGCGCTTTAATTTCCTAGAGATTAGTGACGAGAAGTTCTTAATATTAGTGATTTCCGTTTATATTTTGAACCCGAAATATGCAGGATTCCTTTTTTTCGGGAGCTTTTTGTAGGCAAATTCGTAGCACCTCCTGATATATCTATATATTTTTTCTTCCGTAGATACAAGGTTCCTTTTGAGTTCTTCAACTTGCCTTGAATCGAAATTGAACGTTTTCGGAGCTATAGACGCTTTGCAGCAGCTGTGCATGGGCGCCGCCATAACCGACCTTCAGTTTTTCTTTCCTCTTAATACAAATACTTCACTTCATCATAACCACAGCAGGGCAGGTTATTGCTATTTTAGGTTGTACTGCGTCCTTCTCCACAGCCTTGGCCTCTGTGGAGGCTTGTCAACGCTCGCTTCAGTGGCTCGGCATATGGAAACGACAAGAGAAGGTCAGCAATGGCGGCTGTAATTTGGCGCATGTGTAAAGCGTCTATATATATGGTTTTGACGCTCACGGATAATTTTGAAAATGTTTTTGAAAATGTTTCGCCTTTCTCACTTTGTGCATACTCCATAGTAACCGGAAACACGGAACGATAAGAAAAACGAACAATACTTATTGTTTTCTTCGTTGTTTTTTTTGTTTTTTGTTTATCGTTCTGTGTCGGTTACAACGGAAGTTCTTCACTAGCTAACCCGTGTTTTTACCTTTTATTCACATTATACACATTTAGAATAAAAGCCGATTTGTTTTTTGTCCTAGAGAATTTAACATGGGGAAAAGCTGAGCCTTTAATAATAAATGGAAGGGTTGAAGAATCATTATATCATCATTTATTGTTTTCTTCTTTTTTTTCTTTTTTCAAGTTCCTCGAATGATTGCGTAGCTCTTTAAGTTTTGAACAGTGTTGTCATCGGTTCGAAAAAGTCCCCCTCAAATTCCGATTTGAAAATTCCAGTACCGGACTCCACATCTTGTATGTAGCTTGCTAAAAAGAATAACAGCACGCACATAAATCGACTGAACGATTATTAGTTTATCTCCTTATTCGGCGACCAAGCTACTGCCCTCATCTCCAAATGAAAAAAATAAAAAACAGCCCGTTTTTTTTTGCTTTTTTAAAGGCCACAAAATTCAGTCACCCGACATCATAGAGTCACGAGACTTTACGTCACACGACCACTCGACGTGACGTCAAATCACGTCATTCGACAGAACGACGCCACGGTGTCCGTCCCGGTGCCACGTGACGACCGCCACGATGACGACGTCGGGCGGTGAACCTTCTAAAACGCCAACGGGTCGTCACGTGAACCTCCTGACGTCATCAGTGTGACGTCACCATCGAAGCTACATGTGACACACACGAAAGCACTAAATAAAGCACCCCGGTCACACTGTTCGTACTTCATTCGAGTGTGTGTGCTGCAGCAGGCACGATGACAGAATTACCTGCGGACAAGCCTCGAGCATTTTCGAAGCATGTTTTTGTATGACTCATGTGAGAGGAAGAGGAAGAAACGCACCTCGGACTGTACCCCTTGTAACGGGCGGTAGCTTGCGCCACCTACTCTCTTTTGCACGATGTAATATCAGTGTGGTCGCGGTTTAAGAGACGACCCTGTAAATGCTACGGAATTTTATAAATGAACCGAACGAAGAAGGGGGTTGGTAATTGAACCGCTTCTAACAAAAAGGATACGAGTCCGAACATTCGCGTTTGCCCTTTTTGCGCGCCATGCAGCTTCGTGCTGCTGCTTCTCCCACTTCCAGGCTGCCCGCACGAGTGTGCACGAGTTTAAAACGGGCGATAACATTAATTCCAAGAAAGAAGGGGAGGAAAAAAAAAAAACACGCGAAAGACAAGGGGGTTTGCGGTTAACCAACGAACGTGCGAGCTCGAAGTCCGAAGGTCGGCCCATCCGCGTGCTGCTCGCCGTCTTCGAAAGGTAATTCTTCGGGAAGGGGCGGCTTCCAGTTTCGCGTCGAGCAAAAACGCGCGCGTGTGTATACCCACAAAGCGATCGCTCGTTCCGAGGACACGCTCGGCGGACCCCGAATGTACATTTCCTGGGCTGGGACGTTTTGATTTGGAATGGCCGCGAGCGCGGATACACTCGACCCCAGACAGGCAGCGAGGAAGCCTCGCTGTTTGTTTTTGGGTGCGTGCGCCGTCCCGGTGACACACATTTCCCAATTACGGCCTGTTGCGGCACCGATTACGCTACACGCACCCTTCCGTCACGCCCGAAACCGACCACGAAATCCTTTTGTGCCGTTTATTCTTTTTAGTCCCGCCATTACCTCGGTATTGCAATGCCCACAAGGCACGAAAGGTTACTCATTGTCAGCGCCGAAGTTATTCGATTTCCTATTTGGATGGGCAGTATACAAAGGGGTGAACCTACCGTGTGCCTTTGCATCCATTAGGCCGTGGTCTTCTGTCGAATTCGTAGGGTGGGAGGAGGGAGGAGTTGGCAAATGTGGAAGTGGAGGAAAGGTCAGGGAAGCCCACCCCGTGTCCACCGTATTCGTATGCGTCTATTCAAATTAACAGTGGAAATATTTATTTATTTATTTGTTGATACTGCAACCCCTGAAAGGGATTTTAGCAGGTGGGTATACACTTGATTGACAAGACATGCAGGCATACAAAATAGCAATATGTTGTGTATGTTTCAATTAAACTGCACTTATAATTATTTATTGGCGTGAATATCCTGCGAAACGCACATTAGTTCTTTGCTTTTCCCCCACGCAATGGTAGTAGCAGAAACGTGTAGAGATGAGCGAGCAGCGTTCTCCCCTCACTCGCAGAGGAACAAGTGGCCGTGTGATCTGATGTCCATTGTACGTCGCTAATGTTCATCAGTCACGCGCGTCAAGGCTGAAAAAATACAGGGACCCAGAGTGTCGAACCGAAGTTTTTACCGGTTCGGTTCGGGTTCGGGTTCACGGTTTTTGGTTCAGTTCCAGTTCAGTTCCGGGGAGCAAATATGACAGTTTGAACCGCTAAATTTAGATTATTTTTCCACGTTGTTCTGGCAATAGGCACTATTTATGCGGTAAAACGATTAACTTTATAGTTTTTTCCCTATCGTTTGCGCAATCCACTCTTATTTTCAGGTCGCAGTATTACAAGTTAAATCGGGTTTGTGCACTGGAACTAATGAATTAGTTACAGTGCATAAAATCATGAAATGGGCACCTCGTCGCCATATATATAACGAACTATGGTTTACAAAAATACGTTTCACAATATATATGTGATCATGACACAACTGAGCTCAAAGCAATAACATCTTAAAATATCACGGAAGTTTTAAAACAAGCTCTTCCAGTCTATCTTTTCTAGAAATATGAGAGGCAACCACAATGCTTGTCTTTCTAACCACTGAGCACCGTGATGCAGGCGACGAATCATGCAGAAAGGAGTGATTGAAAGTGTTCACTTTAATCTATAAGCACCTTCGTATTCAGACCAAATCTGAGTCCCAGTGAATCCCAGTGAACACAGAATAAACTGGCATAGCCTGAATTTTGATGTTTGTTTTTGACAAGATGCCGGTCAATTTAATTTGCAAATAAGCATCACCCTCGCTAATTGATGATTTTTTGTTGAATTAAACGAAGTGGTATTTCATGCTCTATACTCGGTAAGGCAGCTACTTAATTGAACACTTTTTGACGGTTTGCGTGCGTAGTAGTCATCGTTACACCATGCGTCCTTATGTATTTTGTTTTCGTCCAACCCACAGACACATGGAAGTTCTGTTCACCACACTTAAAGAGGCCATAACAGGCTTCTATATGGTTGAGAAGTTATATATGTGTCAGGAACACATAGTTATTTAAATTAGCTTCGAAATCAAAAATTTATTTAAGGCTTTTCCATATCACTTATATCGGGTCTATCGAGGATGAAAACGCTGGAAAAGATTCGCAGAGCATCTTTCAGATAATTTGGGGATACATTTACTCATAATATATATATCTTTGAGGTGATGGATTTTCTACTTAGATTGCCAAATCTTCAGTCAATATTTAAATATATTTTTTATTATCATCAATAAATTTGACTTTATGAAGTTCACATAACCGCTTGAGACCGACACGGGAGGACGATACAGGAAAATACGCCAGCTGTTGAGTTTGCGGAAACATGCTTTTCTTTTCTTCGATGTGTTGCAGTGTAAAATACTGGGTTGCAGGGTATGCTGAAAATTAATTTCCGCTCATATGATAGATAGGAAGGCAAATACACGAAATGCGCCGAGGGAGGAAGGAAACTGGTACTTTTTTCTAAATAATCACTTACACAACGCCTTACTGCAAAAAGAGATGCAAAGAAATGCATGCAATAATATTCCTAATTAAACATGAATTGCGCGAAGGACAAACGAATATTCTTAGAATCCTATATAATATAACCACCTTTAGGCATTAGATTGCCTGAGCTCGGAACTTCGCGAGATACTACCTCGGGAGGCACTACCCGGGGGTTTTACGTTCACTTGTTTTTGGCCCTCGCTTTACAACTCTATTCTTTACCAGTCATGCGCTCTAATATTTCATTAGGTTGACATACATCATCGCAAGAATGCTACAAATACTGCAGAACTTTACGATTTTGACATCTATTGCTAGTGTTGCGAACATCGCATTTCCCCAGAAAGCTGAACTGTTTAACATGGTTTGCACGTGACCTCATCGCACTATATGCTGGTGGTCAGTGCGAGTTGTTCTTGCTGAGAAAACCAACTCCGGCAGGGCAAAATGCACGCTGCAAAAGGTTCGCACTCAGCGCAAGCCATGTATTTGATAGGCACAAATTATTATCCTTAGTGCATCGTCCTTAAGCACGGCGCAAGCGTCTGGCACAAAAAAAAAAAAAAAAAAAAAGTTTTCTGGCAAGAATGTTTTTGCATTTTTGTAAAATGGGTCGTTTTTCCTTTTCGATATTCAGTCTGGCCACATTGATCACTATCATCATCTGTGAAACGCACTGATCTCTACGTCTATTTGCTGGATCGCGTTTGACCAGCTCCGCCTATGGACGGGAATGCGACCACGGTCGGCCATCTTTTTGGTAGAGTTATATTATCTCTAGCCATCATAGTAATATGGCGGACAGCGCAATGGCGGCAGGCTGCCATAAAATAGCCGTAGATCTAGTACACTGTACCGTGGGTGATATTTCATGCTTGATTGAAGTTGTTTGACGAAGCAGGTTCTCGAAACCCGGCGTGAACGGTAGCCTCATATTTAAGGACCCGGCGAAAGTCCTACGAAAGCGCAGCACCGGGGAAAAGCAGCGCAGTTCGCATCGAAAGCACACTCCGTACCGGCGTCTGCTTTCGATGCTTCTTTTGATGCGACTTTCGATGCGTGCTGTGCTGCTTTTCCCCGGTGCTGCGATTTCGTGAAACTCACCGGCTTCTCAAAGATCGGGCTACCGTTAACGCCGGGTTTAAAAAATATGTTTCGTCAAACAATTTCAATCAAGCACGAAATATCACCCACCCTATTTCGGCGGCAGCCTGGCACACACCTGCCAAAACACTGTCAGCCATGGATGGGTGATAGTGGCTGCAGGAGCTGTATTTTGGCTAGAGGTAATATAACTCTACCAAAAAGATGGCCGCTAGTGGCCGCATTTGCGGAGCGGGCAAACGCGATCCAGCAATTGCCATAGAGATCAGTGGTGAAACGGCATATGTGCCGTACCTATGGCGGCCTTCTATAGAAGGCCGCTATTGGCGCGGCACATTTGCCGTTTCACAGATGATGATAGTGATCAAAGTGGCCAGACTAAATTTCGAAAAGGGTCTATTGTTCAGTGACTGTGGGGACGCCGCCGCTATATTTAGCGCTCCCAGTCAGTCACTATATCAGTCACTAAAGTGACTGATAAAGGAAGACGTTGAAGATGCTCCTAAGCGGATGACGCGAAGGTTCAGGGGTTAGTACGATGCGCAAGAGCTATGTAAGCGTTCATTTCTAACTCAGATTCAGTAAATCTGTGGGCGGCACGCAATAGACTTCAAAGCCCTGTGGTATATAGCATTTTATCGACGCGTGTGTGGGTTGGAGCTTTGTTCTCACTGCAGGTTCTTCGTCACCATCGAACTGAAAGTGATGGAGAAACAAACTACACATTGAACAGTTCCTCGCCAGCCGTGGACTTGCGAAAGTGGCGGTGCCAGGTCAAATACAAGTTCATTACCGTCATTGGTATAGCAAAACTCTAAACTGCTGTACGGGCCACCAAAGGGTACATTCGTCTGCTAAAGAAACAGACGATCTTCGCGAAAATCATGGCGCTAGAACTCATTGACAATAAGTTTGAATTGGATTTATTTGGGAGAAAAACTTAGAAAAAGTCATTTTATTTGACTTCGCTGCCACCAAAAGGAGGAGATAACCCAGAATCTTGTGACAAAGCAGGACATCGTACCTTCCTGGCGCCCAAGGCAACACATAGCATTCACTGCACTGTCAACCTTCGTTACAAGTGACGAATCCCCGCGTATAGGGACGTCCGACCTCGCGTCGATGGATAAAGTGGATGTGCTAAGCCGACGTGGCTAATACATCCTAACGATTAACGGCTGGGTCATCAGACAGGGTTTGAACCCGTGTCGTCGGGGCCTTCATCAAAATGGGAGAGCGCCGGTTCACCCAACTGAGCTATGTCACATCCTCGCAAACTGAGCCAAACGAACAAGACGATTTTAAGAAAGCGTTGCTGTCTTGTTGACGTTTTGTTTGTTTTCTGTTTTATTTGTCGTGAATTCGACTTCCTTCACCACCCCAATGACATTTCTTCCGGGTAGAGCCACGATAACTTTCATTCACGTTTGAAGCTTCGGCAAGCCTCTTCCCACAGCGAAACAGCGGTTCTATAACGCAGCATTCACACTGGTGACTCAACCGCATCCGCAAAGCGGTTGCGAACGCGGTTGCTTAAAGATGCGATACAAATTCACGCGCAGTTCATAATAAAAACGAGCGATTCACGCTTCGCGGTTGCGATTCGAACGGCAGTGCGAATGCAGCCTAAACGAGTCGAGACGCTTCTGGTGTCAGCCGCTTGGACCACACGATCACAGCTTACGGTTCGGACACTGGACTACGGTAAGGCAGCAGTGACCTCGCGCATGCGCAGTCCATACCGGAGAGCCGAGCGTAACGTATCGTATGTGCAAAAACGGTCCCCTAAAACTCTCTACGTAAAGAGATTTAGGGAACAGTTTTTGCACATACGATACGGTACGATGGTGCGGACTGCGAATGTGCTACCGCATTAGACTCTCGCATTGAGAGCAATTTGAGAGCCACGGACTTATACGAAAGCCAAACACTGGACGCCAGAGTTTCGTGTTCTAACGCGTTAGTCGAGTGCAGTGGAGACAAATGCAGCTAGCTTTAGGTTTTACCCACTCATCATTCCATCCAGAACTATGCGTTCTGGCGTACCCTCTCGTCTCCCCCTCTCCCTCAGTTTCTCGGCGCATAGGTCTGCATCAAACACCGTGTATTTGGTATGATGCCTGATCAGTGTCAACGCAACTTTGTGAACACAAGGCAAGCGGAGGCACATTGCACCAGAACGACTGTGTACGACAACAGTTTCAAAACAGGGCGACCTTCCCGCACTCGCTTGTGCATTCTATACGGGCCCGCTGACTCTGCCTGCGATCTGCATGCGCGACCGTGGAAGCCTGGGCGAGAGCCGCTTGGTACAACACCCCGTTCGCAGTTCCGCTAGATGTGCTGCATATCCGATGTCCCTCGCACGACCCCTCAAGGTCGACGGGGTCACCTGCGCCTCAGACAGGCGTTATTTACCCGCTTATAGTTAGGAAGCTTTAGCGGGTTACAGGTACTACGTGTCATGCGCTATGAGAAGTATAGGACTTGACAGGATTAAAAGCGCTAATAAACGAGAACCAGTAAAAGAACACACATACACAGTACAGCGCACTTCCAACTTAGGTTTAATCTGACTTAAACAAAAGAAGAAACATATATGCCTTGTCAACAACCATCCACGTCATGTAAACGCATTGTCTAATAATCTACATATAATATTTCTTGCTTGAGCTAAAAAGGACTGTAGATACGCCACCTCTGAATCTTATAATGCTATCGATGGGGCGCTAATGCACGTGTCGCCGTCGCACTTCTTTATGTAAAACACCTCCGAAATTTCCCTAGTCATTTTGTTACGATTCCTGCTCAGGATGACAGTTTCCTGAAGCTTCGGGCCACAGTCGCATCGGTTGCAGTGTATCGCAAGATTACCCGAGGGCGAAGATCTTACAGCCAGTGCGTGTCTCTTAGTTTGTCGTTGATGCACTTTCCGCTTTGTCCTATGAAAAACCCTCCCACACATTAAAGGTATTCTATACACCACCCCTTCCTTGCATTCCACATATTTAGTTCCATGCTTCTTCTTACATATTCCCACCCTTAAATCTCCCTTTTCTATTCTTGCACACAGTTTACACAATTTCTGAGGCGCTGAGAGTAGTACCGGTAGTCCATGTTTTTCGCCCACTTTCTTCAAACTATGGCAGAATTTGTGCACACATAGTATCACGGTCGGTCTAACAATCCGCCTGACCTTCCCACTACTTTTTCCCCCTCCCCGACGTTTTCGTAACAATCCTTCTGCCACATGTTTAATAAGCTATAGTTACACAGAGGGAATCATGACAACTACAGATGTCATCTTATCTTCAGACACCTGTCACGTCTTCAGTGCCATTACCCCTTCAAGGTGTGTAACTCACAGGGCGTGGTTCAATTTCTGAGAAACTTTAACCCAGATTTCTGTCACGCGGTTTCCTTTAATACGGAAAACCTGTTTTACTCGATACCTCATAGGGAACTCTGCAAAAATGTACGAGAAGCAGTACTACGGACTACTTCTAAGCACTAAAAATAATGCGCATGTGCGTTTTTAGTTTATTTTCTAAACAGCAATGAAATCGCGGTCAAATATTAGGTAATATAACGAAGAAGGATAAACGCTTTTTATTCTTAAAATTATAGTAAGATCCCAATTTTCCTTGTATTTTTTTTTTTATTTATAGCAAGCTAAATTATTATACATAAGTCTTTATCGCGTAATTTCTTATTCTGCAAGTTACTATTTCTAAGCGCGCTTGTTCGTAGCTTAACGCATTCTTCACTGTGGACAGATGTAGTAATTGCAGCTAGTATAGACGCTTAAAACACGCTCCAGATTGAGCCGCCAGTGCCAACCTTCTCTCGTCTTACCGAGATGCCGAGCCACCTAAGCGGGCGTCGAGGAGCCTCCACAAAGGCCTATGCTGGAAAGAAGGAGGCAGTAACACCTAAAGTGGCCATAACCTGTCCTGCTGTGGCAATGAAGAAGTGAAGCGAACGGAATAAGAGGAAACAAAAACTGAAGTTTGGTTATGACGACGCCCATGCACAGCTGCCTGAAAGCCTTTATAATATATATCGGCAACAAATTCTACGCTTCATCAATTAAACATAGGATTGAATCGATGTTAAGCACACAAGATGGCTGGCGTGTCGTTGCATCGAAGCGTGTAGCTTATTAGTGACTCTAGTCGTCCCAACAGACACTCGTGTCGAATAAAAGCTGCCCATGTTCGTCCAGGCATTAGCACGCGCTCCCGTGGCGTGAGTCGGTCCGATTAGCGCGGGGCCGGTTGAGTCCCGCCCAACATGCGTACGCTGACAAAGCCGAGACACTGAGACGGACAGCCTTGGGAACACGGGAGCACGGCGCTCATGCTCGCGGAAGGCTTTCGGAAGCCCGTTGCGCCCGCGACGCACGCCACGCTAATTGAAAAGCGCATTCGGCCACCGCGGGTATGCCCTCGGAACAGCACGCACGCTTTCGCAGTCGCGTGCGCATAAAGGACACCACCACGACACCGGTTCAAAGGGCATGACGAGCGCATTTGTGGGTTGGCTGCGTTCGCTGCACATGTTTATAGACGCGAGCTCAACGAAAAATTAGCGAAAATAACGGCACGAAGATAGGCTGCTTGGTTGTGAGAAGGCTGCGGGACGTGGGTTTGGAACGGTGACCTCAAACTTATATATTTTTATTTACCTTTCTACTTGGGAAGACCTATAACCAGCCTGTCGTATAGTGAAAACAACATGGCAGCGGCTTCACAACGGAGAAAGTCCCTAGCTGCTATTATACAGGGGTTTTCAGCGAAGACTTAAAACAAATTCCTACCAATAAGAATAAAAACAGCAAAAATAAACATAGCGACGGACAGAACAGCACCTCTTTCGTTATGCTGTTCAGTTTTTATTTAACTTCACCAACGCGCTCACGTCGAACTAAGCAATAAGAATAGTTTAAAAAAAAAATTTTAATATCTTTTGGGGAACAATTTGTTAGCCAAGGCGGACATCAGAGATTCTAAAAACATGTTAATTACCTAAATTATTTATCAAAAATGTACTAATTAACGTTGAATTTGTGAAAATAGACACAATACTTTAATTACATACTTGCTGAACGTCATTAAAAACTCTACAGGATTATTGCATCTCAAACCCTCCAAACGTAGCGCTCGGCAATTTCTTATTAAAAAAAAAAAAAAATCATGGCTTTTTATTCCAAGGTCCTTAAAGGGATGCTGAACCAGACATTTCAGTGTCTATAATAAATGGCGCACGATCTTTCAATGAGCCAGCAGCCAATGGTGTAAGCGAGCTTACGCAACGAAATTGAATGTCATAGTCCTCCATTCTCGCTTAAATGACAGTGAAATCTGTGGGCTCCGGGGAAAAGAAGAAGAAAGACAAGATGTTCACCTCCAAAGCGGGATCTGGTGTATAAGGTAGGCGATTAATTGGTCTAACAAGCACGTAGCTTTCACTTGAGGAGATGAAAAGCCATAAAGTATACTGCTAACCTTTTCCTAAAATATTTTCGCTGAAAAACATTTCGTTATGGCGTGAGTGTGGCTCTAATTTTTAAAATGGGCATAAAACTAAGCATCAATCTGTCATTTATTAAAAATAAGATTTCCTTCCAAATGGTTCACAATTCGTTTTATAATGTTCAAACGGATTTTGTATTGCTATGTTTTGATGATTATGCAATCTGTAGTGTTAAGATATTTTTTTAATTTAACAAAAATATACAAATATTATTACTTTTTTTAAATTTTTTATTTTATAGTTATTGTCTTGCGCCTGGCTATTATAACTTTTTTCTGTTGGAAGCCAATGGTAGAACCAAATACTTCTCAGAAAAAAATATCTAAAGTTGCGAAAAAGTCATTTTTGCTGCCCAGCCGTTATTCTACCATCGGAGGTGGTCCAAATAAAACTACAAAACATAACGACTTTATAAGAAGAGTTTATTGCCTTTATTTGTAAACTTTTAATCAACACGATTCCTGTCTAAAGAGATAAGAAATATTGAAGTTGGACGTCGCAACCCGGGCTACACTCTAAAAAAAGCCTGTGCGACTACTTTCCCGCACAACACTCGGAGAGCCAATCACCGCAACTTAGGGAGGCAGCTCAGCGAATGACAATGCCGAAGCATATGTTTAGACCAAAAAACGCGGTCTGTGTTGTGACATTAAGCAATGCAAGCGTGACGTTTTGCAATGCTTAATATCACAACTCAGACTGCGTTTTTTGGTCTAAACATATGTTTCGGCATCGTCATTCGCTGAGCTGCCTCCGTAAGTTGCGGTGATTGGCTCTCCGAGTGTTCTGCGGGAAAGTGAACGCACGGACTTTTTTTAGAGCGTGGTTTCTTAGCTCCTCTTCACCGCACAGTGCGCCACTGTCGACATCGTAGCCGGATGAAACGCTGGATTGTTTGTCTTGAGCGGATTGTCCAGTGCAGGTAGATGCAGAAAAGTTGTGTTTTCGCATTTCATTGGCAAAGGCCTCTCCCGTGCTCCCGTGGCTTGCCAGTCGCTGCAATTGCAACCGTCGCCAGCGCCGGAGTCCTCTTGTGATTTATAGTATGGCTTGTCGTATCTGCTGGTTATTTTTCAGCGTTGCCGGAGCAGCATATCCCCCAGCAGGTCAGTTGTTTCACACCACCGCAATTTGTCACGCTTCTCAGTGTCAGGACACAGGTAAGCAGCGGCATACACGCCCGTGAGTAGGCGATATGAAAACGACCTGAACTATATGGTGTTGAACAGATCACAGCAGAGAGATTGGTGAAATTTCTGAATTAGCACACGAAGCCTAAGATCTATTTTAAAACTGCAAATTCATGTGTCTAGTGATAGGACGTAAATCCATTACGTTGCGTTGAAGGTGATGCTGGCCTAAAGTGATGAAAGCTCTGTGTCCATTTGGCGGGGACCGTTGAGCTGAATCATGTACTTAGTCGGGTTCGTCTTTTTTCAACCATTTCTTTTGGAACCCAGGGAATTGTAAAACCTCCAATGTTATTTTTAGCCCAGGTGAACACCTGATAGAGCGTCGTAATTTGATTCTAAAAAGGGACCTTGAAGAAAGGCCCTTGCTGCCAAACGCTTCACTGTTTCCCTACTCCGTAACAACTACTCTTCCCGTGGGTTGTAGCAAAAAAAATTCCACTTAGCGGAAATGCCGTAATCGTTGCAACTGAAGAGATCCGGTGAAACATTAGTATGAGTGAACAGGAGACAACCATCACCCTAGTTTAGAAATTTAAAGAAGGATAATGTCCTACTTGCACTCATCAGCATCCGCCCGAACCGCAGAATGACTTGCCTGTGCTGAATGACCTACTTCATCCATCGTTATAGCAACGTACCCTGACGAAAAATAAACTTCTTTCTTAGGCAGATTCCCGATCGCGGCAGTCAGTGGTAAGGTCATTCGAAACAATATCGCCGGTTTTTCTGCCCTTTCTTACAGTCAGTCCTTTTCTTTCATCGAGACCGTTTCATCTTACGGTGTACCGCAGCGGACGCTACGCGGAACTGTAGCCAATCCAATGCCGTGTTAGTGTCGTGACATTCGAGAAATTTGGGTTGTCGGTATGTTTATACAGCATGAACTTAGTCTTCCTCAACGGACGACTTGTCTCGCAGCTGTAGATGAGCAATTTAGCCAGTGCAGTACAGCCGCTAGCCTGAGGTCTCTAACGTGCATCACGCAGTAGCGATACACGACCGCACTCCGGTACGATGCTCATCCAGATCGAAACAGGCAAGGGTGGGGATTGAACGGACCTTCGAGAGGGAAGCGGGTGATGTGATACGTGCACAACGCTGGATTGGCTGGGATTGTTCGTAGCGTCCACTGCCGCCCTTGGTAAGGTGAAACGAAGAATAGTAGGGATCTCGCTTTATCGTCATCACGTTTCCTGAAGAGAAGTCCCTGTCAGGAGATCCCGACGCCGATTAGGTATCAAGTTTCGGAGTGAGGCGAACTGACATCGGGTATAAAGGATGCAACGAGCCTGCTATGCAATGGGGGCACGTACAATTATCACACGATAACCGCCGTTGTTAGCATTGCAGCCGAAAAGACGGACGAGTGGGAGCGGTCGTGGCAGACCGCGGCGCATCTTTAGCTGTAAACAGTGACTGCAGACTGCGAGGCAATTGCGAGTCAAGAATGCGCATGCGCAGAACCCTCCACGGAAATCACATTCCCGACCAGAAATTGCCTTGCGAGCGCTCAAAGTTTCTCAGCTCTCGTGTCAGCTCTCGTATCAGAGGCGCTGAGAAACTATGCCAAGTTGCGACGCGGAAGCTTAACTTCAACTTTTTTTTTTCTCAATTTAGACAAAAATCATTTTGATTAAACTTTCACAAATGAAATACAATACACATTTCTTATAAATTCGTTATATTTCGTATTTTTACTTGAAACAGCTCAGGGTAGAATAGACGGCTGTTTAGGCAGCAAAACTGACTTTTTTAC
Organism: Ixodes scapularis; assembly: GCF_016920785.2. Classification (NCBI taxonomy): domain Eukaryota; kingdom Metazoa; phylum Arthropoda; class Arachnida; order Ixodida; family Ixodidae; genus Ixodes; species Ixodes scapularis. The sequence goes on from NW_024609835.1 coordinate 42,276,268, forward strand.
AACTTCAGAATTTTTGGTTTGTGAAATATTTTGTTGCGCAGCTTCAAACATTTTTCTTATTTGTAATACATGTACAGGATTTTCAACAAAAAAAGTTATAAATTCCAGGCGCAAAGCAATAATTAAATACAAATATTTTGAAACGTGAGAATATTCGTGCATTTTGTGGAATATTAAAAAAAAATAGTTTTACAACAAAACTATCATAATTACCACAACATAGCTGGCTAAAAGCCGTTCGAATTCCATAAAACAAATTGTGAAGCGTTTGAAGAAAACCTTACATTTACTCAAATATTGATTGATGCCTAGTTTTACGCTCATTTTAGAAATTGAAACCAGGCTCACGCCATAAAAATAAAGATTAGAAAAATTGGTAAAATTATTTTTGGAAAAAAAAAACCTTAGGGTGGCTGTTTTTTCCCCATGATTTTTTTTTTTTTATCTGAAATGGTCGAGCGTTAAATCTGGGACCTTTGAGATGGAATGACCCTTAAATAAGTCAAATTTAGGAAGACTTCTGGCGCGCGTGAAGCCTCGGGGTGCGCTAAAGTTACCGCTTGTGCAGCAGGCACGAGGCTGGCGATGCGAAAACCTAGACAACAAAAACGTCAATCGCGTTTTTCTTTTTTTTTTCGAATTTTCAGATTTGTGCCTGCTGCTCGCAGTATATTTCGCCGTGCACTCGCCGCGCACTCCATAGCAGCTTTCCGTACGCTCCATCGTATCATTTAAAATGGTAAAGAAATCGGCTAAACCGCATACAGAGGCTTACAAACCCAAGTGAGCAAGCGCAGTGGTACAGACCACAAAATATTTGACATTTCCTTATTTTGAAGCTTGGTGCTTCATGGCCTCATTTTCTCTGAAAAGCACCATTAATTTGCTTAGTTCCGACATTCATAGCAACTCTGTAGTACCCAAGTGCTGAATTGAGAATGGATAATAAGACTAAGATAAACGGCAAAAAGGTTTAGTGTATTTTCGCTGCATAGTGATTTTTCCCCGATATGTCAACGTCTATGGTTTGCATAACGAAAAACATGAGGCTATTACATTTACCGTAAACCTCATTTACTAGTCGTCATTAAAAATTATGAAAGCCTCGTTGATCTAAGTTTGCCGATTCACGAGCACTGCCTCATATTGGAATCTGTGAGTGGAGTTTACACGCAAAATCTCGTGCGTAGTGCAGTGTTGTTGTTTTTTACAGCGATTGGTGTTATAGGTACCTTCTCATTGTAATCGCGGCCGCGTTGAGTCAGGCAGAAAGCTCAGTAGATCATCAAATCCTTTGATCACATCCAACCAAAGTAGCTCATCGTTCGGCCGAGAGAAGGCTAGGTGGCGGGGCCGGGGTCTGCTTCAGACTGATCCAAAACATCCCGCTAACATCGATGGTTAAAGAAACACCTGGGCAGTTCCTGACCCGACTTAACCTTACGAAGAAGCGTTGACTCAAGCGTACAGTGTGTTTCTTTTCCTACATACTTCGATAACCACAAGGCTGCGTTATATCGATGGAGTAAACAAAGAGTGCACATGCATAAAAGTGGGTGTTGCCACGCGCAAATCACAGCTATCGCTGCCACTGCGCGCACGGTGACAAAAAGCTGGAGATTTATTAACCCCGTTTGTTCGTGTTCTTTTATTTTTGTTTTCTGTCCGTTTGTTCCAGTGTTCCAGGATGTGAACGTGATGGTGTTCGTGGGCTTCGGGTTTCTGATGACGTTCCTGAAGCGGTACAGCTTCAGCGCCGTGGGCTTCACGCTGCTCATCGCAGCCCTCACCATCCAGTGGGCCATCCTCATGAGGGGCGCCTGGGACACGCACGACGGCAAGATTCTCATCGACGTCACTGGGTCAGGATTCACTCTTCGCGGGGGGTGGCCGAACCCCTTTGCTTCGCTAAACTAAAGCCTTCTATATAGGCGGACAGTCTGCGTTTTCGGTGTCAGAAGAATAGACAGTCAGGTTGTGGTAAAATAGGGAAGAGCAGCGGCAGGCAAGAAGAAAATCAGCTTGAAGGTAGCGCCACATAGGTGTCGTGAGGCGACCTACTCCTCTTTTCGTAATTTTTGGAAGAAACGAAAAAAAAAAAACACTACCGTCTGCCTACTTTTTTTTTTTTTTTTTTTTCCTAGTGAGAGCGTGAGTTTGCTCTAAAAAACTGGGAAAAGCAGCTGCGTCGTAAACGTGAATGAGTGTCAGAAGAAAACAAAACGTGCCTACTTTTTCTCAAGAAAAAGGAAAGAAAGAAAAAAAGAACTGGAGAGTTTCAGAAAGTGTTCGCGGATCTCTGAGGTTCTATCATGTTTCTGTCATGTTCTGTCGTTCTGCCTCTATCAGTTTTGGCAGCCGTTTCTGGCATCGAAGGCGCAGCTAGACTTTCTTATATAGGAGATTATGGCTAAACGAATTGAGAGCACTGACCACGTGGCCTACGGCACGGACGCCAGGGTTAGTTTTGGGTTAGTTTCAGTTTGAAGCCGCCTACAAGAATGACATTCCTTGCCCTGTAGTGCCCTACTACGAATTTTGTGATCAAGATTTCACTTCACGGCTTGACTATATGAGGTCGAACGTCAATTATCCGTCCAAATTAGCCTATAGTCCCAAAACTTATAAATTATAATCTATGGCAGGGGTGGCCAGGCGGACCCGGCCTAAGAGCCGCAAAAAACACCACGGAACTTCCAAGAGCCGCGGGGGGGGGAAGGGGGGGGGGGGGGGGGGGGGGGGGAGCAAACTTTTGTCTAGAGCAATAAACGAAACTCGAACTACTTTTAATCTATCCGAGTCAAAAGCAGTCCATCTGTACGCAAGGTAGCAGTAGAACAAGACCACCAAAACCGCAACCTGACTTGCAATTTTGCAATTTAAAACGCGTTCCATTTCTCTTTTTGGGGAAGTGCTCATGTGAACGGAAGGATGGCCGGGGGGGGGGGGGGGGGGGGAAGGGGGGGGGGGGGGGAGAGCGGGGGTAGGAGAGGGAGCCGCGAGCCGCACTTTAACACGCGAAGAGCCGCATGCGGCGTGCAGCTTGGCCACCCCTGATCTATGGGGATGATTAATCCTTTCTAGTTAATTAGTTATCTAATAAAACAATTTTACTTCTTTTCTAGTGGCCTTCAGGTGCCCAACTTAGCCTCAGAGCTAAACCCCCTAATCCGAATTTCTTTATCTTTTTTTCATTGTTGACTTTGGTCTTACTAAGAAAATACACTATAAATAAGGAGCGTCTTGTAACACAAATGATTTGCGCTTTCAAGCAAATACTTCATTTATTAACACGGCGAAAGTTACTAAATAACGAGTCGCCGCAATTACCATGCCAACTGGTCGACCAAACCATCACGCGAGCAAGTAACGGAATCGTGTTTTTCGAACCAGGCCCTCAATAATCGATCAAACATCCTGGGACTTCCATCTGAATCAGTAGGACTACGTAACCTTGAACGCGTCTTCTGTCACCCATACATCAAAAGTTGCCCCGAAGTGGAAACAAATGACGTCATAGAATCCGACTTGTCACGACGTCATATGTCGCGATCCTGGCGGTTGGTGCCAGAACTCTCGGCGAAAAGTACGAGCGAACGGGAGTGTCGCTGTCGTCGCGGAGTCTCAACTCCTATCTGCCGAAGCTTCCGTGGATTGTTTATACTGGAGGGCGATCTGCAGCAAAACACGCATCTGCCACGTCCATTACCGCCGAGATCGTGGCCAGCGACAAAATGACACTTTTCTATGACGTCATCAGGAGGAAATCGAGTTACCACTTTTTAGGGCGGGGTAAGCACACCAGTCGTGGAGGGGTTCCAGGCACCATAGTAGGGCAGTTCTAAATATCGCGTAGTTCATCGATCTTACATCGACCGATGGAACCACTTGAAAAATCGTTATCCGAACAGCAGTTACGCCGTGCCCGCAATCCACTACAGAGGATGCACTGATGATGTTTCGCGTGTACCGATTCCCGTGGGCCGTTTGTATATGGAAAGGGTCACGGAATCTGTTAGCGCAGAAAAAGTCGGCAGAGTCCGATGTAAATGTAAATCACGCAGAAAACTTTTATGATCGTGGCTGGGGGTAAGTCTCGACAGAATTAAGCCATCGAATTTTACAACCATATTTAGCTCTGTGATAGAAGCAAGTAGTCGTACGCTAATGCGACAAAAAGGGAGTAGATGGTGTTATTATTTGGTTCGTGCGATAAACCCTGTAGCGAAACACGCCTTCTCAACAGTTCATTATAATGAAAATTAAGAAATCACGTTTCTGCTACTATACCATACTGTAAGGCTGGCTTAAAAGTCTGCAATTCGCATTTTTTTTACAATGCTACTCAATGATCCGTCGATAGTACACACAATCAATGATCGATAGCGGAGTGTGTTAGCGTATCGCAGCTTGGAGCACGGGAGGCGGAAACTCCCAATGCAGAACCGAGAGATTCCGAAATGACTCCCCACCCCCGCCAGTTTCGATATGAATTAGCATCGCACATGAGCGCGGTCGTGCATTACTACTGCGTGATTCACATTGAAGATACCTCAGTCGTACTGCACTGAATCGATTAATCATTTACAGTGTAAACGCCGCCACGCTAGGGCAGACCTAGCTTCTGCTGTCTAAACATCTAACGTCTAATTTGCATCTTTTTTTTTTACGTGTTACTGGTGTAACACATAGCGGAGCAGAAATTATTCGTGTTGAACTCCTTGAATCATTGGGAGCTACGAGCTTGAGAAAGAGCAACTGACCTTTCGCTGTTATTATTTCTGAAGTGCGCAGCATCAACAATATGCAAGAAAGAACTAAGTAGGTAGCTCAATCTGTTTTTCGCCCCGATTGATTCTTCATCACACAAATAAACCATCTTGCGCTAACCAAAACACAAACTATAGTCAAAGACGTGCGCCATTTCTTTCGGCTAGTAATCTTGGACAATCGCCAAGTTTTGATAAATTATGTAAACAATAAATTCCCAATTTTCAATCTCCATTTGAAAAGAAAAAAAAAAAAAAAAGCGGACGCGACAAGCTGGAAGGTTACACCAATTTCTCCACTGTTTATTTATTTTTTTTATTTGATATGTCTTTTTATTTGCTACGGATAGGTGCGGCCTGTGAACAAACAATGCTCTTCTAAAAATAAATCCGGTAGAATGCTAAAATATTTACACAGCCGTTCCACGTTTCATACCTTAAAAGTTAACTAATCTGAGCTACAAAGTTGTGCCATCGGTACAAAACGTAATGTAACCAATACTACTGTAAACCCGCGATGTCTAATCCTCAACACCTTTAAACCCCATGAAGGTTTAAAGATAGAGATGCGCGTTAAAATTGCTTGATTGTTAAGGATAGACAATTTTTAGAAGTAAATTTAACTCGTTGCTTTAATGCTCTTTACGTACAGACTGTTTCTTTTTATAAAAAAAAATAATCGCGCGACATTTTTTTTTTTACTTTTACCGGTTATACTTGGCAGAGATTTCTCTGTCGGATTGTGTTGTCTGTCGTCGCAGTGAAAACGGAAACAACCCTTCTCTCCCCTAATGGCGCCAGGATAGAGAAGTCGGGTGTTCTCTTATCCCGCGTCGCGCGAAGAGGAAAGAGATGAGAGTCCCGACGACTCGCCAATAACGGCGCGACGACGAGAAAGCGTCAGCGGAGCGTCTTCCCCACCGTTGTCTGCTAAAGATAACTTCAAAACGGGTGTTTTCAAACATTACTGAAATCCCACTTTTTTTAGTATCCAGTTGCTGCGCGTAATGTTGGAGGGCTATAGAAACTTCCATCGGCGTTCGGTTGCACTATAACATCTCTACTACTCGAACCCAATCAACACCACCCACCTGTGCGGTGACGTTGAGCAGAACCCTGGTCCCATGAGTGACCAGCAGGCTAAGCAGTTCAGTGAAATGCTTCGTCTTTTGCACGATCTTAACGCTCGTTCTCTAAAGTTTGAAGAAGGCCAAAATGCTGTCCTGTCTTCCATTAACGATTTAAAAGCAAACCACGAGTCCCTTCAGCTTTCCGTCACTAATCTCATTCAAAGAGTGACGGTCTTAGAATCGAGAACTGCTATCTTCGATGATATGCATCGCGAACTTGTCGGGGCGCATCAGACATTTGAGCGGATTGAAAAAGATAGCCTACAATTTAATTATAGGCTAAATGATTTGGAAGACCGGTCACGTAGAGACAACCTGCTTTTTCATGGTGTCGATGACGCAGCTAACGAGTCATGGACGCAGGCCGAAGAAAAAGTATTGTCTCTTTTATCAACTCACTTGAATGTTAACATATCGCATGAGCAGATAGCTCGTGCCCACAGGTTAGGCCCTTTTGTTGATGGTAAATGTCGTCCTTTAATAGTAAAATTTGAATCCTTCAAGATTAAAGAACAAGTTCTCTCCTGTCGTTCAGGTCTCAAAAACGCGCATTTTTCGATCGCCGAAGATTTTTGCCCCGAGACTCGCTTGGCTAGAAGGCAATTGCTGGAATACGGTAAACGCCAGGGTGCGGTTTTTAAACTGCGCTATAATAAGCTTTTTGTGAACGGTAAATGTTTTTGCTACAATTCGGTTAATGATTGCGTTTATGAATTGCCTGTTAAAACTGTTCATCGCGCTCCTAACCGAGCTCAAACGCTGAACAGTTCGGGAACGGCACAGCCAATCCCATAACATTCCCCGAGGGGAGATGGGTCTCGAAACCTTGGCTCAAATCTTTCTGTTCTTCTTACTAATATCAGAAGCTTAATTCGTAATCGTGACGATCTGAGCTTGGTTATTGACTCCTGTGATGCTGATATTGTGGCGTTAACCGAAACTTGGCTTTCAGCTAAAATTGGTGACAATGAGCTTTTCCTGTGCCAAAAAGGCTATAATATTTTTAGAGCTGATAGATGTGGTACCTCAGGTGGTGGCGTTTTGCTGGCAATAACTAATACTCTCTCTTCCGCCCTTATACCGGTAGCCTGTTCTCTAGAGATAATTTGGGTATGTGTCTCCATTAATTACAAGAAGTGGATTCTTGGTGTTTGTTACCGCCCTCCAACCAAATACTCTGAATTTTCTAATGTATTACATGACTGTCTCAATCAGATTAATGTGCGTTTCCCAGGTTCACCCATAATCCTAATGGGTGATTTTAATTATCCAAATATTAAATGGTCTGATGACGGCATTTCTTTATACCCCTTTAGCACTGATGCTAATGAGTTTGTTACATTATGTTCTGATTATAACTTGGTTCAACTTGTCAAAGCTCCTACCAGAGTTACAGCAACATCGTCATCCGTTTTAGATCTGATCCTTGCCACTCACCCAGACGTTGTTTCTTCAATATCATGCATGCCTTGTATCAGTGACCATCACGTACTTCACTTTATTCTTAACATACCTAAAGGGCCATCACTACCAATATTCAAATCTATTCGAGATTACAAGGCGGCAGATTTCACTACAATTAACCAAAAGCTGTGTAAATTTCTTGATGAATATTTAGAAGGGTTTCAGAATCGCTCTCTCGAGACGAATTGGAGTCTGTTTAAAACTATTGTAGATTCTTTGACTGTAAACTATATTCCATCTGTTAATATTCGCCACTATGCTGACGCACCCTGGTACAATAGAAAGCTGAAAAGACTGTCCAACAAAAAGAGAAGATTGTTCCGTGCCGCTAAACACGTTTCATCTGAATTGCGTTGGCAGGCCTATCACGATATTGCTGACGAGTATGCCAAAACAGTAAAAAATGCAAAACAAATTTTCTTTAACCATACGCTTCCATCCATGCTTCTTAATAACCCTAAACGATTTTGGAATATTGTCAGCAATAGCGTAACCAAAAATATATCTCTTACTTCTTCTGATGGGATAATTGTGGAACCTGCCCAGTGTGCTTCTGTGTTGAATGATGTCTTTGTTAGTTCATTCTCAGCTCTTAGTAACACTTATGTGCCTCCTCTAACTTCTCGGAATTTTTTACCAATGGACCCTATCTTCATTGATGTCATAGGAGTATCTAAGGTAATAGATGTGTTGAAGTGTTCATCAGCCGCAGGTGTTGACGGTATTAACTCTAAATTTCTAAAAAGCACTAAAATGTATTCGGCCATCATTCTTTCTAAACTATTCTCCCAATCACTTGAGTCAGGGTCCATACCTGATGATTGGAAGACAGGGAAGGTGGTACCGTTGCATAAATCAGGTGACAGCCATGACCCATTCAACTACCGTCCCATCTCTCTAACGAGTGTTCCTTGTAAAGTCCTCGAACATATCATCTGCTCCCATTTAGTGTCTTTCCTTGAATCAAATAGTTTCTTCTCGTCCGCTCAACATGGCTTCAGAAGGCCATTTTCATGCGATACTCAATTATTGTCTTTCACTCATGAGCTCCACTCCTTCCTTGATAACGGCTCTAGCACTGACTGTGTTTTCTTAGATTTTTCAAAAGCCTTCGATAAAGTATCCCATAAGCTACTAATCCATAAGCTTCGCACTCTAAACATTGATCCTTATGTGCTTGATTGGATTATCGCCTTTCTATCTCATCGGGTCCAGTTCGTCAACGTAAATAATAATAATTCTCATTTGGTGCCTGTCGATTCCGGTGTACCGCAAGGTTCTGTAATTGGTCCCCTGTTGTTTCTAATTTATATTAATGATCTTGTAACTAATATTTCCTCGCCGATCTGCTTGTTCGCTGACGACTGTGTCCTTTTCCGCAATATAACTGACCATTCTGATGTAATTCATTTGCAATCTGATCTTGACGTCATAGCTCTCTGGTGCAACTCTTGGCAAATGGAACTTAACACTAATAAATGTAAGTCAATGAGAGTATCCCGCTCTAACAGTTTATGTCCTACTTATAGCATTAACAATAAATCCCTTGAGTCTGTTACATGTTATAAATACCTTGGAGTCCATATAACTTCTGACCTTACCTGGAATACACACGTCGAATATGTTGTAAGTAATGCTAACCGCACGTTGGGTTACATAAAACGAAACTTTTTTCAAGCCCCTTCTTCTCTTAAACTAACCTTATACAAGTCCTTAGTCCGTCCTAAATTAGAATATGCGTCATCCATATGGGACCCTGGTCACCAAGGTCTTATCAGCAGATTAGAAGCTACACAAAACCGAGCCGTTCGTTTCATCTTATCTAACTATCATCGTACAGCCAGTGTAACATCAATGCAATTAACTTTGTCACTTCCCAGTTTGTCGTCTCGGCGCAAATCAGCTCGTTTATGCCTGTTTCACAAAATTTATCATCACATCCCATCTCTCCGTTTGAAACTAATGCTCGAGCCCTCTTACCGTTCATCCCGTCTCGACCATATTCACAAGGTAGGCATACCTAATTTTAACACCTTCAAATTCAGCACCTCGTTCATACCTCGCACATCGACTGACTGGAACCACCTTCCCGCTTCTATTGCAGATATTAATGATATTTCACTCTTTAAGCAATCACTTATTAACAGCACCCTTGGTTGATTATTACGTTTATTTATTGTTTGCTCACTCCCCTCTAAAATGTACTCTGTACCTTGAGGGTAAATAAATAAATAAATAAATAAATAAATAATCAAAACCTGTGCACTAGAATTTTGACGTCATCAAGGTGAGATCGAGCGAAGACAGCGATTGGATACAAGTGCTGCGTCAGTGCTCGGCTGGGCCTCGTGTCCAATCAAGGGCGCTCGGTATCGGGCTCGGGTCCAATCGCTGAGTTGGCGCCGTCCGACTGCGATTACGTTCCACGGAGAAAGGAGTGGGGCGTTCGAAGGCCTTCATTATTCTAGATGGTATCGACCTAACTCAAGACGTAAAATATGTTCTGCCAGAAGTCGTCGCCTTCCACCATCCTTCCCCGCAGAGCTTCGCATTCTTTCTCTGCATACGTCCCCCTCTACACTCTTCGCTGAACGTCGACATTAGGGAGTTTTCATAGACGGTTTTCCCACCTCCGCCATGCACTCCGGAAGGAAGACGCCACTACTGCGCAAGCGCGGCGCTAGCCTCGCTTGCAGAGTCCCGGATCTCGTAGTGGGTTGCGGGGAACGTTGCGGGACGGCGGAAACGATCTAGGAAAATTCCCTATTACCCCTTTCCCTTCACCGCTCAACAATATCGGGAAAACCTGCTCCTCCATTTACGTCCCAGGAGCGAGCGCGGAGGGAACGCCTGGCGTTCCCTCCGCGCTCGCGTTCCACCGAAAGGCCGCCCGTGATGCGCGTATTCGCGACTCCAGCAAAGCGGACGCCACCAAGCGGGAAAACTGGGAACCAGCCGGTCCAGGTCGCTCCGCGCCCCTCCGCGTCTCTGGTGGCTTTCGCGGACACGTGTTGTCGGCGCGGTGGCGAACAATGTAATTTGACGAGGGTCCGAAAGTTTGCCTGAGTGTTCATTAGTGTGGTGAAGCCTCAGTACATTGTTTCCTTCCATCGCGTGTTTGAAAGCCCGTTTACTCCACAACGGACGGTCGCGTGCTTTTGATTTCCTGGATGGGGAGGAATCACGGAAAACCGTTTCGATTTCTTGTCTGCCTCGAATCACATTCAAAGTGACGACTACTTGGTAGCTGATAAGTGGTTTCTTTATAAGGATGTAGAACAGTGGACTGAGGACGACAGACGAGGTGTTTCACTGGAGGGAACACCAGCGTTGCAGTCAAGTGAATGGGAAGGTTCGACAGCTGCTTTTCTTGAGTTTGGTTGTGTTTGATTAGCTTCAAGTTTGTGCCACCCACGCCGGTCGGTGCGTTGACTATTCATCTTGGCTGCTTTTCGCCGAAAAAGCCTCTGAACCACACTGGAGGAGTTGGGTTGATTTCGCAATTACTTGATTCAGGAAAACCTGCTCGCTGCATATGATTAATGAGGGAAATTATCTGCTTTCAAAAGGTGGAGGACGCGTCTCGCAAAGTAAGAAGCTGTCACGGCATTATGATCTATCGCGCCTCCAATATTTATATTATACCCCCGTCGAAGCCTATCAGCAATATGCGTCTACATTGCTCAGGTTTACCGGCCACAGAAAATGCTCATTTTCTCCGTTCAGGATTCGAGGTCAAGTTCAATGCAGACAAGTTCTGCGTGAATCTCCAATGAAGACTCTCTTCAGTTCGTCCGCATTCGTCTCCGTGCTACCGGCTAGAACCATTTGGCTGAGTTTAAGTAGTATCTCTCTGTCTGCCAAATATTATTCAGCCGTTCATCTAATAGCTAGTCAACTAAGTTCATATTTCAACCCGAAGAATATACTAATATCGCTTTAGTGGGACATAGTTCGTAATATAATATATAACCCGCTCGTCAAAATGAATTCTAGATTGCTACTAAAACCAGAATTGAAATAAGAGTATCAGCTGCGTAGTGGGGCGCCAGCGGGTTAAAATGCTCCTCGGCTCAAGAAGCGCTCGCTCAATTTTCGTAATTTTCCTGCAGCCTGTGTTGTTGACCGCACAAAAGCCCGATTTCGTGGACAGATAAGTCGCATGGTCGAGACATGCGAGTTAGCTGAAAATTGCTCTCGGTGGAACAATTTTGTGGTCATCGCCGCTTTCCTTAGATGATCAAAACTGATTAAAGTCTATTACGTACGGTCTCTCCGGAGCCCATAGTTTCGGTTTTGAACGAAATCTCCGAAGCGAAAGTTTGACATGAAAAGAGTAAAAAACAACGGGAAAACAAAACTATGCTTTGCAAGTTTATGTGCACCGGCTACACGTAACCATCTCAGTTCAGATACCTATAAAATTTGGCATTAAACAAAAGAACATCTGTTAAATTCAATGCGCCACCCGCTCAGGCAGCCCGGCCGAGCCGACGCGACCTGGACTCAGCCGCCATGTTTGTTTGGTGGTGGCGCCCCCTATAGGTCGCTGGAGTCGCGATATAGCGACGTGAGAACCCCAAGGTACGATCGCGCGCGAGGCAGATGCGCGTACACGGCGACGTACGACTATCGCGTTTACCTCTTCGTACAATGTGAGCGAGAATAGGAACGTTTTCATAAACAGCATTCCACAGAACACTTACTCTTTGATAACCACTGATGCGCTCAACACGTTGCGAAATGAAATGTTGCTTTCGACGTGCTTTCTCTCTTCAAATTTCCTAAAGTTTGGATACCTTCAACGTGTTCCCGCTTTACCCGTACGATTGACATACGTTTAATTTTTTTTAACACTGTGAGTACATGATGTGCTGCACAAGTCAGAGTCGTAATGAAGGCTGCCCTGGTCGAGAGGTGCAGCACATGTCGTGAATGTCCCGCTCTCGCAGCATGATCGGAGCAGAGTTCACGGCAGCCGTGGTGCTCATCTCCTTCGGCGCCGTCCTGGGAAAGACAAGTCCGCTCCAGCTCCTCGTCATGGCCATCATCGAAGTGGTCATCTTTGCCTGCAACGAACATCTGGGCATTGAAAAATTGTTTGTACGTTTACAATTGTCTTTATTAAAAGAACACCATGCCGAATTATTATGTTAATTTATGTTTCGGACCTCACTCTAAAAAAGTGTACGAGTTTAATTTCCTACAGAACGCGAAAAAAGTTAATCACGGCGAACTAAGGATCCCAGCATGAACCTCAGAACCTGGAAAAGGCGTTGTGCGCAGGAACAGTGAGCGCATTGCATTTTTTGTGGTCGCGAAAATTCGCAACGCATTTTTTGTCATCGAACCGTATTTTCAGCTTTGTGATTCGCTGGTGAATTCTTCTATTGTTCGCCGTGATTGACTGTCTCCATGTTCTGCAGGAAAGTCAACTCAAATACTTTTTAAGGGTGTTGCTTTAACGGGTTTTTGTTGCACGTAACTAGAAAAGCGCTAAGAAAACACGCTAAACCCCTTTATGACTGTAGAATCACATCACTTTCTGCATGTCGTTTGTTATTACTTCCATCTTCATTTACACAACTCTAAAACTAGATCCGCGGTTTAACACAAACCTTAGCTACTATGACTTACGATCTTACTCGCTTGGCACACCAAAGGACATAAATAAACAGTATTTTGCGAAACATTTGTTTTCGTTAAAATTCTTTATATTGCATATAATTTTGTTTTCCCGGAAGGACTTAAGGCCCCCTACCTCTTTTAGGACATTTAAGAACGTGTTTTAAGCTTCAACGATAAAATACAAAATCACGTGGTGTTCATTCTAGACGGAGCCCTTTTTCACGTTAGGGTCTTGGCAACAATGATAAACCCTTTGTCAGTGAGTGCAACACTAAATTGTATTTTTAATGTACAGTGTTTACATTTCAATTGTTTTTTCCCGGGATTCTAAATCTCGTTTCTTATTTTTTTATGTATTTTATTTTGCTCTGTCATTATCATTACCTTTATCAATTATATAGTAGACTTTCGGTTCTCCCAGGGTCTTGAAGTTACGAAAGAAAAGAATCAGTACAAAAGTATAAAGGGTACTCGTACGAACCGCGGTGCAAATTAATGCTATAAAACATAACAAAACAAAAACAAAACAAAAGCAGAGACTGCGAAGAGAATCAATTGTTGTCTGCGGAGACAGTAGGAATAAACACGGGAAAAGAAATGGCGGTACGATCGTGTCGTCACGTTTCCCAGTGTTGCACCAGCATCAGCTAACACCCTGGTGGCCTGTCGCTAAGAAGCTGGTGATTGCATTTTGGAGAACGGTTTTACAAGGGAATGCGACGCCATATTGTGGCCACGCCCTTATTTTCTCTACTGAAGCGATAGCAGGCTTTATCATAGTTCGACTTTTGAGCGGAGTCACCCTTTAGTACCAGGCACTTCTAGGTCTCGCTGTAACTCGCTCGAAGCTTTATTCGACGACAAGGAGGAAGTTCAGTCGGTCCTGCAGATCGTTGGGCCGACCCCCGTTAGCTCAATCTCGTTTCCGGCGCATCCCGACACTCCGGTGACGTACAGCTTCACCGGATACCCGTCTGTAACCGTGGTGCGCTCATGCCCAGGCGGTGGACATCGGCGGATCCATCTTCCTGCACACGTTCGGCGCCTACTTCGGCCTGGCAGTGACCTTCGTGCTCAACAAGAAGGAGTACCGGGAGCACAGCAAGGACGGCTCCGTTTACCATTCCGACGTGTTCGCCATGATCGGTGAGACGTCCTCAAACGTGTACTACTCGGCAGTAATTGACCTTTTTCACCCTAATTACCCACGTTTTTGTTGTTTGTTGTTCATTGTGCTTAGGCGTACGAGCGGCTTCTGCAGATCGTTTTTCTGTGTCCGATACTACAAAAGAAAAATGCTGTTTAAAAGAAAATAAGAAGAAGAAGCTCTATAGATAGCATTTTAAGTACCAAAGTCTGCGTGAATATTTTTTACGAGGGTGACTAATCGGCAGCAGCTCATCTAAATTAACCCGTGACTGGCATGTTTCTTTTCTTATTTTTTAATTCCTTGCGAAGTATAAGATTGCTTGATTTGTTCAGCAGGCTTTCTGGAGTGTTCCTGTTGCATGATATGGTATTCTGTTCCTTTGACGCCATTTCTACGGGCTCTTAAATGATGGTTGCAACGCATTCCGTGCTCACTCGAGCAATATCTCATTTCGATAACCATACTCCGCAGGTCTACTTCCCCATAGCGCCTGCAGATAGTTAATACATGCGATCTAATAAAGAAGCTTGACCAATCACAACACCGAAATAGAAATGTCAAGTGAACTTTATCCTGAAAGTCCTATAATCCGTGCAATGCAGAATTTAAAGCGCAATCTTTGCCATCTCTTTCGGAAACATAAAACACCGATAAATGTTGAAAAAAAAAGAAGAAAAAAAAAACGCAGGCGAGCTTACTTTTGGATTTATCACGATGACCATAAAACGCTTATTCCCACAAAATATAACGGGGAAATTAACGTCACGTGGTGTCAGGTCACGCAACATCACGGTGTAATGTGACATCATTTTTTTAGGGGGGAGGGGATTATTACGTAACAACACAGTATGTCTGTGGGTCAGTTATTCGATTTGATCATTCCACAAATCGCAATAATCTTGGCGGCCCGAACATGGGTTGTTTTAGCAAGTTGTGTTTTCGTAGAAGGATGCTCGCGTTGCCACTTCAAGGGTGCTGGCTTGCCTGGGGCAGTATCGGGACCCTTGGAAACAGTTTGCTAAAAACCTTCAATGAATATGCATCCTTGCTCATTACGTTGTGCTTCTCTCTAATCTCAGGCACGTTGTTCCTCTGGCTGTTCTGGCCAAGCTTCAATGGGGCTCTCGCGTTCGGGGACGCCAGGCACCGGGCGGTCATCAACACCTTCATGTGTCTGCTGGCCTGCACGGTCACCGCGTTCGCCGTCTCCTCGTTGCTCGACTCCAAGAACCGCTTCAACATGGCAAGCACGCGAGTTTTTGGGCTGCATATTTCGTTCGTTCCAGCTTCCCAGTGATTTTCTTCATATATGTGACGTTTTGTACTGGTGCCCCTCGATATCCTAGAGCTGCAGTTCTCAAACTGCGAATCCTCAGGAGTCCTCGAGAGTGTTCATAAAAACCCGCGCCAACTAAAAGAAAAAAAAAAGAAAATCTGTTCTATGTCGTTGCACAAAATTTCTTATGCATGAAACGGCCTCCGAGTAAAGGCCTGTTCACACATGTAGCGGAGCGCTACAAGCGTAGCGCTGACCTCGCACTAAGCGCGTGCTGACGGCAGCGTTCACCAGCTTTGTGTCGCACCGTCAATTCTGTTGTTCATGGCAGACAATAAGTAGCAGACGACACGTGAGAAGCGCTACATTAGCGCTTCGCTGCATGTGTGAACCGGCCTTAAGTCCGAAGGGAGAAAAAAAAGGGGGGGGGGGGGGGGGGGGGGTTCGTGACGGTCAAAAGTTTGAGAACGTCTGTCCTTGAGTTTTTCGACTTTTTTGTGTGTCCGAGTGTTTCCTCTCTTCCAACTGTTCCTTGCAACTTTATCCACAATTTTTTACCGTTACATTCAAGCTTTGCATTACGTTTAAACATTATTGTAAAAAAAATAGCAATGCCCAAAATTTAAACAAAAACAGTTTATTTTACGTTCAACGAGTGGCCGCCACAGAAAAGTTCAATATAAACATTCTTCATTAATAGGAAACCTAACGTTACAAATAAAGATACTAGCTTATATAAGTAAACGCAAAGCGCGTAATGAAGCCGTTTCCATATTATGTGAGCACGCTTATTTCTCTTATATAATTCGAGTGTTTCTTCGTAATTTCGCAAGAAACAATAACAGAAAAGTGGTCGGTTAAGCTGTTGCGCACTCTTAGAAATACCTGCCTAGCCACTGGGGAAGGGCGGCATGCTAACATGCTGTTTAATTCTGTAGTCTCAGTCGCAAAACTTCGTTTACACTTATTGCCACCATGGCATGCACGACGATTGGAGCGTGCGTGCGTTTAATATCCTTCCCCCTGTTTCCCATTTCGGCCGCCAGACCGCGCCAATGTTCGCTGCACACTCGAATATGTTGTAGCGCCCCGCTTCTCTGCTTTATGTCTTGTGCGCTGGGTGGCGTCGCCTCCTCTGTAGTATATATGCTGTGTTAGATATATGTATTAGGCGGGGAGCACCCACCCAACGACATCGCGCGAAGAGATTGACTTCCTCAATGCCCTGGGATTTGACGACAACGGTGAAACAAAACTATTTCAAGAGGCTAAGTAAGAGAGGATTAGAATAATGGTGGTTAAAAAGAAGGGGGCATAGAGATTTAATCTGATTAAATTGGCTTAAGCATCGGTTAATTAGCACTAAGAATACTGCTTAACATAGTTTGTGCAAATCACCTCCCGAGCCAAAGGGTACAGCTGCCACGTATCCATCTATCCATCTGTTGCGAATACGTTGATAGCAAAATGACTAAAAAGGGATGTTTAAGGCGTGGTCTGGAACAGCATGGAGGCAGGCATTTCTGAGTTTGGTGTCCCAAGTCTTCTGTCAAGATATGTAGTCGTAATTAACTGAACGCCGAAGATAAGAGCAGTGCCTGAGAGCAAGACCTTTCCATCTTTCAGGTGCACATCCAAAACTCGACGGTGGCCGGCGGCGTCGCCATGGGAGCCACTGCGGATATGATGGTCCACCCCTACGGGGCCTTCATCATCGGATCCGTGGCGGGGGCACTCTCCGTCTTCGGATACAAGTTTATTACGGTAAGATGCGCGTGCAAATAGAAATAATATAGGCTATTCTTTTTTGTTCATTATTATGCGCGGTAATGAAGTGATCTTCGAGGACAATGCGCACACTCTGTTAGCTTGGCCACGGTCGCTCGATTCTGGTTCCCGTTCCAATGGGAAGGGCCTGCAAAGTGACTCTTTTTGGAGGGGGAAACGAAACAGCTCAGAGCAATTCCGAAGAGTGGTATTGAGCCGGGTGACGCTGTATAGCGGTCTCACGGGCCCCGACATAGAACGGTTGCGACATCATTCTCCCTCTTAAGGCGAGCACACTCTTTTATCTTTATTTCTTCCCCTTTCTCGCTCGAGTGTTGGCGGTTGCGCCGACTAGATCGTGCCAGTATAACTTGAGTCAGAGCGCAGTCAAAGGCTAAACGACACCCAAAAAAAAAAAACGCACAAACTAAAGCGCGAAGACTGCGCTCAGAAATAAGACGATGAACCCGTGACGTTTCGCTTTCGGTGTGACTTGATTGGTGACATGGGATCCTGGCATTTACTGTGCTTTGATGGCATTCTTCATTCCTCCTTCTACCTCGTTCTCACTCTTTTGTCTATAGAATTTGCTCCTTCGCGCTTGTACAACGACGGTAGAGCCGTCTTGATTGCTCCCACACTCTTAGAAAAAAGGGTACGGATAGTCCTCCCTTACGGGAGGAACGGTCTTGTAACCTATGTTCCTTTAGAAAGGGAGAAACCTTCGTCCCTGAAGCAGGGAGCAAAGTTCCTCCGTCGCTTGCATCTCAATATGGCGGCCCCGTATCGAGCAAATCGAGCCCAATAAGGCTTAACGAGGACGCTACGTCTCTTGTACGGGACGAGAGCAGCAGCAAATGAAAGCGTAACACGAGCTTTCCGCAAATTGTGTTTATTTCCGAAGCCAGATTCCCCCCACAGGTACAGAAACCTGCGTTTCGAAAGCAGTTACTCAGTCTTCTCGTCAACAGCACTGCGATGTTAAACGGAGACAACCGATACCCAGTTACTTCGCGCACTTTGCGTCTTACCTTTGGTGTTCCTCGAATCACAATTCCTTCGTCAACCGCACATCACGGAGAAGGGCAAACTCACTCCGCGAAACTAAAAGCCGCTCTCGAAAGAACGAACTCGAAGCCGCTGTTTATCGCGTAGCGTGAAAGAAGGTTAAATCGCTAGCCACCAGATGGCGGGGTCAAGCAGAGTAATTGCAAGTAGCTAGGCTAGGTGGCGCTCGGTACCGCCCAATTCATGTTCTACAAAAAACAATTTGCTTCTTTCAGGCCACTACTGCGCCTGAGGACCCTCTACTATACACACATGCAACCCATACACATTATTACAAGCATCAGGTGAACATACATTAAGCACATGCACTGCTCACACAAATATCAATACAACGGAACACCACACTAACCCGAACACTACACCCTTGCTCTGCATTTCCGTCTTTTATACTGGTCGTTTTGAACGTGCGGAACTTTTCGGTGACTCCCTAAGCAATAAAAAATATTCCCAGCATGTTGAATTTTTCCCTGCAATGTCATACCTCTGAGAGTATTTTGAATGGCTCAGGGGTTGAATCTCTTATTAAAAAGTAAACGCTCAATCATGCCGTAATTATTTGAAAGCCAATAAATCAAGCCGCTCCAATGCGGTTCGAAGCCATGAGTTTGTTTCCCCACACGGCACGTCGTAGCTTGTATTTCTATTTGTTTTTCTATTTGTGCTGTTCGCGCAGAGCTGCAATTGCCGTTTGAATTAATCTCTGTAGAGCGGATATTCAGTAGCTGGAAGTGATGCTTCACGGACTGAGAAATTGCTTTTCGATCAACTTGAATGTAGTCAAAGCCGCGACTTGCGGCAGGTTTAAGTGTACGGAACTACGCCGTGGCGAGCCCGAAAACTTCTAGCGCTCATCCCAGCGCACCACGGAGGGCAGTTTCTCCAGCAACCGTATAATTAAACAGCAAAATAAAGGGTAGCTTTTTTTTCGATTTTACCTATTATTGTTTTTAATGCCGAAATTCCATACTGTAAATATACGTACTTTACGTCACGATTTCGTACTGTTCAGTCCTTGCCCTTGAGCACAATCGCTGTCGGGGACGAGACAATTCCGACAGTCACATTGGCCACTGTACGATAGGAGCTTCTACTGTTCAGACCATGACTATCCGCACGTTGATCGATTGCACGTAATCTCTCAAGTGGTATTAAACTTTTTAATGTAAAGCGGAATGTCAACCTGCGACACCCCGCCCCCACCGATCACAACCCGACCAGCGGCATCAATGCCCAACAGTTTACGATCTTATCTTCTTGTTACACCACTGATACGCGAACACATGGTCCCATCGGCGATAATTCCAGTCTTCTGTTCACAACCCGACACTGTCATCACGATGTTGCAGCTATGTTGCTGACACGCACAAACACAAAACCACGTTGAACGCCGGTTGCACTCGGCATCGGAAAACAGAACCAAACTCAGGGGGGAAGGCACCCAGGCAGCCGGCAGCAAAACCTGCCTGTCTTGGACGCAGTTCCTGCGGTTTCCATAACGTCGAAAACGTCGACACAGTTCCGCGTGCTTTCGCTACTGTAGTCTGTAGTGCTGCAGCCTGCAGTGGCTGTAGCTGTAGTTCCGTGCCGCGCGAGTCACGCAATCCGGAGACGGCCATCCTCCAGTGTACGTGGCGCTGCTGGCACTGCTCCGGGACTTCGCTGTTTCTAGCGGCTTCGTTTGCTCGTTTGATAAAATTAGTGATAAAAATGGCAATGCAACCGAAATGTTCTGGACGTTTAAACTAGAAGACGGAATTACAGGCGGCCTTCGCTGCTGCTGAAGCTCAATCGACTCAACAGCTATTTATTAAACAACGTGCGCGACCTGCTCGAAAAACGAAACCGAAAGACGATGAGTCGGGAGGGCGAAAGCTTTCTCCCGTCTGCGTGGAGAAGGAGAAAAACATTTCGTTCCTCCCCTTTTCTCGTGTCCGCTTGGAGGCGCGTCGGTAGAAGGGAGGAAGGCGCGCCGTTGCTACTTTTTTCCTCCCTTTTTTCTTAGAGTGCAGATAGCAGGTGGTATACCTCGAAGAGTGTCGTTATTTTTCCGTATGGAGGGGTCGTGGTCAAAACCCGTTGATGATGAAGACTGAAGCGTGAGTTTTATTACGTAGCTTTACTCGTATGCGCTAGGCTATTTCTGCTGGCGTCAGTGTTGTTTTTATATTAAAAAGACATACCTTCTTGACCACACATTTTAAAACTGCTCTTATAGATTAATCACGTGGTATGTGTTTGATTAGGCAGCGGGAATTTTGTCAACCTTTAGTGGGAGTCTGGTATTTTCGTCGCTCTAAATTAGAAATTTGGCAAATGCAGTATGACCTGTCTTTAACGTGCATCCCGCAGTAGTGGTACACGACCGCACGCCGGTATACGATGCTCATCCAGATCAAAACGGGCAGGGGTGGGGATTGAAACCAGCATCCCTGGGTTTTGGCTTTATAGCTCGAGGCTCATTCTGCGACATAAGAATATGTTTGTGTTTGTGTTCTTTCCTACTGTACCTGACCTCGATAAAGGTGTGCGAATTGCACGGGACTGGGAAAAAAAACTTTAAGCGTCGACGGCACGAGTTAGTCAGAGCCCAGTCTTTGAACCCAGCAGCCCGTGGGTAAAAAACGGTCGGTATTTTCGGAACAGCAGCCAGCGGTGTTGCTCGGCGTTAGGTCAGGCGGAACGCCAGAACGTATTTGGCGCCCGACGTAGGGCTTACTCCTGCCTGGCGGAAGAGAAAAAAAAAAAGACACCTATGTGTGACACCCAACCCACCTAAAATATGGTAGTACATTTCATTCAACATTACCACGGGTTTTCGACACCTCTATTTGCAAACATGAGCTTCATTAATAATTCCTATAAAGTTATTCAAAGTTACAAAAAACGCGTATCGTCTTCATCGAAGATCGTAGCGCCATTCTCAATCTTTAGATACATCCATAGAAGGTATGCTTGCGCCATCTCTTAGCAGGTTACGGCAGCGCTCCCATAGAAGCCCATGTGCTTAATATACAAATATGACCATAACACAAAAACATTACACTTTGAACAATTTGCCATGCTACTACTGCATTCTATCCTATACAGCTATTCTTGTGCCAAAATTTCAGGAGGATGACCTGTAAACTGCAGGTTCCTCAGCCGAATAAACTTTTCGATGTATTGCCACTACAGATAGTGTCCAAGTTAACCAAAGTCTACAGTTCATTCTTGGGTATAAAACACTTGTTATGATTTTATAAACTAATTAGAATCTCTTCCCAATATTATGGCAAATTCGGTAGTGTCTAAAGTATGTATTCTACATATTTACATATTGTTCTACGTATGTAAATATGTAGAACAATATGTTTCGAAGGCTCCTCACGCAAACTTTTGAGAAACAGCGAGGTTCAAACAAGCTCAATTTAAAAATACAACAAAGTACAAGGTTTCCCAAACGACTGAAGTAAACCAGAAGAATCTATAATGTGCTGGGTACATTTTGTGTTTTCTCAAAATTATTTTTTTGGATTCCTGATGCCAATTTTCCGAACAAGGTGGATTCGTTTAGACGTTTACAATAATTTCCAGTATTTTGTTGCTCATATCAATAAACTAGGAAACAAAACAGCTTTTTTACTAAAATCTAAAATTTTAAACTTTTCAAAATATTCTCTTTAATTATTATTGTTACGTGATCATAACGAAGTGATTGTCTAATTTAAGGAGTGGGAGCACTGCCGGGAGTACCCAATTTATGAGAGGATGATTGTTTTTGTTAACTTAATATGCACATGTCAAAAGTAATATTTAATCACGTACTAAATATTTACATTAAATTAATTATCTCAATCGCCCTAAACACAAACAGTAAAAAAAAAAAAGCGGATGAAAGGGGTTTGGGTTATCCTACTTGATATCACATTCCCCGAAGAGGGCGGATGCCCAAGATTTTGAAAAAACACCAGTTTGTAGTGGCGTCCTAAAAATGTTGTGTTTCCTCGCGGCTTAAGAACTCGGTCGATCTCAAAACGTCCGCGGATAAGGCGCGGGCTCCCAAATTTGAAATGATGAACGAATGACTGAAAACAGTGGAACCATGTCCACTTCAAGAGAAACTGTCTAAAAGGTGGCTTATTGTAGCTGATGTTCTTGCTTAGACGCAGTATCGCCATGAAATGGTAAAGGTTAGAAGTAATAATGAATGTCTTGCCAAGGCATGATACTCATTATCTCATCCATTTTTTTATCTTTGCAGTTATTGTTTTTTGTTTGTTTGTTTGTTTGTTTGTTTTTTTCATTTGTCACAGACTTCACTTTCGCGGGAATTTCCACACGGCATAAAAGTTAAAGGTGAATACGCCACGTGGAGGACAGATAAGTGAACTAGAAGCGCCTGTCGCAAAGTTCTGGCTAAGCAACTTGTTGTTTATCTCTAGTCTGGCCATCATCAACCATTACCATTTGCCGCGTATTGCCTTACTGACGTTCACAGGGTAGTGGTATCGGTATTAGAGTCTCTAATAAAGCGATCAACTTCACATCCTCCCCTCCTTTATCTCCAGTGCGCCATTAATCATCGATACAATGTAAACAAATGCGGTTCGTACCGCTCGGATATTTCTGACTATTGTGTCGCCGAGAAGCGGCCAGCAGTAAAATAACCACACATATATATATACCGGGTGTTTGTGCGAAGACTTTCAAAAATCCTAAAACTTAAAGCGTAAAAAAAAAAAAGAAAAAAACTTTCTTCGGGAACAAATTACCAGCCACGGCGGACGTCAGGAATTGCCAAAAACATAGTAATTAGCCAAATAATTAATTAAAATTTGTTAATTAACTTTTTAATTAGTGGAAATAGACATATGGTTCTAATTAGAAAGTTGCTGAGCGTTATCGAAAACCACTAAATTAGTCACTTTCAAAAAGAATTTCGGCGCGTGAGAAGCGTAGTAGTGCACTAAAGTTACCGCTCTTTGAGCAGGTACAAAGCTAGCGGTTGCGATAAGGCGCCCGCGCGATTTTTCCGTCTCTTATCTAGCCCCAGCCTTGTACCTGCTCAAAGAGCGGTAACTTTAGTGCACTACTACGCTTCTCACGCGCCGAAATTCTTTTTGAAAGTGACTGATTTAGTGGTTTTCGATAACGCTCAGCAACTTTCTAATTAGAACCATATGTCTATTTCCACTAATTAAAAAGTTAATTAACAAATTTTAATTAATTATTTGGATAATTACTATGTTTTTGGCAATTCCTGACGTCCGCCGTGGCTGGTAGTTTGTTCCCGAAGAAAGTTTTTTCTCTTTTTTTACGCTTTAAGTTTTAGGATTTTTGAAAGTCTTCGCACAAACACCCGGTATATATATATATATATATATATACTCAACACAATAATAGCCCTTAAAGGAGTTAGCCGAGGAGGTTGCCAAAAAAGAGATCAGTGAAAGAGATCAGTGAAACGTTTCGGGCCTGGTAGGCTCTTCGTCAGTCAGAAAGAAAAGGAGACTTCGTTCTCCTTTTCTTTCAATCAAAGAAAAAACGGCCGGAAAAAAGAAGTTAATTGGAAAAATGCTTACCGTTTAGCGGGTGCCTACTCAACTAAATTCTCGCTTAAAAGTTTAATATATCTCGATACCGATGCAATAAATACTATGGAAATAATTAAATATAATATTATTACTGCCATTCTTATCATAAAACCAGTTTTTGGGACATGTGGTTGGGTATAACCCAACTATACCTGGTGTCATGTGAAGCCAATGAGAGGCCCAATGTTACGCGTTTGCTCGTGTCACATTAAACGATGAAGCGAGAAAAAAAAAAAAAAAGCAACAGTGCGGTACCGATTAGAAGATCTCAATTAAATGTCCATAAAAAAAGACGGCAATGATCCTTTCGAACTGTTAAGGCCCTTCGGTTCTAAAGTATTAAATCTATAGATAAATTCAGATTCTTTATTTTTTCGATCTCTTTTTTGATTAATTTAATTGACATTAATTTAATTTAATTAATTTAACATTTATTTTTTTAATTTTTAATTTAACATTTAACAATTAATTTAACATTTAATTGAGATCTTCTAATCGGTACCGCACTGTTGCTTTTTTTTTTTTTTCTCTCGCTTCATCGTTTAATGTGACACGAGCAAACGCGTAACATTGGGCCTCTCATTGGCTTCACATGACACCAGGTATAGTTGGGTTATACCCAACCACATGTCCCAAAAACTGGTTTTATGATAAGAATGGCAGTAATAATATTATATTTAATTATTTCCATAGTATTTATTGCATCGGTATCGAGATATATTAAACTTTTAAGCGAGAATTTAGTTGAGTAGGCACCCGCTAAACGGTAAGCATTTTTCCAATTAACTTCTTTTTTCCGGCCGTTTTTTCTTTGATTGAAAGAAAAGGAGAACGAAGTCTCCTTTTCTTTCTGACTGACGAAGAGCCTACCAGGCCCGAAACGTTTCACTGATCTCTTTCACTGATCTCTTTTTTGGCAACCTCCTCGGCTAACTCCTTTAAGGGCTATTATTGTGTTGAGCATATTTCTCTCGAGTGCCGTCTTTTGTTCCCAGGTGCTGTTCTATATATATATATATATATATATATATATATATATATATATATATATATATATATATATATATATATATATATATATATATATATATATATATATATATATATATATATATATTGTGCTTGATTCGTGTCTACTTGAACTTCTGAAAATGTTGGTTGTCAAAGCCTATACACGGCTCGCAATGATGTCGTATCAGCGGCGATTATCTGCGCCTCGTTAGTGAACGCGTACCTTTGCAGCATTGCTTTCGTACCACCCGGAATTCATTTCTTTCGGCAGGAACAAATGCTGCCACCCTACCTGTACAAGTCTGAGGGCCCGTATGAGTGTGTCAATGTGGCATTCATTAGTTTTTCGCACAAACAACGTGTTTTTTTTCTTTCCCGCGTTGACCGAAAGGTTTGCAGCATTGTGAATAACGAGATAAATAAATAAATAAATAAAACAAGTGTCATGGTCCTTTTAAATAAAGCTGGTCGATCGTTCTGTTATAATTATTCAGATAAAAAATACATTTCAGATCTTTTAAAATATATTTTAGATGCGTCGGAGTCCTCAATCTATATTTACGAAGAAATACAGGAAAGGTAGAATGATTCTAGTAAAGTAATGTATTGCTATTACACCGTTTTAAAGCCAACACGCCCTCTCGGAGGAGCGACCGTTTGTCAGGATTACGGAGAGGAGGATTCCCAAATCGCCACTTACCAATTCAGATGGCGTACGTGAAGCGGAAGTTGCGCTTTCGCTCGTTACGTTCGAGGAGCCAACGAAGCTTGACTCCGGGGAACGTCGCTAAATGCACCCATTGTTAGGCTCATGCATTAACCACGCGCATCTTATATTGGCGCGATGAAGCGTCGAGGATGCATGCACTTGAAAGGGTTACAGCAAAAAAACAGGGATACGGTCACGCATGGTCACGCATATGCTCGGTCACGAATTACTCGCACTTTGATTGTAAACAAAAACTACGGGAGAACACAGCAACGCACGTGCATCTGAAAGAGCTAGTCGTTTTTTATATATATATACATGTATATAAACAAGCAAGGGGTGCACTTCAAACGGACGGCTTGTATACATGCATTATAGTCATGGTAAGAAAAATCACAATTTAAGAGACAAAACCAGAATTATCTTATTTATATCAAATTAATTTGGAAGCGAGCGTGGCGCAGTCACGAATCACGCTACGAGGGTTTCGGTTTTGAGGCATTATTAGCGCAAGCCTGCATGTGCATGTACATTGTTAAAATGAGGGCAGTAACGCTGCGTTCTTGCTTTCTCCGAGACTCACCGTTCTGTGTGCGAAAACGAATGCAACGGTTGCTGAGCCTTCATCAGAAGAGATAATAATATTATTGTAAATATGCATGTTTTTCCATGTGAGTCACTTGACGTCCACTTTGCATGAAAGTGAGCGTCCCATATCAGAAACGTCTCGTTTTTAACCTTTAAAATGTCAGTTTCTGGTGTTAGGACACACAGGAACGTTTAGGAAGATAGGGAGAGTAAGAAACGGTCGGATGTGCAACGTCGAGCATTATAGTTCTGTATTTAGTTTTATGCAGACCCAGGGGAGAATCTCGAAGTAACGCTAATTGAAAAAGCAACATTATTTTGTTTTGGCACACACTACTTCTGAGCCGAAAACAGAATTGTTATAATTGCGAGGAGTGCCTTAAAGTAATTGTCGGCCAATGTTTCAACTACCTCGTTGCATCATTAGAAATGTCAAATGAAAATCACGTCATTCAGAATGTACCGCGTCATTTGCTACTTGCGCAGTGGACTGCGCGTAAATTACTGGTCGATTTACTATTCATGAGGCAGAACATATTGAAAAGAACCACACTCGCTCACAAACGCAGTGACCGTGTTGCCTAGTCACTCCACACCTCGCCGTAACCACTGGTTGTACTACGCTGCACCACCGTGCACTGCACCATAGTATCCGCACGACTGCACGGCGTCCGTTTGCAATCCCCGGCCCCATCGCGTTCTCGCGCGTGCGCAGACATTTGCCGAATTTTTGTCGAATCTTTGCCGAACTTTCCTTCAAAAGTTCGGCATTTGCCGACCTTTGCCGAATCTGAAGTTCGGCAGATTCGGTCCATCACTACGGCATAAACAAAACGATGTTATGCACGCACTTTTGGCGCGTTTTGGTTGGGCCCATCGGATCGCACGTGCACGTCGGCTGCGGTCAGACTTAGAGTGAAGCGGACTATATACTGTTATCTAGACAAAGATTTAAGAGCGATTTTTAAAAACACGGCGGAATCTCGTCAATTTGAACCCGAGCGGGGGTCCAAAACTTCGTTCAAATAGTGCAAAGTTTGAATTACCGGGAGTTTCCTTCCAAGAAACACATAGGAAGGGACCCGCATGCAAGCTTGAATTATCCGCGAGTTTGAATAAAGAGAGCTTGAATCGGCGAGATTCCACTGTATTCGGTTAGAAAATGTGGTGTAGCAGAATGTGTACGCAAGGATCATTAAAGGTGTATAGCACATATTTTATTGTGCTCTACTCACCCACCTTTCTGTGTAGCACGAAGTGAAGTTGTATAGTTCAGTGGAGCTCGTTGTCCATCAAGCGATTTTGGGCGGACGGTGGCCGGGTGCCTCATGAGCTCAGCTTCGAAATCGTTTAGGCCAGTCGGTTCATCGTGTACACGGGGAAAAAAAAAACGCCAAAAGAAACACGGAGACAAAAAGAGACCGCGGGCAAGACGCCTTGTCCTGTTTCGGTCCCTCTTTGTCATTCTGTTTGTGTTCGCGATTAGTAATAAGGCTTCTTTCTTTCTTTTTTCAATATTACATTATTTGTCGCTAATAAAGTAGTAAACAAATCCCATCTAACAGTTTTGTAGCTTTTCCCAACAACTAGAGTAACATCCAGCCTCAATTGTTGTGACACAAAAAACGCGGCTCGATTTCTCCGTCTACATAAATTTGTATTAAACGAGCGCGCACGCGCCTCCAGCCCCTCGCCGCCTCTTTCTCGATGTTCAATTAAATAACGGAAATTTTCTTTCTCGAAAAACAAATCATCCCTTTTATGCCGTTATTCGCAGCCTTGATTCTTAAATGCGATTTCTCAAATTAAATTTTTATACAGTCCTTGGCATGCTCAAGGGTGGAGACGTCCTTTGGTTCTGCCAAATGTTTCCATAAATGAAAAGAGCAAAACATATTGTCAGTCAAATTTGGGCAATTCTTGAGGAACGACACGCTTTAAATTAACCAAAACAGTTGCGAAGGGAAAATTTCAGCAGCTTATCGCCTGCCGAGTGTCGCTATGTACAGCGTTTGAGCAGGACAGTGACGTGTAGGTGTTTTACGCAAGCAAAGAGTTAACTGCTCCCGAGGTGCCATGCCGTATTTCTGGCGCTATATTCTCAGTTACGATGTTGACGGATCGGTCGGGCTCTACTCATATTCAGCGCCTTTTTCGCCATGCACAAAAACAAAGATGTCCAGATTTTGCGACCTCGTTGAATTTAGGCACCGCTCCAGTATATACGAGAACGGATCACTTTCGAAGCGGAGTCGTAAAACTGTTCGCATGGATGCCCCTTTCTTTTTATTTCTTGCAGCCTTTCCTATCCCGGCGGCTCAGGATTCACGACACATGCGGCATCAACAATCTACACGGCATGCCGGGGATTCTGGCGGGTATAGTAAGCGCAGTTGTCGCAGCCAGTGCAACCGAAGAAGAGTACAACTACAGGTAAAAAAGCCCAGGCCGCATTTACTCGATCTCTTGTTCGGCGCCTATGAACGCGCGCCTGAACACATAGACTGATAGACACCACAAATATTCTTTAATCGCGTACACGTCTTATTTACCTTTACCCGCCTGCAGTGTCTTCTACTTGTTCCCTGTTAGTTGTTCCTTACATTGTTAATTCTAACTTCCACTGACAGGCTTGCAGCCCCCTTCTATTTTTTATTTGTATTTTTCTGTAATAATACTTATTTTACCCTCTGTCGGCTATTTGGTATCCATCTGCGCAATGTCCTTGATTAATGCACTAGATGCATAAGTACTTTTTTAGCCACACTCGACATCATGAGACGTGTCTCACCTCAAAGCCCATGTCTTGTAGCAGGGATGCGTTAAACTTGGTTAGTCCTTACGGTTCATGTGCGTTCCAATGCTTCTCAACAGATAGGAACGCGTGGCTGATGCTACCGGTGGTCCGTGCACAGCAGGAATGTCCAATATTATTGTGTTGTTGTTGTTGTTGTCTTTTTTAAACAGGCTATCTCAATCCTTCCTAGATCTTGCACTTGCCTCGACCGCTTAGCCGTTCCGAAAAAAAAAATATCGCGCCTCTTCTCTTGCAAAACAGACATAAATCTTGTATTGGCGACTTAAATCGACGGCACCTAGCGGCTAGAACAGACAGCTATGGCAGCAGGCGACTTGACGAGCGCCTGTCTAACCGCTGACTAACAACGTCATCGATTAAAATGATCGCATGGCACGTGGTAATCACCGCTAAGTAAGCATACAATATTCACCAACCACATTTAGGACTTAGTCGTCCCGAGCCCCGAGCGACTTAGAAGGCGACTGCAAAATCTTAGACAAGGGGTACGGCTATTAGCCTGTGTTTAGCTTGTGACTTGCGCCTCAGCGCCATGGCCAACTATCACCGCTGACATCCAGCGCTAACGAAGCACTTACTGTCTTGGAACGCTGGGCGAAATATCTAGAAAGAACTGGAGCGGCAAACATTATGGAAATAGAAATCTTTAGAGGTCAGATATACCGCTAAATCGAACTCAGCAAGGCGCTGGACGACGAGAGAGCCCGCATGCGGCTTCCGTGTTTTCTCCCTTGCGCTTTCTTTTAGAGCGCAGCTCTTACCCCCCATTCACACTGGAAGCGGATCCGCGTTCGCGAAGCGGTTGCGAAAGCGGTTGTATAAAGATCCAGTGCAATTGCACGCGCATTCGATGTCATCGTGTGCGCGTGCAATTGTACTGAATCCTTATACAACCGCGTTCGCAACCGCTTTGCGAACGCGGATCCGCTTCCAGTGTGAATGAGCCCTTAGGGGCCCGTTCCCGGCTTGAGCGGCGTCGCCGTCGGCGTCGGCGTCGCCGTCGGCGTAACCAAGGTCATCCCAAGGTCACGTGACCCCCAAGGTCACGTGACCCCTCCCAAGGTCATCTCAAGGTCACGTGACCCCACGTGACCCCCTGAAGGTCACGTGACCCCTCGAGGTCACGTGACCCCTTCCAAGGTCATCTCAAGGTCACGTGACACCAAGATGACCCCACGTGACCCTTTGAAGGTCACGTGACCCCCAAGTCACGTGACCCTTCTGAGGTCACGTGACCCCCGAGGTCACGTGGTCGCCTCCCCAAGGTCACGTGACCCCCGAGGTCACGTGACCCCCAAGGTCACGTGACCCCACGTGACCCCCAGGTCACGTGACCCCCAAGGTCACGTGGGGTCACCTTTGGGGTCACGTGGCCTTGAGGTCACCCCCAGGTCACGCCTCCCCGAGGTCACGTGACCCCCTCCCCGAAGTCACGTGACACCCCCCCGGAGCATATTAAAGAATGAGGGGAGGAGGAGGAGAAGGGGGAGGGGTCTACCCTCCCCTCAGTACCCTTCACTCCTCCTCCTCAAGAGCTGCGCTCCAATTCGGCGTTACAGGGATTTGTAAACGGCTTTCTTTTTTTTAGTGAAACTTTGTTTTGGTGGATCAGAGTCTCATTATAACGTTTTATTTCTTCTAATAGATATTTAAATATTAGTTTTTAAATAATAAAATCCTCATCTAGCAGTGGCGTTTAAATGTCACTTCCGCTTGCTATTCCTGACTAGATAGTCACCCGCTTGCTTCGCGCTCGTGAATACCGCATAGTCTAGTCGCTCCTTAACCGCTGATTGTTCACTTAGCTCGCGACTACTTAGACGCACTACTTACCCTCGTTAATACCCGTGTTACACGAGCACACTTAACTGCAGTTACGCTAAGCCACAGTTAGTGCACAATACTTGCGGACAACAGTCTGCAGTCAAAGCCATCGGCGGACGTGCGCTTGAGCATCTTGAGCACCCATCAGAGCAGTGCACGCGCGCTCTCCACTGAAACGGCAGGGTGTCTCTTTCCAGTGCCTCCAGCACGCGCTTGCATTCTGGTGTGTTTTGGCTGCAAACTCAATGCTCACGAGGGGAGCCGAAGTGATATCGAAGATCATGAAAAGCGGGAAACGGAAAGACCTCCCTGCCGTCTCGCTCTGTCAGTGACTATACAAATGAACGCGTTGGATTTGGATTGCAGCAAGGAATAAAAGGACTAACTGAAGAAGTAATCTAAGCATCGATGTCTTCAGTATGTACATCTTTGGTAAAACGCTCCTAAACACTGTCGCTGTTTTTTCGATGCAGTCTGTACACGCTGTACCCAGCGAGGGCCCCACCCGAAAACTCGACTGACCTCGAGCAGATCCGGTTCTACACCATGGCCGTCCACGCAGGACTCGGTCGATCGGCTTCCTCCCAGGGGCTCTTCCAACTCGCAGCTCTGGCCTGCACACTCGCCATTGCCATTGGCGGAGGACTGCTCACCGGTATGAGGCGGAACAAAATTAGAGCTCACATAATTGTGCTCCTTCTCTTGCGCCGCATCCTTTAATTTTAACATTTTCTTTTTTAACGAAGTATTTTTAAGATTGGGACACATTTGTGAAAGGAAAGCTGACAGTAAATAGTTTGTTGCAGTTATGAATAAATGAAGGACAAGCTCCTCCCACAAAGGTCTCCCCTCTTTCCACCTTAGAAGATCGAACGCTGGAAGGGAGGCGAGTGGAGAGGAAGAAGCCGAAATCGGCAAGCAGAAATCTTTGTGGGAGAGGTTTATCCCATTATTCTTTAACTGCAAATAGGCCATGGCTTGGCTCTTTGCAGTCAGCTATGAGAAATGTCTTTGTTTCCTTAGACCACCTGGGAGTAGAAGTCCTTATGCGGAGGGAAATTTCGTCTGCTTCTTGAGCAGGGGTTGCGGTGACGTCAGATCGCCGAGCTCTGATTGGCTCCCATTGGAAGGATAATGGGTAGATCTCGAGGCAGCTAGCATTAAGGTCTGCCCACTCACTATCCCTCCATCGGAGACAGTAAAAGCTCAACGTTGCATCCTAAAAAAATAAAAAAGAAAATCTGTACTGTCTTGCATGGCCGATTTGCCAATTAAAATTAGTATAAAAAAAGCGAAAGCCGTTTACAACTCCCTGTAACGCCGAATTAGAGCGCAGCTCTTGAGGAGGAGGATGGAAGGGTACTGACGGGAGGGTTTGTCCCTCCTCCCTCCTCTTCACCTTCTTATCCTCCTCCTCCCCTCGTTCTCCAATCTCCTCGGGGGGGTACCTGACAGTCATGTGACCTAGGGGTCACGTGACCCCGGGGGAGGGCTCGCGCGGTGCATTATGGGACATTTCCCATAATGCACCGCGCGGTTCCGCCGACGCCGACACCGACGCGACGCCGACGCCGACGTCGGAACGGGCGCCTAAGAGCTGCGCTCTAAAAATAGATTGCCTCGGAACTATCACATACACCAGAGGGCGTGCGATCTTCCTTTAACGTGGTGACACCTTGCACGCAGGCTTGATCATGAAGCTGAAGTTTTTCGACGCTCCGAGCGTCGACGAACTGTTCGACGACGAAACTTGGTGGGAGATCGAAGAGGACGAAGCGGCCACCGAGGCCACGCCCGCCGCTCCTCGGCCACCCAGCAAAGGGAACCAGATCGCCATGATCGAGACCCAACCAGTAAGTCGCAACAGCCAAACACAGACTGAAAAGTGACTGAAAAGTGACAATCACCAGCGCCGACATATTCTTATCTTAGAAAAAAGAAATGCAAACATCTACACAACGTGTGCCGCGATTGACAGCGGCAGCTGTTGCAATGTTGACATACGTGCTTTAGAGATTTTTCTTTCACTTGATGTGCATAGGATATTTGGTCACTTTGCTTCTAATAGCATAGCTGTATGAGTTGGATTTTACGAGATGTGAGCTTATGCGGGATGTTTTTACGAGATGAGCTTTTGGGGGGCGAGAAAATAACAGACACGTGTTTTTTAGAACTAAAAAACACGTCTAAACCGCGCATTTCAACTTTGAAATGCGCGGTTTAGTTTAGCTGTTGTTTGTAGACGTCCTGGAGAACCTTCCAGAACCACGAAGCGACGAAGACGGCGACTGCGGTTTTGGGGCTGCTGCAATGTGGGTGGCGGTAATGGGAAGAGTATGTGTGTGTGCGTGTGTGTGTGTGTGTGTGTGTGCGTGTGTGTGTGCGTGTGTGCGTGTGCGTGTGTGTGTGCGCGCGCGTGTGTGTGTGTGTGCGTGCGTCTATGAGAGGGGGGAAGGGGAAGAGTGTCTGAGAGAGAGAGAGCGGTAGCACGTCGTGCATAGATGATGTAGTTGTGCGAGGGGGCGCGCGTACCCCGCAGTCACGTGAAAGTTTGTGTACGGCCGCCGCCCGATTTCGCCGGAAAGGGGCGCTAACACCTGCTGTGAAACATAATGGTCCACCAACCCTACCAAGTTTATTCCTTCAACTCAAAATAGGCATTAAAATTGTCCTTTTTTGTTTCTCCTATTTTAGCGGAGCACGTGGCGCTCAATTGTAACGTCTGACCTGCAGGTAGGAGCTACGTAATACGGTACAATTTGTAAAGTTCAAACACCAAACCATTTCTCTCCCTTAAAATGTTTTCAGTTCGTGATGAAATTGGGTGGTTCAAGGAACCCTCGTTGTTACAAAGAGAGTTCAAGGAACTCTCAATGTGACAAAGTCATCACGAGCTACTTCAGCTGCATCGAGAGCACGCTTTCCTATTGCCCATATATTTTCCCGTTGCACTGGACCCACGTGCTGGTCTTGTATGTCAGTCATTCGTGAAAAAGTGACGGACTGGGTCCATCATTCAATCAACTACATGTGTAAGGGCTCGTTAAGTTTTATAAACACGGTCAGTTTAAGCTTTCGAATATATCGCCTATAACAAAGATAACCCCGAAATAGGTAGGTTAAATAGGTAGGAAATAGGCAGGTTAAACTCTTGCTCTATAAAACAACTTTGTCTGGCTTCTAGAGATGTCAAGTCGAGCTTAGAACTTAAAAAGGCACTATGCACCAATCCTTCTTTTTGCTTTTGTCTTATAAACGCGAGCAGTGGCCATTGCAAATGCGTAGAAACCCATTTCCCTAAAAAGCTTCTGTACCCGCCACTGTGCTGTCAGCGTCACCGCTTCGACATGACGTCAAAAATATTTAATATATAGGCGACAACAGAAAAAAAAATGTAACTGTAGTTTGATATATCGACCAAACCGTCATATATACGCAGAACTGCGTTTTATGAAAAACCGCAGCCAACTTTCCCGCCCAGTTTCTGCCTTCCTGGCACGCTCCGCCGCGTCTTTTCCAAATGTCGACTCGTTCTCCTCACGTATACCTGTTTCTTGTTGTTGTTCATTCTTTTTTCCTCGCTGTTGCATTCGAAAGCTTTCTGCAGCTGGCCAATCCTGTTTATTACTATTGCACAATGCGACATGCTTTACATGACTGCATAGTCTGATTCATTTTTTTTTTAATTATATTGTTGTTTCCGAGTGCTTTTAATAGATGGCCAACTCTGCTGTCTTCCACTGTGGCACGCACGCTTCGCCTCACGCGGTCGTGAAACCTGAGCTACCTTTCGTTACAATGCAATTCCGCATTAAGAAAAAAAATTGATATTAATCGAGTTTTAGTATCGCGTATGGGATAAAACGCAAGCGCGGTGCGTTAGCGTTAGCGTTGCGTGATGCTGGGCATGCGCGTCGTCGCCATGCGCCAATCCAAGACCGTAGTTCCGCGCATGCGCCATACGGAACACGCAACGCTAACGCACGCGCACAGCGATTGCGTTCACTCGCATACGCACTACTTAAACTTGCTATTATATGCTCAGTTTCATATTGAGTCCGAGCAGGGGAAAAAAGCTAGTTGCAACACAAACCACTAAAACGCGAAGTTACGACGCATTCTTCGCATTTGATTGGATCAGTTGGCGGTGGTAGCACTCGGACTTGAGATGAAAAGGAGTATACCTTAAAGCAGTGGTCACATCGCTAATACATCGTACAAAAGGCAGTCTGCAGGAAATCTTTGAAGCGTGTTTCTTCCTTGTGTGATGGTCACATTGGTCATACAGAAAACTTGGAGGACGCTTAACCTTCATCTTTAAAAGTGGAACACAAAGCATTTTCATATAAACCCGCCCTCGTTCACAAGCCGTGTAGGCCTGTGTGCGTGGTCTAGTCAGTAGCGTCACGTGCCACGGTACGTCATGGGACGTCATGTGTGGCGTCACGTTTCACGCGACGTCACACGTGAGCGTTGTTTGAAATTCCCGCGCGAGGTCTAATGGCGTGACGTCACACGCGTGACGTCACACGTGGCTGTGACGTCGTTACCCTATCGATCCGCTAAATTTAGCAGAAAACTTTTGCCGACAAATTTAGCGGAAACTTGTCCCGCCAAATTTAGCGGTTCAATAGTCGTGACGTAACAGCCACGTGTGACGTCACACGCGGCTGTGACGTCATGACCCTATCGACCAATCAGGATTTTCCAGTCCCGCTGAAGACGGATTTTCTGCGACACGACCTCTATCGCGTTAAAACTGCCTGCAGATATGGTCTAAGTACACAAATGTGAAGCTGCATGCTTTGAACATGCTTCAGGCATGTGCGCAGATAATTCATGTCCTCAGGCGAACACTCTGCCTTTTGTAGGAGGTACGAGCGGTGTGCTAACCATCGCTACACCCTTATATTGACCCATTGTCCTTGCCCTGCGCGTTCTTTCAGGACAGCGCCAGGGCCAGACTCCCTGCGCACTTCAACGGCGCGTACGACGTTTCCGCAAGTCCCTGACGCGACTCGGGATCGGCGCCGGCCTCTTCATCACCCGCATCCACATCTATAAATAGCGCACCTGCAGCGGTGCCGTTCCTTGTGCCTTTGAGCGACACGAGCGGTGTCGCCGTCCCTCACATTCGTTGCAGCACAATCATCGTACTCTGACGCAATATGCATGTATGCTCTCGCCAGATATACTTCGCGCGGCATGCTGGAAGACGCGCCCAAGTTCTCGATTTGATTTTGTGCGCGCTGCGCGTACGTTGGGGCACGGAAATGGGTAGAGCATGCAGCGTTTGTTATTTGGGAAGACACCTTGCCATTTTTTATATAAATGTATGCGGTATAAACGAGGAAATATTCTTCCCGCTGTACAAATAAAGTGTTATGTTACAGTTGGACGAGCAGTTCTTTGCTTTGCAGTACTGACTATGTTTGTGTGGGTGTCCTGGTAGGACTTATCCTGCCCTAACTACGTTCTTTAT
The DNA here is from genome assembly GCF_016920785.2 of Ixodes scapularis. Classification (NCBI taxonomy): domain Eukaryota; kingdom Metazoa; phylum Arthropoda; class Arachnida; order Ixodida; family Ixodidae; genus Ixodes; species Ixodes scapularis. Next base: position 42,312,525 of record NW_024609835.1, read on the forward strand.
TTACGTTCTTTATACGTTCTTTATTATCACGATACTATTATTACCTAGAAGAATGCACACTCGTTATTGGTCAGTGGCCATCTCACCCTCGGAGGCACTGAAACCGTGCGTTAATTTTATTTCGATACTACTGCACCGGGTCAGGTTCATGCATGGAAACGCAGGCAGTCGTATTCACTAGGGAGCCTTCATGTGCGCTTTGCTAGGGTGATGCCACCCTTTGTAATACCACTCGCCGACAAACCAGCAGCCATTTTGGTTTTCGGCGATAATCCGTGGGGCCCTCCTGGAAACAAGCACCTTATCTCACAAGTTCGAAGCAGCGTTGTGGAACCCACGGAGGGAGGATTAGCATTTTCTCCCTCGGATGGGAGGACCGATGGACACAAAGGCCGCTTTCCGGCGCACGGGAAAACAATGAGAGGAACGAAATGGCGGTGAAAGAGGGTGTGGGAAAGGGAAACGGGCAGTTGGCATCATTCTATGCGAAGCGCGCATGAAGGCACCCTAGAATTCACGAGATGTGCGCCTGTTTAATCGCGGACTAACTACGTCATAAGTTCATAAGACTAAGATGATCATGGGGCGGGCAGTAACCACGGCTAAATAAGCAGTGAGCACCTGTATTCGCTGACCGTGTTTAGGGCTTAGTCACCCAGAACGACTTATACCCCGTGTCACTAGCTGCGTGCTGTACAGGCGAAGGCAACGCCGAGCGAGGGAAGAAAGGGCAAGCACTAGGAAGGCTGAAGAGGAGGAGAGAAACCTCCTCTCCTTTCTAACGTTCCTGGTGCTCTTTCTTTCTCCCCTCGCTCTCCATTGCCCTCCTGTCCCGTCCCGCCTTCCTAGTGCCCGTCTTCGACTGGCGTTGCCCTCTCCTGCACTGCACATAACATGTGACACGAAGTATACACGTTTGCAGGTACGGACCCGGGGCACCGCCGTCTTGCTCGCTTGGGGTGCACTTGGGCGCGCCATTATGCGATCACGACTCCCGTAATCGGATTATGACGCGCCCAACACACCACTAGCGAGCAAAATGGCGGCACCCTAAGGCCCTACAGGTCAAGAGTGCAATGGAACGTCCTGCCACTCCTTTCCATTTTAGCAGAGCGAACGCTGGATAGGAGGTCGCATACTCCCTAGCGTTCGCTCTGCTAAAGTTGTGAGTCGAGTTTCTCCTGAACTCTTAGCCTGCCATTGCCAATTCCTATCGGCGATAACCGCCAACGCTCGCGAAGCACTATCTGTCTTCAAGCGCCAGAAAATCACATCTAGAAAAAAAAAATCGTAGACTCAATTATTGTGCGAATAGATGTGTTCAGAGCCGCCACTGAAACGATTTCAGCAGGTCACTTCCATAACCTCTCCGTTGCGGTTCTTTTTTTTTTTTTTTTTTTTAATTTGTAAAACTTTGCCCCTTCCCCCCCCCCTCTCCCCTTTGCTCCCCCGTGTTCCGACGCCACTGCGCCATTGCTCATGACTCATCCTGCACGACGCTCCTGACCTCAGTTCGTTTACCCTCTATGGAAAGAACGACAAGTAAGTTCGTCGTAAAAACGCGGTGACACTGCATAAAGCGCGAAACACACGTACAACGAAACCTTCCGATCCGACATGCGGACTGCCTGAATGACCTTGGGGGCGAGGGTTTTTGTAGCACCGGAGAGCGTTGAAAACCCTCGCCTCCGACCGTCGTATTGCGTGGTCGGACGTCGGATCGGACGGTTTCGTCGTACATGTGTTTCGCGCTAAAGGCCTGTCCAAACAGGAGACTCCCAAACGCGTAAGTCATAACCAGATCTTTTTTTTTTTTCCCGGTGCATTTTTGTTTTTGAGAGGGGCCTGGAGCGTGTTCATCAAGTGGACTCCGGATAGCCACTCACACGCTCTGTTGGCTGTAAGTCAAGGCCTCCGCTGCTGTTCATGTCCGAGCTTCCCGAAAACGGGAAAGAGAAGGATACACGGGCGAGCCGGCCAAGCTGCTTCGCGCGGGTTGAGCCCCAAAGGGCCATCTGCAGAACAGATGGCCATCTGCAGAACATGCTGGCCATCTGCAGAACAGATGGCCAGCACATAATTGGCAGGTCGCTTTTGACGTCAAGAATTACGACCAGCGACGTCACCGAAAAGCAGAGGAGGCGAGGACGAAAGCCGTGCTGTTTGCGTAGTTGATGTCCAAGAGGACGGACGGCCGGACTTCAACTTTCACTTCAAATGCCGGCGAAGCGTCGCTTCAACTCCTGCGGGGAGTTGGGAGTGGCAACTGAAACGGCCAGCTTGTAATGCGTTTCGGGAGCTCCCGAGACGCATCGCGTTCGTGACGTCGTGTTTTCCATCACGGCCAAGGCTACATAGAAGCTCACGTGGCTGTGAGCTTTGCCACTTGGTGGCGTAAACGCATTACAACCTGGCCGTTTCAGTGGCCCTTCCCCGCTCCCCGCTGGAGTTGAATAGGCGTGGGAGAGAAGGGAAGTCCGGTTCGGTTAAGTTCGACGGGGCTTGCGAGCGCGCAGCTCGCCGCTGAGCTTGACGTAACGACATTCGGTTTATTCCTCTTAAATAATGCTTTGGAGTCGTTTCGAGCAAAAACGTTGTGCCTGTGGTGTGGCCACAACGTGGTTCACATTTAGACCATAAAATAGGCGCTAGAATTTCGTTTCAGTATCCCTTCAAGAAGTCTTAATCGGTATTACATCGAAATGCATCTGAAAATTTGGGCCACTGTAGACAGATTCGCCGTCCTTTAATCGGCCCCATCGCAATCACTCGGTCAACCCCACATCTCACGGAGTAAAACGCCTACGACTCTATCAAACAGTATTATTATTTTTTTATTTTGTTAAGACGTATTTTAATGATTTTTCCACCACCTTGACCTCAGGTCATTTGTGGGGAAGATGCGGGGTGAGAACTGGGGAATACGATGAGAATGAAATGTTCAAGAATGAAAGACGTTTACAAATCTCTGTAATGGGAAATTAGTGCGCAGCTCTTGAGGAGGGGGAGGGTACGGAAGGGAGGGTACAGGCCCCTCCTCCGTACATTCCCCTCCTTCTTTCCTCTTCCTCTGTAGCCTCCCCTTCTCATCCTCCGTACGCCTCCCTTCCTCCCCCTCCCACACTTTCTTCGCTAAATTTAGCTGAAAAATTCACGCCACGTGACCTCAACACCTATTCAGCTTCCCCGCTAAAGTTAGCGGGGAAACTGAGTTGGTATCGAGGTCATGTGACGTCAGTTTTTCCGCTAAATTTATCGGGGCAACTGAATGCGCAGTGTTGCATTATGGGATGTATCGATTCCCCGCTAAATTTAGCGAAAAATTGAGTAGTGTATAGGTCTGTGACGACCCATAATGCAACGCGCGCGATTATGCCGACGGCGACGGTGCACCGTTATACGCGGAAACAGGCGCCTAAAAGCCTCGCCACTAGTGGTGCAAAACTATCGATAGTACTATCGATAATTCCCTGTCGAAAAACTATTGATAGTACTATCGATAGTTGACTATCGGAAAATTATCGTTAATCGACTATCGGAAAACTATCGATAGTCGAGTATCGTAAACCTATCGATAGTACAGTCGACGGCTTACTATCGAGAATTTCGGGACACTAGTAGTTTGCGTCGCTCCCTCTTTTTTTTCTTGCTTCGCTTTTTTTTTTTTTTTTTTTTTTTAATGGGACATTAATTTACCATTTTGACTTTGGTTCAGCTTTCAGAAATGGCGAAGACGGGAGTTTGGGCGAAGACAGGAGAAAAGGAGGCGAGAGGCGGTGAGGCAGTTGTGTTCGCTTTAGTGGTGCAAAACTATCGATAGTACTATCGATACTATCGATAGTCGCTAGAAATCTGACTATCGATAGTGAAAAAGCTATCGAGAGTACTTCGATAGTTGACTATCAAAAAACTATCGATAGTACTATGGATAGTCGAGTATCGAAAAACTATCGATAGTACTCTCGATAGTCGACTATCGATAGTTCTGTGACACTATCGATAGTCAATTTAGCGATAGTTTTGCATCACTACAGTCGCCACACTATACGGCAATGGCGCCGCTGGGCGCCATCGCCGCCCGGCGTCCCAACGCGAGGAGGCCACATTGGCTTCCATTTTGCGGGCGTTTTTCGTGACAGCCAACGAGGTAGAGGGGCTTAGAGCGATAAACTGGTATCCCGTTCACCAGGCAAAGGTGGCCCCCATTTTGCCACCGCCATGTTGTACGATTTTGACCAGTAGACACGTGACCCTACCAAATCCTGAGACTTTTACGCAAAACTGACACGAGATTTGTATTGCGATCGCTGTAAAAAACATGATCAACTATTTTTTCAATAGTATTTGCCCCATAGATCAGTGTCTAGCTCCGATAAAAACGCGAAATAGAGCACCGCGGCTGACGGCTTCTAGCGGAGTCATCGCGAAGCTGCCCGAGTTTTTGTCATAAAAGCCCATTTTGGACTTAAAACAAATGAAACATAACTTATCTCGTCGGTACTGTTATTAAAGATCAATAATCCATTATTTGTGCGCGGTACTTCGTTAAAATCTAGACGTAAAACTCTAAGGTCACGTGTCTAGTGGTCAAAAATGTGCAGCATGACGGCGGCCAATTGGGGGTTACCACTGATCCCTATTGTAGTAGGCCATCGCGGATCAGGAGCCCGTCGGTGTCGCCTCCGGCGGCCATTGCTTGACATCAGGCAATAGACGCAAGTCTATAAGAGAAAGTGTGAAACGCACAAAAGTAGGAATATTGAAGCATGTACGCTGTGCTCGGAGGCGAGTATTTTATGGTGTGCTGCGATCGTAATGCCGGGTGTTTGGAGATAGAATCGGCAATTGTCAAACGTGTGAACGCCGATTAAAAAAAAATCAAACGTACCGGAGCACCTGCGGCTGAGCTGGCAAGCTTGCTTTCGTAGTGGAGTAAACAAAGGAACTTGCCGGTCAATGAGACGGTCCTCGGGGAAGCCCAGAAGTTGATGAATGACAAAGAAGTTCCATCTCGACAGCGGCTTTCTGGGAGTGAGCGAATTCCGCGTAGCAAAGCCTTCGAGCTTGTCCCCTGCCGAACCCTACTCAACGAAACCACCACCGACTCCGTGGTAACTCTAGGTAACTCTCGCCTCATTGAGCTGCTGTACATTTGTCGCCCAGCGGAGTCACCCTCGACCACAAAATATTTATTTATAAGAACTGCGAGGGCTCTGAGTTTAAATGTTTGTACGCAAGCTATTTGACCGGCTTGTCGAAAAGCAGCCAAAAAGTTTCAGTGCCGACAACAGCTTAGAAACAGGGGAAATGGCACTTTTTCTCGTTCTTCCCATAGAGTCCCATGCATTGGCTGGTGTCAATCAATGGCCGCCGGTGGCGACACTCGGCCCCAGCTGCCGAGGCCGCGGTCCGCGATCCAGCCTACTACAATAGAGATCAGTGGGATACTTCCAGCTACCAGTTTACCGCTCTAGGCCCTCTGCCCCTTTGGTGACAGCCCTAGATCTCGCGTTCTCGAGAAGCGCGCGCGCCTCCCGCCAGATTTCTGGCTCTTGCGTCGTCTGCTCTTCGTTAGATTCTTCCGTTTCGGCTCTCATCTTTCGCATATATCAGCATTGAAACCGAACTCACTGCCTACATGGCAGGTGTCGATGATGACCTAGTGATCAGCGTGGATGTGAACATCCTAGCCTGTTCGTTGATCTTGCGACGTTGCCGCGCTCTGAAGGGAAGGAGGCGCAGGTTTTGGGTTCGTTAGAGTTGGTGCTTCCGAAACACTGAGGGACAGGTCGGTGCTTTGCTGCCCCGGCTGCGCGCCAGAGATGAAGGCTACTTTCGAGAGTGTCACCAAATAAACACGGCATCCGTCCCAACGCAGGCGACATGCGACAAGTGCCACGGAGAAACTCACCTGTTATTCCCCAATTTATCTCCGAGTGGGCATGGTAGCGCATCTCGGAGCATGACGACTAAATGGCTCTTCCTGATAACGCAGTTGATGCTGGCATCGGTCGGCTGCCTTCCAACACGTGGCCAGCACCCGTCGCCTCAAGTGCAGCGTCAAGATGCTGACTCACCCTGCATCAACGATAACTACTCAACGGGACCACGTGGCTTCGTGACGTCTACACCGTTCCCGACAGCAGCGACATCGCCTACAAAAGCCGCGTCCCAACTGGATTTCGCCAGTGGGCATGGTAGCGCATCTCGGAGCATGCCGACTAAATAGCTCTTCCTGATTACGCAGTTGATGCTGGCATCGGTCGGCTGCCTTCCAACACGTGGCCAGCACCCGTCGCCTCAAGTGCAGCGTCAAGATGCTGACTCACCCTGCATCAACGATAACTACTCAACGGGACCACGTGGCTTCGTGACGTCTACACCGTTCCCGACAGCAGCGACATCGCCTACAAAAGCCGCGTCCCAACTGGATTTCGCCAGTGGGCATGGTAGCGCATCTCGGAGCATGCCGACTAAATGGCTCTTCCTGATTACGCAGGTTAGTAAAATTAAGTCAATTTATTACGAGTTTAAGAGCAATTATGTTTGCCTTATTGTGCTGCCATGCCCCGGCACTGTTCTTCGCATCCTTGTAGAATGTGTTCGCACGGTAAAGTTGTTGATATTACTGGCCGGTGACGTGGAAACTAACCCCGGCCCTGATAAAGCTAGTAAAGCTGATACGCAGGATCCCATTCAGCAGATTTTAAAAAGCCAGAAGGACATTGCCAAGGACATCAAAGAAATGCGAAAGGAACGACAAAGCGTTAAGGAAATGTTTGTGGGTGTGAATAAGCGACTATGTGCTATTGAGGCCACCATTGAGGAGGTCAATGGCACGGCAAAGTCCTTCCAGGCTTACGAGGCTAATTTTGCTGAGCTAAATCACACTGTTTCCGATTTAAGAGTGACTGTTTCTCAAATGGGAAAGAAGCTTGATGACTATGAAAATCGTAGTCGACGGAACAATGTTATTGTTTTCGGTATACCTGAAGATCGTCAAGAAAACCCTGTCCAACTGAAGCAGAAAGTTTGCAGTGATGTTTTTGTTGGTAAATTGGATGTACATGTCACCACCATTGAAAGGATCCACCGGCTTGGTTATAACAAAGGAAATCGCCCGAGGCCTGTGATTTTGAATGTTCGTGACTTTAACGAAAAGGTCAATTTATTTAAAAACGCTTACAAACTAAAAGGTTCCGAAATTTCTATCTCCGACGACTACTCAAAACAAGTACGATTACTTCGAAAAAAATTGTGGGATAGTGCAGACGCTAATAGGAGGCAAGGTGACAGGATAAAACTCGTCTACAACAAATTGATAATCAACAACTTGTCTTACACGTGGGACACGGAAAATGACACGAGAATTTGTATTTCCACACCAGAACGTTCCATGGCGTCTGTTGAAGGTGCCTTTTCACCGTGACACGTCGTACCTTGTTCGAAATCTTTGAAATTAATAAACGTCAATGCCAGAAGTGTTGCTAATAAAATCGTTGACCTTGAGTGTTTGTTGTATGATCACGATCCTGACATTGTTGCCGTAACAGAAACGTGGCTGCATAGTTCTATTCATGATTCAGAGATTATTCCCCCATCGTATAACATTGTTCGGAACGATCGCGAATCACGTGGTGGGGGCGTTGCCGTTATCCTGAAAAATCATTTGGATTTTGTTGTAATCAATGACGCTCCTGATATCGAGTGTTTATGGCTAAAGCTTACCGGGTTTACTCCGCCAATCGTCGTCGGCGTAGTCTATCGTCCGCCAAATGCTTGCTCATCCGTTCTTGATCTTCTTGCTGATTTTGTTTTTAAGATTAAACAAAAATGCCCGGTTCTTGTTATGGCTGGTGACTTTAACTTACCCTTAATTAATTGGGATTCTATGTGTAGTGGCAGTGATTGCCCTAATTCATCCTTGCTAGTTGACCTGGTTTATAATAACAATCTACTTCAAATTGTTAGTAGTCCAACACGAATCACCTCGTCTTCTCAATCTACACTAGACCTCGTGTTTCTATCGGAACCACTTGCAGCACGTACGTACGACTGCCAAGTGGTGGATGGGATCTCTGATCATCAAATGGTACTCGTTGAGTTTTCAACTTCAACACTTCGTCCTTCATTACGTAAAAAGATTTCTAGGCGTGTGTTTAATTTTTCTAAAGCAGAAGACGAGTCAGTACTTGACGTGCTTGAGGTGTCGTTTGATTCTTTTTCAAACATGTGTTCTGATGGTTCTTCTATTGATACCCTTTGGAATTATTTTAAAGAAACCGTGCTTGAATGTTTACGAAGGTTTGTTCCAACGAGTATCAAAGTTACCAGAAAACATAATCCATGGATCACTCGCGATATCCTACACCTAAAACGAAAAATTAATCGTGCCAGGAAGGGCAAAAGACGTTTAAATATCAATGAAATGTGTACAAGACTGAAAGCTATGATTCGTCTTGCAAAACATAAGTATAACAATATAACTTTGCACACGTTCCTTAGGGAATCACCCGATAAGTTTTGGAGGTCTTTGTCCCCGGTTCGAAAAGACATTTCCAAACTTATGGTTTCGGACAGATTATTAACGGATGACTGTGCCATTGCTGAAGGTTTCAATGATTATTTTTCATCTGTTTTCACCTCAGATAACGGCATTATTCCTTGTTTAAACCTGTCACCCAACCTATCAGTGTTACCCGATGTTTTTATCTCTCCCGATGGACTGTTTTCAGCGTTGCTTAATCTTTCGACAAAAAAAGCTGCTGGTCACGACGGCATTCCAAATATGTTCCTCGTTCGCTACGCAGAATGGTGCTCAAAGTATCTTTATCTAATATTTAAAAAATCGTTGTCGGAGTCCGTCATTCCTGTAGAATGGAAGATTGCCAAGATCGTTCCCGTTCACAAATCTGGATCTCATCTCTTGCCTGGGAACTTCCGGCCGATTTCTCTGCTTCCTTACTGCTCTAAACTCTTAGAGCACGTTGTTTTTAAACATTTGGCAGCGTATTTAGAAAATCACAACTTTTTTAATGTGAATCAACATGGTTTTCGTCATGGCCTTTCAACCACAACGCAATTACTTGAAACCGTCCATGATTTTGCTGAAATATTAAATCGTTCTAAACAGGTTGATGTAATTTTTCTTGACCTCGCCAAAGCGTTTGACAGAGTGTCACACTGTAAACTTCTTCTAAAACTTAAATCAATCGTGCAAAACGATATCATCTACTCCTGGCTTGAAAATTACTTGCTAGGAAGAAAACAGTACGTTCAGATAAACTCTAGTGCATCCTCGCCAGTCCCTGTGCTATCAGGCGTTCCACAAGGGTCAGTCCTTGGGCCTTTACTTTTTTCAATTTTTATAAACGAAATCACTGCTAACATTCCTGTGCGAGCACGTTTATTCGCGGACGATGTTGTTATCTTCACTGAGGTAAATGGTGTTAGTGACCAGACATTACTTAACAGCTGCTTATCCAAGATCCACGATTGGTGTGACTCGTGGCAGATGTCACTAAATGTTAACAAATGTGTTCGCATGCATATAACCCGCAAAACTAGTTTTCTTTTTTATAATTATTCCATTAACAATACTGTCCTAGCCGAAGTGACTTCCTATAAATACCTCGGTGTAATCATTTCAAACGACCTGCGTTGGAACACCCATATCAAATATATTGTTCGCAAGGCATTAACTAAACTCTGGTTTCTCCGGCGAAATTTAAAGCAAACCTCATCGGATGTAAAATTAACAGCCTATCAAACGTTTGTTCTGCCTATATTAGAGTATGCGTCCGTTGTCTGGGACCCGTTTACTAAAACCAACATAAATTTACTTGAATCCATACAGAGAAAAGGCTTGCGTTTCATATACAACAAATTTCAGAGACAATACCCGGTTTCCGAACTATATGTGTGTCCCAGCCTTAGCCCATTAACCCATAGACGCATGTTTCAAAGATTAAAATTTTTGCTCGACCTACTAAACAACCGATTTAATATTGACACCTCTACATATATTTCACCTGCTCTTCATAATTACCCCACGCGAAATTTTCATTGTATATCATTACAAGAATACAGCTGTAGGGTCGATGTATTTAAGTTCTCCTTTTTCCCAAGGACCATTCATGATTGGAATGCCCTACCCAGTCACATAATAAATGCTTCATCTGAGTCATCACTCATTGCTAACCTTCGCAGTTTCTGTAACTCCTGCGATTGACGGTATTTCTTGTAGGTCGTTTTGTTGTTGTTGTTGTTTTTGTTTTGCTTTAATTTTTTATTCAATACTGTATAATGATGACATTGATTGCCTTATTCGCGTGTGCTAAAATGACTAGAAATGTATGCCTTATACAACATTATGTACCCCCTCCTACCACATCTCCCGAAGGAGATAGTAGTATCAATAAATAAATAAATAAATAAATAATTTCTCAGCGGTTGGTCTTAAGCGCGAAACACATGCGCGGAAAATCCATCCGATCCGACGTCCGATCTGGCAATACGACTGCCTGATCCGAAAAAGTTGGTCGCTTAAAGCGCGAGACACATGGACGACAGAATCGTCCGATCCGACGTCCGATCCGACAGTCCGAACGCACGCGACGACGTCCGAGGGCGAGGGTTTTCGTCGCACCGGAGCGTCGGACGGGGGCTCCGTCCGGCGACGGCATGCGACCAACTTGCCAGATATCGCCGCACGCACGGTCCGATATTCGGAAGGCCGCAGTGGCCACAGCCAATGAGCACGGATGGCGAAGGTCATGTTGTCAAGTGACTTTCGGACCGATCGGGCGAGGAGGCGCTACGTGGTTTGGGGAAGCGGATGTGGCGGTGCGCGGTGCGTCACGCGAGGCGAGTCGTGGTTGTGAAGGAGGCGGACGCCATCGAGTTTCCCGCGCGCACAAAACGAGCTGCTGATTTCGCGCGCCAAAGCAAGCCGGTCTTCTGGGACCGATCGAGACCGTCGAAACCCGAATATACTCGCTTTCACCTTGGGATGGACAGCAGCGGACGCTACGAGCCATTCCAATGTCATGTGAGTGTCATGTGAGCTTCGGGAGAGACGCAGCAATGCGCGCGGTACGTAGTCACGTGATTTGTACGCAGTGCTCGTTTCGCTGGGATGGCTCTAAGGTCCGCTGCGGTCCTTCGCAATTAAGTGATGTTGAGCACAAAAATAGCCTCACGGAAGATCTTCACACACCCACACTTTGATAGAATGTAATAAAAATATTACGTTTGTATTAAAGTAAAAAAAAAAACGAAGAAGGGCGAGGGAAGTATTTTAGTTTTCTAGGCTAGGTGGCGCGAGTTACCGCCCGTTATAAATATAGCCATTAGCATCCATCCATCCATTTGGTAGAGGGACACCCGAAACTGGGCGGAGCGGAACGGAGCGACGCAACGACGCGTCGGAAACCATGTGTCGCGAACCGTCCTTTTGCGGCGATTCGGAGCAGCCATCTTCCCGACAGTTCGCACGCCGGATCGGACAGTTTTGACGCGCATGTGTCTCAAACTGTCGCGTGCGGCGATTCGGAGCGGCGTTCGGACTGTCGGATCGGACGTCGGATCGGACGATTCTGCCATCCATGTGTCTCGCGCTTTAGCGTCCTTATCTAGGTAGTCTTGCCGCGTATTGTCATATAAAAAGGGAAACACTCGCACAGCTGCGAGGAACCACTCCCCTGGGAAAGGCACTGGGGGAAATAGGGATAGCAGACGAAACGAAATCACGCTACACTCCTTTGCAACGTGAAAGACGTGCGGAGAAGCGGCTTGCCATTGTATCGCAACGTCCCTATCTATGTGACCTCCCATTGGCTCATTTCTTCTGCGGCGAGCAACGGCGAGCCTTCCATCGCGCACGGGCATGTTGCCTCGGCGACGCCCAACGGAGCGCCGCTGAGGGCGAAAACTAATTTTGACCATCAGCCCGCGGCGGCCAGCGGCACGCGGCAAGCCACAGCGACGCTAGTGTGGTCGGGCCTTAAACCCCCCCCCCCCCCCCCCCTCCATAAAAAAAAAAAAAAAAATTGACCGTTTGGTAGCGACACGCGTGTCAAAAAATTCATTTTACGCGAAAAATAAAGTTGTCCCGTGCAATATTGACGGCGCGAGACGCGATTTATAGTGGGTAGTCACCTCCTTTCCACTTGTTTTCTCTCGGCATTTCGGGCGCGTGGAGGAGGTGGATCGGCTTGGTCCTTACGTTAAGGTGGAGAGAGTGTATGAGCACCGCATTGAGGTGGAAAGAGTGTATGGTCATTCCGTGACGTCATGGACTTTGCGCGCAGAATTTAAAATAAATCTCGCGCCGTCGATATTGTTCTATTTTTTTTTTCGCGTAAAATCAATTTAACACGCGTGTCCCATGAACTTTAGGAGAGAGTCCATCACTACCTTCCTGTGCTGTATATCGCCCCCTGGTCGCGTCCACTCTACGAAAGTTTTGGGCCGATGGCGAGCGGGGAGGTCGTAAATGGTGGCCCGCCTTGAGCGTACAGTAGCTCAGCACTTCCAGAGGAGATGTATTGTGGTTACTGGATTCTTGCTTCCGCATCAAGTGCAGTTTCCACCGGCGATAACCGGCCCGTAGTCATCGGGGAGTCGGACTCGCCTGGTTCTGTCCAGTTAAGCCTGCAGGGCAGGCGTTACTGCCGGGTTGGTGCGGATCCGGCGCAGGACAACGCGGTCGCCCCGGCTGTATTCGGCTGGTAGGTCGCCGTCCGCGCCCCCGTTATTTGCTAAAACGTCCATTCGCTCAAATGTCGCTGTTCACTAAAACATCATTCGCTCATATGATATTGACAAGGGGTACTCATTTTTCGTTTCAAAAGAAACTACTGATATAATAAATATTCTAAAACCCCTTATTTGAAAATAGTAATAGCTCCTATATTATCGTATAAGGTTACTAAATTAATTTATACTTAGGAGATAACTGTTGCAAAGTATTCAATTCAAAAATATTCCGACAATTTTGAATAAAATTAAGTTTTTATACCCGACCACTTTCTCCGAAGAAACCGGCCTCAAAATATAGACGAGATCCTTCATTCCACCAGGAAATCACTGATTACATAACGGGTGAAGTATATTGCATGGTATATCTTAGTTTCAAAACAATATTCTTACGGGACCATTTCTTTTTTCCTACCTGGGACTTGGGACCATCAGGTTCTGGACCATTTGTTCCGGGCCATTTGTTCCAGTACCATTTGTTCCGGGACCATTAGTTACGGGACCATTAGTTCCGGGACCATTAGTTCCGGGACCATTAGTTCCGGGACCATTAGTTCCGGGACCATTTGTTCATACACCCGCCCGACGTCCGTGGACTGAACGTCGAAATGTAGTTTTGGGGTGTTACATATGGGACAAGGGGTGTAACCCCTATTTCTGGGAGCGTGGGTGTGCACAGGGTTCCGCAAGAGAGGCTGCCTACTCTCACAAGAGCGCCCCCCTCCCCCTCAATTCGGCCCCCTCCAAAATGGCCCCTGCATTACGCTAAATAATCGAAGGTCACGCCTCAAGATACGGACGACGGATTCTGGAAGCTTCATAGCCTTATCCCGGAGGAATAAGGCTCCATAGCCTTATTCCTCCGGGATAAGGGAATTGTTGTTGTTGTTTTAATGCTGAAAGAAACAACACACTCTTGCTATATACTGAAAAGATCAGATTTCATGCTATGTGTACATCTTGACAGAGGGCCTATTTTGGCAACCGCTTTCTGTTCTGAATGGCAGAATGAGTTGGTATAGACGAAGCCTACGAAGTCCTAAAAAAGATGTGCACTAAGAAAAAAAAGAACTCCGTTGATCAAGCCATTATTCATTTGATTCGCCACACAGACTAGGCATGGGGGATATTCGAAATGCTCCAGTGGTCAGTTGCGCGACAATGTCAAAGGACTTGCAGGGTTTTCGGCGTACTCTGCCACCTCAGCCTTAGTGCTTTTATATGCGGGCGAAAGGCGAAGTGGTCATCAAATACTAAGCATAGAAACTGCGCCGTTAAGACTTTAGAGATTGGTGTATACTTTTGATATACACCAGTGGATCAGTGAATGCTCCACCACAGTCTTGCCTGCAGAAAGTGTAAAGCCAGGGGCTGCAAGCGACATAAATAAAATATTTTTTTCCCTTCTAAAAAAATAAGTAAAAAAAAAGCCATTACTATTTTTGCCTTGTCCCCCCCTGGCATGCACACCTATGGTCACGGACATTGATACGATAGTCGCAAACTTAGTACGGAAAACTCGCAATTGCTGCGTGACAGTTGGCCGGCTTTACTATCCTGATTTCGCGTGCTGAATCGAACTCCAATTCAGCATGGGCAACACTCTGGATTCGCTTGGACCACAAGCGGGTTCCGTGGCGGCCCCGACGGCGGCACGAAAACTTCGACAGGCGGCAACACTGGATTCGGCTCTGGCTTCTTCGTGGCTATGCTGGGCACGCTGTACTCGTTGCCCGTGTGCACGTCCAGATGGCAAATGCCGGTCATGGACGACGACGCCGTGTAGCGGATGCACGTCAGATTCTCACAACACTCCTGCTTCAGGAAGTGGCACTGAAAAACAGGGGAGATTCGGAACTCAGTCACGCGATTCAATAAGGCTGGTGAGTGGTCATAATCGTCGATGCGTGCACGCAATCTTGGGTAAGTATAATTCGTTACAGTAAGAGTTACTTTCAGATAAAAGAAGCAAAGTCACCATCACCGCAACGAAGAAGTAATTCGTTTCAGTTACATTTACGTTTAAAAGGAACGGCGTTATTTTAATTTTACTGCTGTCAAAAGACTACAAATCAAAATTTGAAAGACACCTAAGCACTTCTTATGAGTTGTGAATGCGAAAGCATGAATGTTGTCCTTCCGCTTTCTTAGTTCGTCTGCGGCGTAGTGGCGTAGACGGTCACGCTTCGCCGGCGGACGGCCAAATGCGCGCGCTTTCGTGAAGTGGCCGCGCCTAGCTCGGCCATGCGACCACTCTGAAGTCTGTCCGGACGGGCACTGGCTTTGACGCCACGGCTCCCTCCTCTTACCTGCCGCCGCGCCGCTGCGTGCGGTGCACCATAAAAAAGGCTTCTCTGGTGGCTTTTTTTTTTTTTAATTATGCCGCACAAGAGCCAATGGGAGCCTCGTTCCTTGATGACGCGCGTCAGCCACTGGGAACATAGTCCATCAGAAATCGGCTGCTCTTTGGAAAGGGGATTTTAGGTGCCGTTTGGCCAACGTTTGGCGCGGTTTCAAAGCTGATGACGTCGGTTCGCTCCATGGGACAGTTAATACTTTCGCAATAAAGCAGAAAATGTCCCCTTCCCAAGTCTATTAAAGAAAGTGCAAGTAACGTTGAAGAAAGTTAGCACGAGGCGAACATTACACTCAACATGACAAAACACATCAATTGAAACATGCGAGGAACGGTTACATTGCATTCGTTCAACTACACTTTGTGGCGAAGAGACTGTGAAAGTAACGTCGTTACTTTCGTCTTTACTTCAGAAAAAGTAAGAGATAAAGTTAGAAGTTACATTTCGAAAATGTAGCGCGTTACGGTTAAAAGCCGTCAAAAAGTAAGGAAATTACAGTGAAGTGTTTCTTGCAAGTTGTAACATGTTACTACCCAAGACTGCACGAGGGAGGAATATTGAAAGTTAAAAACCATGGCTCAGAGGAAATCCTTCGAGCCATGAACATTTTAG